>NC_053391.1:616464093-616798608 GCF_905171765.1 Bufo bufo
AAAACACTCAAATAGCATTACCAATACAATATGACCACGCAACATCCAAGTAATTTAACCAATATTTGTACATATAAATATGCACGCCAGAAAATTCATACACAGACGTACGTATGTGCTACATTGGCGGAGTTGGAAAGGTTACAAGTAAAACTTTACAGGGTTGCTTGCTGTCCAGAAAAATAGGTACCTTTTTAGCCATTTGATTTCCAAAACAGTGGTGTCTTATGTGGCAGAGATGTCCTTGGAGCCCCTCAGACTCCTGAGCACAGTAGAGATTAGCTACAATCCTGGGCAGATTTATTATGATGGTCTTGAAAGTTAAAGGCTTAAAACTAGAGAGAGCAGAACATGCACCAAATTTGCCACCATCAGGGGCGTAACTACCAAAGCGGCAGACCAGGCGACTGCTATGGGGCCCAGGGCAAGAGGGGGCCCAGTCATAGTTGGGATCATCTCCTCTTCTACTGGAGGTGGAAAGTTGAAAACTTGGTCAGGACTCTACCCTCTAAAGGAAAAACTTTTAGCAAATGAAGCAGTGGAAAAATGGCCCAAGGGTCATTGAAAAGGGTTTAGGCGGAAAGCCTTCTGTCCTGTGTGGGGGGCCTGGTTTGATCCTTGCTATAGGGCCCTTACTTCTCTATGTCAGTTGGACATTTGTCTCTAACTTACTTTGAACCAATAATTGTGCCAAAATTGTGACTCATGTCATTAACGAATATGGCACATTTTAGAACTCCACTTAGCTACATCACCTTTTCTAGACACTGTTAGTGTCTTATAAAGTGACAAAGTGTCTTGCAATTTACAGAAAGAGTCTGAACATAAGCGAACCATTTCTAAACTAATAGAATTTTTTTTTAAATGTTCCACAAATTTGGCTTCCAAACTAATCCGTGTTTGAAATTCGGGCAAATCCCTCAAAATAGCATTTGACATTTTACATATTATATATTTGTGGTCATGGCTACGGCCAAGAGATGTCCGAAGAACCCTGGGGAGAGAAACCACTGGAACAACCTAACCCAGCTAGGCGTGTCTTAACTAACCTGACTAAATGGCTGTTGTGTGCCCTAAGCCATGATCGATGGTAGGCCTATAAGTGGGCATACCCTGTGGAAGTGAGACGATAAGGGAGGGAGGGTGGGGCACCTGAGAATGCACGCCTGTGAGTGAGGCTGTGGCTCGTATATGAAGGGCCTTCGCCCCTCCCACAAATGCAGGCTGACAAATCAGCCTTACCAACTTGTGGTCATGGCTACGGCCAAGAGATGTCCAAAGAACCCTGGGGAGAGAAACCACGGGAACAACCTAACCCAGCTAGGCGTGTCTTAACTAACCTGACTAAATGGCTGTTGTGTGCCCTAAGCCATGATCGAGGGTAGGCCTGTAAGTGGGCAAAAACCAAGCCAAGTAGGGTAAAAAAAGAACTCGAATGGCATGTGCAAACTGATCCCCAAGCCAACTGCAAGGCGTCAGGGATCTAGAGCGAAAATTCGGGGTGTGTGAGGCAAGGCCAGAAGGAGACCTACAACCCGTCTTGTGGATGACAAGGCCAGAGACATGATGCTCAATATTGCGGATACTGCCCCCGAAGCGGAATGGAGTACTGGGAATACGTTGAGAAATGGATCATGAAAACCAACTGAACCTGTAAAGTTTGGCTGTAGTGCGAGTACTGGCAATGCCCTAGCCTCAGGAGATCGTGGGATCGAAACCTAACTGCCAAGACTATGCAGGAATGAGGGCCAAAGAACCATGTAGATAGGAAGAGAATCCTTGAATAGTTCCCCAGACAACAGCTTTCTGCTAGCTGTGGTCCGCGCGTTGTTCTACTGTGTGCCCCATAGAATTGTTTTAACGCTTGAGACGTGAAGACCGACCTACTATCTGAATCTTCTACTGTGAGGAAATGCTGGACCTTGTCCAAAACCCGATTCAACGTGGTTGTAGGGAGTCTGAGGTTAGGCCAAATACAATTTAACTGTGTTGTGAGAGAGTCTAAGGCCAATATGGCAATAAGCTAAGAAGGTCATATTATACGAGGTCTTATTGATGTCCTCCCGTGGGTGAAGGAGTGCAAATTTGCTATTAATGCTCCAGGCGGTTTTGTAACTTGTAACCGTATTAACAGACCAGGACTTTTGCACGAGGGACTTTGCTGAAGAGATGTATGCCTTTTGACCGTGATCAGAGACTGAAATGCTGGAGAGGATAGCCCTACTTATTCCTCCCCCCGCATGACCTGAAAGAAAGCATGGAGAAATTAAAACAAGACAAACCAGCTGCGACAAAAAAAAAAATTATTATTATTTTTTTTTTTTACTGCTTGGACCCTGGCTGGAAGGGGCGACCGAGACATTGAGTTCTGAAACACTTGTAGCGGGGGAGCGACAGACATTAGCGATAAAAAGTGAACCTGAAGAACGTAACAGGCAACAGACATTTGATAAATGAAAGCTTGAATAAACGTAACAGTCAATGGACATTCGGGATTAATAAAAGTAAGTTTGAATAATGTAAACAGGCCACAGACATTAGAAATTTAAAAAACTCAAGCCTAAGTAACATAAACAGGCAACAGACCTTAGTAGTTAGTAAACGTAAACCTAAATAACGTAAACAGGCAACAGACATTAGTGGTTAGTAAACGTAAGCCTGAATAACGTAAACAGGCAACAGTAACCAATTAACGTAAGCCTGCATAACGTGACCAGGTAGCAGACATTAGAAGTTAGTAAACGTGAGCCTGAATAGCGTAAACAGGCGACAGATATTAGAAGTTAGTAACGTAAGCCTGAATAATGCAAACAGGCAACAGACATTAGTAATTAATGAACGTAAGCCTGAAAAACGTAAACAGGCAACAGACATCAGAAGTTAGTGAACGTAAGCCTGAATAACGTAAACAGGCAACGGACATTAGAAGTTAGTGAACGTAAGCCTGCATAACGTAAACAGGCAAAAGACATTAGAAGTTAGTGAACGTAAGCCTGAATAACGCAAACAGACATTAGAAATAAATGTAAGCCTGAATAACGTAAACAGGCGACAGACATTAGAAGTTAGTAAACGTAAGCCTGAATAACGTAAACAGGCAACAGATATTGGTAGTTAGTAAACGAAAGACTGAATAACGTAAACAGGCAACAGACATTGGTAGTTAGCAAACGTAAGCCTGAATAAAGTAAACAGGCAACAGACATTGGAAGTCAGTAAACGTAAGCCTGAATAACGTAAACAGGCAACAGTAATCAATTAACGTAGGCCTGAATAATGTAAATAGGCAACAGACATTAGAAGTTAGTAAACGTAAGCCTGAATAATGCAAACAGGCAACAAACATTAGTAATTAATAAACGTAAGCCTGAATAACGTAAACAGGCAACAGACATTGGAAGTTAGTAAACGTAAGCCTGAATAACGTAAACAGGCAACAGATATTGGTAGTTAGCAAACGTAAGCCTGAATAACATAAAACAGGCAACAGACATTGGTAGTTAGTAAACGTAAGCCTGAATAACGTAAACAGGCGACAGATATCAATCAACGTGGGCCTGAATAAAAGACATACAACAGAACAATATTGATTAATAAACGTGAGCCTGAAACATAACAGGCAACAGACATAATGATTGATACCGTAGGCCAGAATAAAGTAAACCGGCGACAGACATTGGTAGTTAGTAAACGTAAGCCTGAATAATGTAAGCAGGCGACAGATATCAATGATCGATGAACGTAGGCCTGAATAATGTAAACAGGCAACAGATATTGGTAGTTGGTAAACGTAAACCTGAATAACGTAAACAGGCAACAGACATTAGTAGTTAGCAAACGTAAGCCTGAAAGACGTAAAACAGGCAACAGATATTGGTGGTTAGTAAACGTAAGCCTGAATAATGTAAAATGGCGACAGATATCATTCAACGTGGGCCTGAATAAAATAGACAGGCGACAGAACAATACTGATTAATGAACGTGAGCACGAAACGTGACAGGCAACAGACATGATGATTGATACCGTAGGCCAGAGTAACGTAAACCGGCGACAGACATTGAACAATAAACGTAGACCTGAATAACGTAAACAGGCAACAGACATTGGAAGTTAGTAAACGTAAGCCTGAATAACGTAAACAGGCAATAGACATTGGTAGTTGGTAAACGTAAGCCTGAATAACGTAAACAGGCAACAGACATTAGTAGTTAGCAAACGTAAGCCTGAATAACGTAAACAGGCAACAGACATTGGTAGTTAGTAAACGTAAGCCTGAATAACGTAAACAGGCAACAGACATAGGTAGTTAGTAAATGTAAGCCTGAATAACGTAAACAGGCAACGGTAATCAATTAACGTAAGCCTGAATAATGTAAATAGGCAACAGACATTAAAAGTTAGTGAACGTAAGCCTAAATAATGCAAACAGGCAACAGACATTAGTAATTAAATAAATGTAAGCCTGAATAACGTAAACAGACAACGGACATTAAAGGCAACCTGTCACCAGTTTTATGGTGTCCTAACTAAGGGCAACATAAATAAGTGACTGATTCTCTTAGCACAATGCTGGGTCACTTTCTTTTATTGACCCAGTCAATCTGCCAACATCTTGTATTGAAAAGCTCCAGCTGATAATGATGAGCCATGAATATTCATGAGCTCCTGACTCTCCCCGCCCACCTGCTGCTGAATGGCAGTTTGTTTCCATATGAACCAGCAGCAGGTGGGCAGGGGAGTGGCTATAGCTCTGAATTAAATATACGCTGGACTCAATGACATCACGCCGGACTCAAATCAGCTCATTTTCATGCGGCATGCGGCATTCTTTGTGTGTATATTATGAGATAACCATCTGTCACACCAGTAAGTGACTACATCTAAGGTACTTTTTAGTAGTTAATGATTGTATATAATTAGTTAGATTATAATCAAATATCCACATGACAGGTTCCCTTTAAATAATAAACGTATGCCTGAATAGAGTAAACAGGCAGCAGATATCAATGACCAATGAGCGCAGCCTGAAAGACGTAAACAGGTGACAGACATTAATGATCGATAATCGTAAACCTGAATAAACAACCGGGCAAGAGACATTGGATGGTGTGATGAGCGTGAGCCTAACAACGTGACAGGCGGCAACATTGATAATTTGAAAACATGAGCCAGATGAATCTACCAAGTGAGGAGAACTGATCAACCGTGAGTGGAAAGAAGACGACCCTCGACAGAAACCCTGAGTGTAAAAAAAAAAAAAAATTTTAATTTTAATTATTATTTTTCAAATTTTTTTTTTTTAAGGCGACTGTACTCACATTCACGGACTGCCAGACTGCTGCCTCCGGCAGTGGTAAAACAATGTTATTGAGCCCTAGCGCCTGCTCCAACTTGAGACCGACTGCAGACTAAAGTACCTGTCATTTCTGCTGGCCAGAGGATGATGGTCACTGGCTGGACTGGAGCGGTAACTGGGGGAGCCCTGAAGCTGGTTGCTCCTGCAGCCCTCGTACCGGCGAGGGCCACCAGGGGAGCGGTGCCGGCCTGAGAGTACCGTTAATGCGGGAACGGGGAGCCGGGATCTGGAACGGCGGGTTCTAGAGCGAAAGTGCCGGGTCTGGAGCAGGAGCGGCTGGGACTGGAGCAGCAGCGGGATTGGCCTTGACTCCCAGAGGAGTGGCCATGGCGGCGGCGGGGGGGGGTGGAGAGGAGGGAGCGGCTGCCTGGAGAACGGCGGCGTCTGCCTTGAAAGCGGTACGGGGGCGTGGAGTGCGAACTGCTCCTGTAAGAGAACGGGAAGTTCGGGGAAAAGCCGTGATGCATCGGTGTCCGATGCATGACCGACTCGGGGCAAAAAAATCAAGCACTTCGTAGCAGCGCCGCGCGTCACAGGCCCTACGATGTGACGTCATCACGCCCAACGCAATCTTACCTGTATTTCCCCCAATCTTTTTTTTTCTTGGGAAAACTAAAATCCAGACGCGGAAAAAAGAAGACAAATTTAATTTTGCTAATCATGACCCTTCACCAAAACATACAAAGTGAATAGTAAAACTTCCTTATACCTAGTAGGAACTCACTCCTATTGAATTATTGGCTTCAGCTGAAGGAAATCAAAGCAGATTGTTTTGGCTAGCAAAGGCAAGGAGACCAAGCTGAGTGAATATGAACCGAGGCATGAATGCAACAGTAACACAAAAACCAGCTCACCCAAGCACCACAGACCGTTTTTTTTTTTTTTGTAACAGAACCTCTCTCCAGTAAAATAGCTATGCTTTAACAGAACTGTTGCTATCCCTCCATTATTGCTCCTGGCAATGCTGGTACAACATGGCAGCTGAGTGCCAGACAGACAGATCCAAAGGAGCATAGCCGGAGGGGTAGAGAACGCTGGAGGCAGACACCCCGTGACTGCGACAATAGAAGCGGTGAACGAGAGACCAGGGTGGCGAACTAACAGACAGACAAAACAGACACACCGTCCGAGACCGTGAGTGTGCCGCACGTGCAAGGAAGCCGATGGCGTGGTCGCGAGTGCAGGTAAGGAAAGCGCAAGGCGGGGAGGGAGATCAGAATGATCCGTGTGCTTGAGAGCTGCGGGAGCCCTACCCGACCTGCAAGCCCAGCGAGAAACAAACCCAGAGCGGCGGTTGTCCTTGAGCCCGAGTTGCGCTTACCGTAAGACACCATGGCCCATGCATACTTACGAGTCGAGCACACTTCAGCGTAGCTGCTGTTGGTGTGAACTGCTTGGGGCAGGGATGAAAACACGCCCCCGCCTGCACCGGAGAACGCACACCTGTGAGTGAGGCTGTGGCTCGTATATGAAGGGCCTCCGCCCCTCCCACAAATGCAGGCTGACAAATCAGCCTTACCAACATATCATATCATATCATTTTACATATCATAGTAATGAGCACATCAGGGAATACAATGATGGGGGATCACATGACCCCAGGCGTGGCCTTAGCCAGTGGGCTTGCCTATAATGTGCCCTTGCAGTCAGTTTTACAGCCAATGAGAAGGGACCTTATAGACGTGTCATAGGCACTATGTAAGGTTCCAAGCAGAGACGCTATATGTATTCTTCTCCACTGAGGTGACAGAACACAGCACAGCAATTTAGGCGCACAATACAGTGAGTTTAGGGACTTACTGGGACAGTTTTCAGGACTAGGAAGGTTTAGTTAGGTTGGTTTAATTAGTTTATAGAAAGACAGGTTTTAGCACTAGTGACAGGACAGAGTCAGTCAGAGTACCGTGTGTGTTACAGGACCTGAGCTGTTCACATGCATACAGACTCTGCTGCCCATCAGATTTTACAGTATGGTTTTTTTATTTACAGAAGTCAGCTAGCGGTTCAATTAATGTAAACAAAAAATAAGTGTACAATTAGCGTATTTTTGGGCGGCACAGTTAGTGTATATCTTTGCCAAATTTCGTTTTTGTTTTGTTTTGTTTTTAAAGAAACCTGCTGTAAAGTTTCTTCATCTACTATATAAAGCTGAGTGTGAAGCCGGAGCCTTCTGCGAGTTTAATAACACAGGTCTGCGACTAAAAAGCTGTTTGATTATTTTCATCTAATTTCCATGTATTTTCTGAAAACAAATAAAATATTGAAAAAACTCCTAGATGTCATGATTTGCCACAAAATGCTAAATTGTCTTCAAATTTATCAATTTTCTTTAAATTTTTGGTATTTTTTTATATTATGGGTTTTTTAAACCAAATTTTAAGTCCAAATTACTATTAATTAATTAATTAATTGATTAACATAAGTGCATTTAAGATATAAAATGCCCAAAAAAAAACTTAAAGGGGTTGTCCGAGGTATGTAAAAAAAATATAGCACTGTAAATCTGATGGTCAGCAATATATACATAAGCTAAGCAAGTTTTAGGGGAATTTTTTTTATTTGCCCCTCTTCCTGCAAAGGGGGTGAATACAAGTGCTGCGCTGAGTGACATGTATGACTACTGGGATACTCAGCAGCATGCTGTATGTGTAAGCCTCAGCCCTGAGTCTGTGCTTCTAATGGTAGAAGGGGTTATTCTTTCCTGAAGAATCTGACTTTGAAGAGGATACAAGACCAAAATTGTTTTCTCAGGAGGAGATGAATGATTTGGTAAGAGACTTGAATCTTCCCAAAGATGCCGCTGAGTTACTGGGACCAAGGCTGAAAAGCAGGAATTTATTGTTGCCAGGAGTGTCATCTTCATGGTTCAGACATCGTGAAAAGGAGTTCGTTCCTTACTTCGCCCAGGAAGACAACTTCGTTTATTGCATCAATGTCGAAGGTCTGATGGGTCAATTTAAAATCCAATATGATTCAGAGCAATGGCGTCTTTTTATAGAGATTCTTCAAAAAGAAGTCTCAAAGCAGTCTTACTCCACAACAGTGGTTTTTACGCTTCCTTACCTATAGGTCATTCCGTACACTTGAAGTAAACCTACGAGAACTTGGAATTGGTAAACTTAAATATGAAGACCATGGTTGGCAAGTGTGTGGGGAATTGAAGGTCTTGTGCATGCTGCTTGGGCAACAAGCTGGGTATACCAAATACCCTTGTTTTCTGTGTCTATGGGACAGTCGAGACCAACAAAATCACTGGACCAAGAAGAGTTGGCAGACGAGGGTGCTAACAGTTGCTGAAAAAAATGTCCTCTGAGAAACTTTGGTACCTTCGCATAAAGTTCTTCTACTACCTCTCCACATAAAATTGGGATTGATGAAGCAATTTGTAAAATCACTTCCAAGAGATGGAGAATGCTTCAAATACTTGGTCACCAAGTTTCCAGGCCTGTCGGAGGCAAAACTGAAGGTAGGTGTGTTCGTCAGACCAGACATTAGAAGGCTTATAGTTGATCAAGAGTTTGTCATACCATGACGGATCCTCAAAAAGAATGGTGAATTGCATTTAAAGAAGTCGTACAGAAATTTTTAGGCAATAACAAAGATCCTCACTACAAAAAGATCGTTGGACGAATGCTGAAAGCATTTCAAGATTTAGGTTGCCTGATGAGTTTGAAAGTGCATTTCCTCCAGTCCCACCTTGACTACTTTCCTTAAAATTTGGGAGCTGTGAGTGAGGAACAAGGTGAACAATTCCACCAAGACATTAAAGAGATGGAAAGGAGATACCAGGGAAAATGGAGCATAATAAGTGTACAAAGCCAGTGACTTCTCATTCTTTAAAGGGGTTGTATCATCTCAGACATTGGTAGCATATTGCTAGGATATGCTCCCAATGTCTGATAGGTGCGAGTCCCACCTCTGTGACTGATCATGGGGTTGATCATGCTGACAAAGGCTCTTTGATTATACATTACAAGCCTTTCCCAGTGTATACATGTATTGCTGGCAGTCTGTGCCTGCCATATACATGGACGCTTCGGGGGATCGGGCAGTCAGACTGCCCGATCCCCTGAAGACGCCATGTATAAGGCGAAACATGTCGGGGGGCAGTAATTAGATTTTAGATCACAGCCGACCCTAATACTGTGTGCTAGCTACTGAGTAGCTGTTAGGTAGGATAACAAGTGAACGCGCCGCCATTAGTGATTAAACAGACAAGCTGAATAAGCAAAGAAGGCATACAGACCACAGCCAGTGTAGCGCATCAACCGCCGTCAGCTACAAAGTAGCATGACATGTTGTAACAATAAGTCAGTAAGCCTAGAGACAGCTAGCAGGCAGCATAGTTAGCAATGTGCTATCAATACAGCTCATAGAGCATATACAGAGACACATAGAGAAAAGATAGGTAGCCATGCAATATACTGCCACTCTAATAAAAGCAAAGACTACAAAAGAATAAATATAAGTACAGCACACAAATGGTCGACTGTTGAAAGTTTTAAACATTGTAGGTTAGGATCAAGCATTCACTAAATATTAAAAAATAACTAATAAAAGTTAAATTTTAAGCCATAATCACAATGCACATGTCAAGAGCAGGCAACCAATAGTCATCTGACTAAATGTAAATACTTCACTATGCCATCACTCGTCTCCATACTGTATAGTGGTTTGCCAGCAGCAGATCCTTATTAGACACCACGATCTTCCGCCTGCAGACTATAATTTTGCAACAAGTCAAAAGATTTGGATTGCCCGAAGATCGAACATTTGCTCTTTCATAGGGCAATCAGCGGCATTACCCTAAAAGATGATTGCTAACAAGCGTTCATGCGAAGGCTCATTAATGATTATCTGCTGAAAAATGTAATAACGATTAAAGGTTATGTACACCTTTGGGGGCAATTTTTTTTTATTATTTCATTGTACTCATTTTGAGCTCAAAATCATTTTTCAGTTGGTCTTAATTAAAAAAAAAAATTCTGTACAGAGATGAGATGCTCTAGCAGCAGCTTGTGGATTTATAGCTCAGTTCTTATCTTACTGATAATAATCTGGCTTGACGTACTTTCACACTTGCGTTGATGGATTCCAGCCGGCAATTTGTATGCAAACGGAAACCATTTGTAGACTGATCCAGATGCGGATCCTTCTCACAAATGCATTGCAATGCCGAATCAGTCTCTCTGGTGTCATCCGGAAAAACGGATCAGGTATTTATTTTTATTTTTTACATTTTGAAAGGTCTGCGCATGCACAGACCGGAAGACCAGATCTGTCAATGCGGCAATTTTAATCCGGCACTAATACATTCCAATGGAAAAAAATGCTGGATCCTGCATTCTGTCAAGTGTTCAGGATTTTTGGCCGGAGAGAAAAATGCAGCATGTTGCGGTTTTTTCTCCATCCAAATACTATAAAAGGACTGAACTGAAGACATCCTGAATGGATTGCTTTCCATTGAGACTGCATTAGGATTAAACTGATCAGTTTTTTTCAGGTATTAAGCCCCTAGGATGGAACTCAATACCGGAAAACTTTGACGCAAGTGTGAAAGTACCCTTAAATAAGTGTTTATGACCTCTTAGTAGTTTAGAGATAAGGTTTATTAGATGACAAAACTAACCTTGTGACAGAATAGCTCAATATTTTTAATAAAGGCCAATAAAAAAAAAAAATTCAGCAAAAAATGAGTAAAATGCAATCATAAACAGAAATTGCCTCAGAAAGTGTACATAGCCTTTAAGACTCATTTCCTACAATGCATATTTGACAGTTAACACATAATTGTCTTTTTCTCACTCATTGCTTAGTAATCTGTATTTTATAATTAGTGTTGAACGCGAATATCGGCACTTTGAGAATTCGCGAAGATCTAGAATATTTTGCTATATCTTCGTAATAGCGAATATTCTAGATTTTTTATCACTAGATAAACCTATAATTTCTCACTTATTGTATATAGCTACTCTTAATCTTTATTATGCTATCCATCATCCATACCTATTTTTTTATAGTTATTATTTTAACTATCATTAATTAACTTTTATTATAAGTATTTTCCTATCTATCATTAATAATTTCTTTTTATAGATGCTAGATTATTTTTAAAATAAATCATTACCTATAACTCACAATAAACAACATATAACAGACAATCACACAAAGGCTGTATGCCAAAAGCCGGGTATGTGCAAGCCAACAACTTATCCATAAGACAGGTATAGTCAGCATACCTTACAATGGCTGCCTTGTGTGCAATGAGACATTTAAGACCAGCTTTTTTTTTTTTTTCCCTCTCAGATGGGGATACTATACGATCATTAAACTACCAATCATACTTCTCCCACCCATTATCATCTGGGAACAATTATTTTTCTTATTTTCCAACATATTTACGAAGAATACAAAAAATACAAATCAAGAATACAAAAAATACAAATCAAGAGTAACAAATTACTACATTAATCCACTTCCTCACTTTCCATATCCCTTCTGCATCAACCTCCCCTTTCCTTTTTTTATCCCACAGATAACACATATATAACTTCCCTAATACCATTCGTCCACTATCTCTAATTGTTAATTCTTTCATTTTAAACACATATATATTTCTTACATCCCACAATATTTTTATACAAGCCAACAACAGCCACAACACTCTCTCCTTCACCCCATCACTCATACCTAAACCAAGCATAAATAATTTGAAGGACAACAAACTGATCCCAGTTAATTATTTACATAATGGTCCCACTCTTCTAATCAACTCCCTCGCAAACTTACAATTCCAGAATAGATGTACAATTCTCTCACTTCCACCACAACCCTCCCTAGGACATACATCACTTATTACTAACCTATGATTCCTCTGAAACTCTTTTACTGGTAACACCCCATGTAAACTCTGCCAAACCACTTCTCTCTGTCTATTCTTTAACCCATTCATCCTAACTTTCTTGCATACCTTCTCTATATCAGCACCCCTTACCATATTTATTTCACATTCCATCTCTTTACACTCTATCATCCTGTATACCAAACTTTTATTACACAACATTCTCACATCTACTCCACATAATTCATACTTGACCAAAAACTTATACACCCACATATACCATACTGGCACCCCAAACGAAATTGGACATCTCAAATCCCTCACACACCACTTCAACCGTATCAAGTAGGTTCCAAATAAATATCTATACATGTATGAGTATTTTGTCTCTATCTTAACTATCTTTAGTAAAAACAAAACAATATTAACTTCAAAATATACATCCAAATTTGGAAACTCCAAACACCCTTTACTTATCCTTTTAACTAATACTTCCCTCTTGGCTCTCTCCATCTTCGATCCCCATAGGAACACAAACAAAATTCTATTCAGATTTCTCATCATATAACCTGGTGGAAAGACGGTTGCAGTATACAAAAAAATAGGCAAGATAACACTTTTAATCACCATTATTTTACCAAAAAAGGACTTATTTTTAATTCTCATCTTCACCTCTTCCCAACTATCCTTTCCTTCTAATTTCTCATCAAATTTCACACCTAAAACCTTAATCGGACCTTCCACCACACTAACTCCCACATCCCTCCCAATCACTCCTCCAAAAGCTTTACATTCACTATTCCAATTCACACGAAAAGCAGATTCTCAACAAAATATAGACACTTACAATTTCACCCGTCCTACTGAACACTCGGAATCACATAACACACACACATATCATCCATATAACCACTCACCTTCCATTCACTCCTACCACCTCCTAGTATTTACACTCCACGAATCACCTTATCTTTCGTTAACAAACACAACAATGGTTCAATCGCACATATAAACACAATAGGTGACAATGGGCACCCTTGCCTCACCCCTGAAAACACATTTACTCTTCTAACTATACAACAACACTCGACTAAAAATCTGGAATTCCCATTCTTAAAAACACTCTATACACAAACTTATGAGCCAACCTATCATATGCTTTTTCAAAATCCAAACTTAACAAAAACACCTTCTTCTTCCTCTCCATACAGTCCCACAAACAATCTCTCAACATACACATATTTTCATGAATCCTACTTCCTGGTATCGCACAACACTGTCCTTCCCCTATCACTCTATCAATCACTTATTTCATTCTATTTGCAAACATCTTCGTGTAAATCTTATAATCGCAATTTAGTAAAGTTATTGGTTGCCAATTCCTTAAATCCTTACAGTCACCTTTTTTCGGAATCAAGGTAATCACCCCCGACCGCATACTATCAGCCATTTTTCCATTCATCCACATAAACTTATACAATGCTACCAAATCAGTTCCTACCATTTCCCACATTTTTCTCATAATCCCCACTCTTTCTACTTCATTCAAGCTCTTATCTATCACACTTAACACATCCCCTTCCAACCTTTCATCCCTCCATCTCTCAGCATACAATTCTTCATAAAATGTTGCAACTTCTTCCTTCATTTCTTCTCCATTCACCTCATTACCACTCTGACTATAACATACATTTATGCACTGCCTCTTTCCAAACACATAAAAAAAGTGTGCATTTTTTATTCTTCTCTAATTTTCTAATTTTGCCCTATAAATTATACTTCTTCCTTTTCCGATCAAAATTATTTAATCTCCCACAATATCCTCACTTACATCAACACCCCCCCTCTCTAAATTTATACAAATACCTTAACCTAGCATTCAATGTTACATACTGCTCTCTTTTTGCCGTCGCTATTTTATAACCTAAATTCTTTAAAAAAAAGACCATGTTTTAATTTTCACCCAATCCCACCACTTAGAATGAGTTTAGTGATATGTCTGTCTTTCTCCTACACCAACTTTCATACAATCTTCTATAATCCATTTTAACATCCTCATTTCCCTACAAACTTACATTTAATTTCCACAACCCATGTCCATACACTCCTCTTGATTCTACAGGGTGGGCCATTTATATGGATACACCTTAATAAAATGGGAATGGTTGGTGATATTAACTTCCTGTTTGTGGCACATTAGTATATGTGAGGGGGGAAACTTTTCAAGATGCGTGGTGACCATGGCGGCCATTTTGAAGTTGGCCATTTTGAATCCAACTTTTGTTTTTTCAATAGGAAGAGAGTCATGTGACACATCAAACTTATTGGGAATTTCACAAGAAAAACAATGATGTGCTTGGTTTTAACGTAACTTTATTCTTTCATGAGTTATTTACAAGTTTCTGACCACTTATAAAATGTGTTCAATGTGCTGCCCATTGTGTTGGATTGTCAATGCAACCCTCTTCTCCCACTCTTCACACACTGATAGCAACACCGCAGGAGAAATGCTAGCACAGGCTTCCAGTATCCATAGTTTCAGGTGCTGCACATCTCGTATCTTCACAGCATAGACGATTGCCTTCAGATGATACGAAATGTGCAGCACCTGAAACTACGGATACTGGAAGCCTGTGCTAGCATTTCTCCTGCGGTGTTGCTATCAGTGTGTGAAGAGTGGGAGAAAAGGGTTGCATTGACAATCCAACACAATGGGCAGCACATTGAACACATTTTGTAAGTGGTCAGAAACTTGTAAATAACTCATGAAGGAATAAAGTTACGTTAAAACCAATCACACCATTGTTTTTCTTGTGAAATTCCCAATAAGTTTGATGTTTCACATGACCCTCTTCCTATTGAAAAAACAAAAGTTGGATTCAAAATGGCCGACTTCAAAATGGCCGCCATGGTCACCACCCATCTTGAAAAGTTTCCCCCCTCACATATACTAATGTGCCACAAACAGGAAGTTAATATCACCAACCATTCCCATTTTATTAAGGTGTATCCATATAAATGGCCCACCCTGTATATCCAACTCACATACCATACATTCATGATCCGAAAAAAACTAGTTATTTCTGTTTATAACTTAAAGGACACACATTTTGTGATACATAACAATCGTCTAACCTGCTATAAAATCTGCCACTATCCGCATGATAGGTCTTCAATTTAGGTTCAACTTTACATAAATTTTGCATATCAAATAATTTAAAACCCGAAAGTAAGTCTATTAACGTTTTCCCAGACTCATCAATATGACTCTTATCTAAATCACAATTAAAATCTCCCGCAAGAATTACTGGCATTCTCCTAGGGATAAATAATCTCACCTTCTCAAACAAAAGTTTCCGTTCATTCTTATTTATTGGTGCGTAAATATTAATCACACAAAATGTCACATTTTTATATTTAAAAATTGCTAATATACACCTCCCTTCTATTACCATGTAACTTACTAAAGATACATCTCTCCCTTTAACTAAGAAGCCAACACCATCATTTTTATTTAACACACTCCCAGACCACACCGACTTTCCATACATCCACTCTTCTTCTCTTACTACTTCACACAGACCACATTCCTGCAAAGAATTGCAGCATCTTCTTCTGCTAGAAATTCCAGAATCGCCGCTCTTCTAATCTTACTTTTAAATACTCTTACATTCTGTAAGCAGATCTTGAAACCCATATATTTTTTTCTCTCTTTTTTTTTTAAACGTAAAAAAAAAAAAATACATTTTAAATTCATCCATATTTTCCAGGTAGCTTATGCTCAAAGTCATACAGTTTCGCCACCTCCACCAGAATCCATGCTCTCCTCTTGCTGGCTTTCGTAGGGGTTGCTGATTTCTGGTTCACTCGTATAACCCCTTCTCTTTTTGACACTCTTACTCTTCCGTACGACTGAAGAGCTCTCTACTTCTTCTTCTGTGTTGAACTCCCCACCACCCTCCCTTTTGACTCTTTCCAGACTGCCCTCCTCCAGACGCCTCTCCAGACATAAATTCTTCAATATTTATTGGGTCAGATGCACTTGGAAGATCATCTATAACTTCCTCCAAGCTTCTTTCATGAAGTGCTTTAGGGAGGGTTGCACAATCAAGTCTTGTAGCAGGGTGCAACACAGTTCCTTCTCTTCTTTCCCTCCTCACTCCCTCACTTGCCACAGCAGCATAGGTTAGCCTTCTCCTTTCCCGCTCCTATTGAACTATCTGCTGCTGCCTCATGTTATTGTCTCTTTGGGCTTTAGCACTTGGACAATTCCTATACATGTGATCTGTTTTCCCACATATATCACATGCTTTAGGAGTTGGGCACTCCCCAGCAATATGTCCCTAATGCTTGCAGTTCCTACAACATACACCTTTCTGACAACTCTCCTGAGTGTGTCCAAAAGAATAGCATTTTCTGCAATATGACAACTGCCCAGGGTACATTAAGTAACCTCTATTCCCCGCCACCGAAAAATTAGCCGGCAGGTGACTAAAACCTCCCACACGCTGTGGGTCCTTTTTCAATTTAGCTTTGAAACGGTATCCACAATTAAAGATACCAAGATGATTCTTCTGAGGGACAGGTTTTCTCACATATTCACAATATTTCAGCAAAACGTCCATAATCAAATTAACTTCAGTAAAATGATTATAAACATGTACTACAATTGAAATTTCATGAAGACCAAACAACGGAGTTATCTTTACTTCCATTAATTCAGAATCTTCTGAATTGTTTCTGAACCATTCATATGCCTCCAAACAAAGGTTCTTATTAAGAAAAGTTACATCGTACACACCTGTTTTAGGGAAGTTTTGGACACTATAAATTAGATGTCTCCCAGTTCCAGCCTTCTTTTCCACAAGCTCGATCACAATAAATTCCAAAGTATTCTTTCTTGTATCCTTCGAGTCCACTTCCAAACAAATGGTGTGTTGGATTCCAATAAAGAACAGAGAAAAAAGGGGAAGTTAATTCAGACCCGTAGGGATCACGGAGTATCCCAAAGGAATGAAAAATCGGGGCGCCGACAGGGGTGGTGGAAAAAAGAAGAAAGAGAATATGAGGGAGAGGGAAGGGAAGGCAGCTCCAGAAAGTGTTTGTGATTACAGACACTTAACAAGATAATATATGCGTGTGCAGGGTGATATATCTACCGTTTTGAACAGAGTCAAACACTTGCAGTATAGACCCCAAAGACAAAATGAGGGAAAACGAGCGCCAAACCCTGTGTCAAAGAACAGTTGAAAAATAAAAAATGGAATAGGAGTAGAAGGCACTAATTACAGTGATAACTACTATGTTGCACAAAATATATCATAAAGCATTAGCGTGGAGTAAGGATAATGGGTACTCCGGATAGAAGAACCTGGATACACAAGGCTAGTAGAGAAGGGACCGACTAAAACCATGTAAACATAGTAAAAATAATAATATAGTAAAAATAATATAAATAGTATAGTAAAATTTGTGTAAACAATGTGGAGTGCCCCTTAACCACTTAAGGACCACAGGTTTATACCCCCCTAAAGACCAGGCCCTTTTTTACAAATCGGCACTACACTACTTTCACCGTTTATTGCTCGGTCATGCAACTTACCACCCAAATGAATTTTACCTCCTTTTCTTCTCACTAATAGAGCTTTCATTTGGTGGTATTTCATTGCTGCTGACATTTTTACTTTTTTTGTTATTAATCGAAATTTAACGATTTTTTTGCAAAAAAATGACATTTTTCACTTTCAGTTGTAAAATTTTGCAAAAAAAACGAGATCCATATAGAAATTTTGCTCTAAATTTATAGTTCTACATGTCTTTGATAAAAAAAAAATGTTTGGGTAAAAAAAAAATGGTTTGGGTAAAAGTTATAGCGTTTACAAACTATGGTACAAAAATGTGAATTTCCGCTTTTTGAAGCAGCTCTGACTTTCTGAGCACCTGTCATGTTTCCTGAGGTTCTACAATGCCCAGACAGTACAAACACCCCACAAATGACCCCATTTCGGAAAGTACACACCCTAAGGTATTCGCTGATGGGCATAGTGAGTTCATAGAACTTTTTATTTTTTGTCACAAGTTAGCGGAAAATGATGATTTTTTTTTATTTTTATTTTTTTCCTACAAAGTCTCATATTCCACTAACTTGTGACAAAAAATAAAAACTTCTATGAACTCACTATGCCCATCACGAAATACCTTGGGGTCTCTTCTTTCCAAAATGGGGTCACTTGTGGGGTAGTTATACTGCCCTGGCATTCTAGGGGCCCAAATGTGTGGTAAGGAGTTTGAAATCAAATTCTGTAAAAAATGACCTGTGAAATCCGAAAGGTGCTCTTTGGAATATGGGCCCCTTTGCCCACCTAGGCTGCAAAAAAGTGTCACACATCTGGTATCTCTGTATTCAGGAGAAGTTGAGGAATGTGTTTTGGGGTGTCTTTTTACATATACCCATGCTGGGTGAGATAAATATCTTGGTCAAATGCCAACTTTGTATAAAAAAATGGGAAAAGTTGTCTTTTGCCAAGATATTTCTCTCACCCAGCATGGGTATATGTAAAATGACACCCCAAAACACATTCCCCACCTTCTCCTGAGTACGGGGATACCAGATGTGTGACACTTTTTTGCAGCCTAGGTGGGCAAAGGGGCCCATATTCCAAAGAGCACCTTTCGGATTTCACTCGTCATTTTTTACAGAATTTGATTTCAAACTCCTTACCACACATTTGGGCCCCTAGAATGCCAGGGCAGTATAACTACCCCACAAGTGACCCCATTTTGGAAAGAAGAGACCCCAAGGTATTCGCTGATGGGCATAGTGAGTTCATGGAAGTTTTTATTTTTTGTCACAAGTTAGTGGAATATGAGACTTTGTATGAAAAAAAAAAAAAAAAAAAAAAATCTGCATTTTCCACTAACTTGTGACAAAAAATAAAAGATTCTAGGAACTTGCCATGCCCCTCACGGAATACCTTGGGGTGTCTTCTTTCCAAAATGGGGTCACTTGTGGGGTAGTTATACTGCCCTGGCATTTTCCAGGGGCCCTAATGTGTGGTAAGTAGGTAAATGACCTGTGAAATCCTAAAGGTGCTCTTTGGAATATGGGCCCCTTTGCCCACCTAGGCTGCAAAAAAGTGTCACACATGTGGTATCGCCGTATTCAGGAGAAGTTGGGGAATGTGTTTTGGGGTGTCATTTTACATATACCCTTGCTGGGTGAGAGAAATATCTTGGCAAAAGACAACTTTTCCCATTTTTTTATACAAAGTTGGCATTTGACCAAGATATTTCTCTCACCCAGCATGGGTATATGTAAAATGACACCCCAAAACACATTCCCCAACTTCTCCTGAGTACGGCGATACCAGATGTGTGACACTTTATTGCAGCCTAGATGCGCAAAGGTGCCCAAATTCCTTTTAGGAGGGCATTTTTAGACATTTGGATACCAGACTTCTTCTCACGCTTTGGGGCCCCTAGAATGCCAGGGCAGTATAAATACCCCACATGTGACCCCATTTTGGAAAGAAGACACCCCAAGGTATTCAATGAGGGGCATGGCGAGTTCATAGAAATTTTTTTTTTTTGGCATAAGTTAGCGGAAATTGATATTTTTAATTTTTTTCTCACAAAGTCTCCCGTTCCGCTAACTTGGGACAAAAATTTCAATCTTTCATGGACTCAATATGCCCCTCACGGAATACCTGGGGGTGTCTTCTTTCCGAAATGGGGTCACATGTGGGGTATTTATACTGCCCTGGCATTCTAGGGGCCCTAAAGCGTGAGAAGAAGTCTGGAATATAAATGTCTAAAAATTTTTACGCATTTGGTTTCCGTGAGGGGTATGGTGAGTTCATGTGAGATTTTATTTTTTGACACAAGTTAGTGGAATATGAGACTTTGTAAGAAAAAAAAAAAATAATTCCGCTAACTTGGGCCAAAAAAATATCTGAATGGAGCCTTACAGAGGGGTGATCAATGACAGGGGGGGTGATCAATGACAGGGGGGGTGATCAATGACAGGGGGGTGATCAGGGAGTCTATATGGGGTGATCACCACAGTCATTGATCACGCCCCTGTAAGGCTTCATTCAGACGTCCGTATGCGTTTTGCGGATCCGATCCATCTATCAGTGCATCCGTAAAAATCATGCGGACATCTGAATGGAGCTTTACAGGGGGGTAATCAATGACAGGGGGGTGATCAGGGAGTCTATATGGGGTGATCACCACAGTCATTGATCATGCCCCTGTTAGGCTTCATTCAGACGTCCGGATGCGTTTTGCGGATCCGATCCATCTATCAGTGGATCCGTAAAAATCATGCGGACGTCTGAATGGAGCTTTACAGGGGGGTAATCAATGACAGGAGGGTAATCAATGACAGGGGGGTGATCAGGGAGTCTATATGGGGTGATAACCACAGTCATTGATCACGCCCGTGTAAGGCTTCATTCAGACGTCCGTATGCGTTTTGCGGATCCGATCCATCTATCAGTGCATCCGTAAAAATCATGCGGACATCTGAATGGAGCTTTACAGGGGGGTAATCAATGACAGGGGGGTGATCACCACAGTCATTGATCATGCCCCTGTAAGGCTTCATTCAGACGTCCGGATGCGTTTTGCGGATCCGATCCATCTATCAGTGCATCCGTAAAAATCATGCGGACATCTGAATGGAGCTTTACAGGGGGGTAATCAATGACAGGGGGGGTGATCACCACAGTCATTGATCATGCCCCTGTAAGGCTTCATTCAGACGTCCGTATGCGTTTTGCGGATCCGATCCATCTATCAGTGCATCCGTAAAAATCATGCGGACATCTGAATGGAGCTTTACAGGGGGGTGATCAATGACAGGGGTGTAATCAATGACAGGGGGGTGATCAGGGAGTCTATATGGGGTGATCACCACAATCATTGATCATGCCCCTGTAAGGCTTCATTCAGACGTCCGGATGCGTTTTGCGGATCCGATCCATCTATCAGTGGATCCGTAAAAATCATGCGGACGTCTGAATGGAGCTTTACAGGGGGGTGATCAATGACAGGGGGGTGATCAATGACAGGGGGGTGATCAGGGAGTCTATATGGGGTGATCAGGGATGATCAGGGGCTAATAAGGGGTTAATAAGTGACGGGGGGGGGGTGTAGTGTAGTGTAGTGGTGCTTGGTGCTACTTTACTGAGCTACCTGTGTCCTCTGGTGGTCGATCCAAACAAAGGGGACCACCAGAGGACCAGGTAGCAGGTATATTAGACGCTGTTATCAAAACAGCGTCTAATATACCTGTTAGGGGTTAAAAAAAACACATCTCCAGCCTGCCAGCGAACGATCGCCGCTGGCAGGCTGGAGATCAACTCTCTTACCTTCCGTTCCTGTGAGCGCGCGCGCCTGTGTGCGCGCGTTCACAGGAAATCTCGGCTCACGCGAGATGACGCCTATTGGCGTTAGCGTAGCCTGGGGGAGCCGCCGCAATGACGCCTTTCGGCGTTACAGTTGCGGGAAGTGGTTAAGACAGTTACACACAGATGAATAAATAAAACTCACTTCACTGGGGGGTAGTCATCAGGATAAGCATAATACACCTGTGACTTGAACCCCCCCGGCCAGGATCGCATGTAGAATCGTAGTGATGGAAGGCAGCAAAAATCCAGTGCTTCTGATCAATCACCTTTAATATGCATATGTGGCTCGACGCGTTTCGGGGACAACAATTCCCCTTCCTCAGGAGCATTACATAACCAAATGACAATAAAGTAAAAGAATTTATACCTTGGTAACCCTGAAAAGGGCGCGTTTTTCAAAAGACCAGAAGTGGTATGACGCCGCTTCCGGTATTTGGAACGCATATGCGTACCATATACTAATAAAGCATCTTGAATAATAGTGGTAAAACATCAAGTAATGTAGTGTGTAATACAAAACGAGCTAGATATATCCAGAGTTGCCCTTTGTATGGAAGAACTATGTCTACTCAGATATATCGGACCGGAAATGCCCCTGACTTCCGCTCTGTGGACCGCAAAAGAGATGCGCTCCACCAGGGACCAGAGACAGGGGTCCGGTGGCAATATCTACAAATACTACAAGTTCCTCTATCTAACCGTGGGGATTACTTGCCGGAATATTCAAAAGTCCTGTGAATTGTTGCGTCGGGACAGGACGCTCCGGACCGGAGGTGTACCCGACTTCCGCTCTGTGGAACGCACCTAATGCGCTCCAACAGAGACAGGAGCCAGGGTTTCCGGTCCGTGACATCAAGGCTCCGGCGGAACGCACAGTGCGGGTCAAAAAAGACCCATGATGTTTAGCAATTGATGCCAAAGGAAGAAAGTGGCATATAAAAATGCCAGTAATGCACAGATATAATAATATGGTATACAATGGGCATGGAAACATGCATATATATATAAAAGTAGGTATAAAAGACTCTTTCTATAAAAATATACATATACGTATATATATACATATGAAATAAAATATATAAGTGGAAATAATAATAATAATAGTATTAGTAATGAATAATTAATTAATAAATAATAAATGAAACACTGATGAAATATAAAATAAAATAATAAAAAGGAAAAAATAAGATATTAATGGATAATGGATAAAGAATTAATTAGTAAGTATAAAATTAGTAAACTTAATAACATATTAATGGATAATGAATTAATAATTAATTAGTAAGTATAAAATTAGCAAACTTAATAACATGTACAAATAAGTGAATAAAAGTCGGGTCACATTATCATTTCTTTACTAAAGGGTGCCTTCTACTCCTATTCCATTTTTTATTTTTCAACTGTTCTTTGACACAGGGTTTGGCGCTCGTTTTCCCTCATTTTGTCTTTGGGGTCTATACTGCAAGTGTTTGACTCTGTTCAACACGGTAGATATATCACCCTGCACACGCATATATTATATTGTGTTGGATTCCAGCCATCTTCAGGAACTGTCAGCCAAAGCCACAGAGAAAAAACTGTCTCCCTTAAGAAAGAAAACCAAATCAGCTTAAACCTCGCACCCTCCGACCACGTCCAGGCATGCCTTGATCGTAATCAGAAGATTGAGATGTAGGAACCTGAGACTCATCTGACTGAGAGCCAGTAAGCCTCAAAGTTGCTTGATTTTTGTTGTATGGCTTGGGGAGCCTGCGCACCTAGATCATTATCATAAGGGTGACAAAAATAGAAATTATTATTTTTTGGATGCCAACTAACTCTTCTCTCAATTTTCAGTTTTCTAATTGTCCTAACATTTATATTCAATAACCTTTCTATACTGTTTTGTCATACAAACTCATTTGCATAAACATGGGCATATAGGAAAGATATGCAAAGTGTTTCAGCTGAAAAACAAGGCAGATTCTGCTAATTTGCATGTCTTTCCCATATGCCCATGTTTATGTGAATAAGTTTACATGACAAAACAGTATAGAAAGGTTATTGAATATAAATGTTTGCACAATTAGAAAACTGAACATTTTTATGCAGCCCTCCTAAGGGTACTTTCGAACTAGCGTCCCACAAACAATCTCTCAACATACACATATTTTCATGAATCCTACTTCCTGGTATCGCACAACACTGTTCTTCCCCTATCACTCTATCAATCACTTATTCCATTCTATTTGCAAACATCTTCGTGTAAATCTTATAATCGCAATTTAGTAAAGTTATTGGTTGCCAATTCCTTAAATCCTTACAGTCACCTTTTTTCGGAATCAAGGTAATCACCCCCGACCGCATACTATCAGCCATTTTTCCATTCATCCACATAAACTTATACAATGCTACCAAATCAGTTCCTACCACATCCCACATTTTTCTCATAATCCCCACTCTTTCTACTTCATTCAAGCTCTTATCTATCACACTTAACACATCCCCTTCCAACCTTTCATCCCTCCATCTCTCAGCATACAATTCTTCATAAAATGTTGCAACTTCTTCCTTCATTTCTTCTCCATTCACCTCATTACCACTCTGACTATAACATACATTTATGCACTGCCTCTTTCCAAACACATAAAAAAAGTGTGCATTTTTTATTCTTCTCTAATTTTCTAATTTTGCCCTATAAATTATACTTCTTCCTTTTCCGATCAAAAATTCTTTAATCTCCCACAATATCCTCACTTACATCAACACCCCCCCTCTCTAAATTTATACAAATACCTTAACCTAGCATTCAATGTTACATACTGCTCTCTTTTTGCCGTCGCTATTTTATAACCTAAATTCTTTAAAAAAAAGACCATGTTTTAAATTTCACCCAATCCCACCACTTAGAATGAGTTTAGTGATATGTCTGTCTTTCTCCTACACCAACTTTCATACAATCTTCTATAATCCATTTTAACATCCTCATTTCCCTACAAACTTACATTTAATTTCCACAACCCATGTCCATACACTCCTCTTGATTCTACAGGGTGGGCCATTTATATGGATACACCTTAATAAAATGGGAATGGTTGGTGATATTAACTTCCTGTTTGTGGCACATTAGTATATGTGAAGGGGGAAACTTTTCAAGATGGGTGGTGACCATGGCGGCCATTTTGAAGTTGGCCATTTTGAATCCAACTTTTGTTTTTTCAATAGGAAGAGGGTCATGTGACACATCAAACTTATTGGGAATTTCACAAGAAAAACAATGATGTGCTTGGTTTTAACGTAACTTTATTCTTTCATGAGTTATTTACAAGTTTCTGACCACTTATAAAATGTGTTCAATGTGCTGCCCATTGTGTTGGATTGTCAATGCAACCCTCTTCTCCCACTCTTCACACACTGATAGCAACACCGCAGGAGAAATGCTAGCACAGGCTTCCAGTATCCATAGTTTCAGGTGCTGCACATCTCGTATCTTCACAGCATAGACGATTGCCTTCAGATGATACGAGATGTGCAGCACCTGAAACTACGGATACTGGAAGCCTGTGCTAGCATTTCTCCTGCGGTGTTGCTATCAGTGTGTGAAGAGTGGGAGAAAAGGGTTGCATTGACAATCCAACACAATGGGCAGCACATTGAACACATTTTGTAAGTGGTCAGAAACTTGTAAATAACTCATGAAGGAATAAAGTTACGTTAAAACCAATCACACCATTGTTTTTCTTGTGAAATTCCCAATAAGTTTGATGTTTCACATGACCCTCTTCCTATTGAAAAAACAAAAGTTGGATTCAAAATGGCCGACTTCAAAATGGCCGCCATGGTCACCACCCATCTTGAAAAGTTTCCCCCCTCACATATACTAATGTGCCACAAACAGGAAGTTAATATCACCAACCATTCCAATTTTATTAAGGTGTATCCATATAAATGGCCCACCCTGTATATCCAACTCACATACCATACATTCATGATCCGAAAAAACTAGTTATTTCTGTTTATAACTTAAAGGACACACATTTTGTGATACAAAACAATCGTCTAACCTGCTATAAAATCTGCCACTATCCGCATGATAGGTCTTCAATTTAGGTTCAACTTTACATAAATTTTGCATATCAAATAATTTAAAACCCGAAAGTAAGTCTATTAACGTTTTCCCAGACTCATCAATATGACTCTTATCTAAATCACAATTAAAATATCCCGCAAGAATTACTGGCATTCTCCTAGGGATAAATAATCTCACCTTCTCAAACAAAAGTTTCCGTTCATTCTTATTTATTGGTGCGTAAATATTAATCACACAAAATTTCACATTTTTATATTCAAAAATTGCTAATATACACCTCCCTTCTATTACCATGTAACTTACTAAAGATACATCTCTCCCTTTAACTAAGAAGCCAACACCATCATTTTTATTTAACACACTCCCAGACCACACCGACTTTCCATACATCCACTCTTCTTCTCTTACTACTTCACACAGACCACATTCCTGCAAAGAATTGCAGCATCTTCTTCTGCTAGAAATTCCAGAATCGCCGCTCTTCTAATCTTACTTTTAAATACTCTTACATTCTGTAAGCAGATCTTGAAACCCATATATTTTTTTCTCTCTTTTTTTTTTAAACGTAAAAAAAAAAAAATACATTTTAAATTCATCCATATTTTCCAGGTAGCTTATGCTCAAAGTCATACAGTTTCGCCACCTCCACCAGAATCCATGCTCTCCTCTTGCTGGCTTTCGTAGGGGTTGCTGATTTCTGGTTCACTCGTATAACCCCTTCTCTTTTTGACACTCTTACTCTTCCGTACGACTGAAGAGCTCTCTACTTCTTCTTCTGTGTTGAACTCCCCACCACCCTCCCTTTTGACTCTTTCCAGACTGCCCTCCTCCAGACGCCTCTCCAGACATAAATTCTTCAATATTTATTGGGTCAGATGCACTTGGAAGATCATCTATAACTTCCTCCAAGCTTCTTACATGAAGTGCTTTAGGGAGGGTTGCACAATCAAGTCTTGTAGCAGGGTGCAACACAGTTCCTTCTCTTCTTTCCCTCCTCACTCCCTCACTTGCCACAGCAGCATAGGTTAGCCTTCTCCTTTCCCGCTCCTATTGAACTATCTGCTGCTGCCTCATGTTATTGTCTCTTTGGGCTTTAGCACTTGGACAATTCCTATACATGTGATCTGTTTTCCCACATATATCACATGCTTTAGGAGTTGGGCACTCCCCAGCAATATGTCCCTAATGCTTGCAGTTCCTACAACATACACCTTTCTGACAACTCTCCTGAGTGTGTCCAAAAGAATAGCATTTTCTGCAATATGACAACTGCCCAGGGTACATTAAGTAACCTCTATTCCCCGCCACCGAAATATTAGCCGGCAGGTGACTAAAACCTCCCACACGCTGTGGGTCCTTTTTCAATTTAGCTTTGAAACGGTATCCACAATTAAAGATACCAAGATGATTCTTCTGAGGGACAGGTTTTCTCACATATTCACAATATTTCAGCAAAACGTCCATAATCAAATTAACTTCAGTAAAATGATTATAAACATGTACTACAATTGAAATTTCATGAAGACCAAACAACGGAGTTATCTTTACTTCCATTAATTCAGAATCTTCTGAATTGTTTCTGAACCATTCATATGCCTCCAAACAAAGGTTCTTATTAAGAAAAGTTACATCGTACACACCTGTTTTAGGGAAGTTTTGGACACTATAAATTAGATGTCTCCCAGTTCCAGCCTTCTTTTCCACAAGCTCGATCACAATAAATTCCAAAGTATTCTTTCTTGTATCCTTCGAGTCCACTTCCAAACAAATGGTGTGTTGGATTCCAGCCATCTTCAGGAACTGTCAGCCAAAGCCACAGAGAAAGAACTGTCTCCCTTAAGAAAGAAAACCAAATCAGCTTAAACCTCGCACCCTCCGACCACGTCCGGGCATGCCTTGATCGTAATCAGAAGATTGAGATGTAGGAACCTGAGACTCATCTGACTGAGAGCCAGTAAGCCTCAAAGTTGCTTGATTTTTGTTGGATGGCTTGGGGGGCCTGCACACCTAGATCATTATCATAAGGGTGACAAAAATAGAAATTATTACTTTTTGGATGCCAACTAACTCTTCTCTCAATTTTCAGTTTTCTAATTGTCCTAACATTTATATTCAATAACCTTTCTATACTGTTTTGTCATACAAACTCATTTGCATAAATATGGGCATATAGGAAAGATATGCAAATAGTGTTTCAGCTGAAAAACAAGGCAGATTCTGCTAATTTGCATGTCTTTCCCATATGCCCATGTTTATGTGAATAAGTTTACATGACAAAACAGTATAGAAAGGTTATTGAATATAAATGTTAGCACAATTAGAAAACTGAACATTTTTATGCAGCCCTCCTAAGGGTACTTTCGAACTAGCGTTTTTCTTTTCTGCCACTGAGCTCCGTTAGGGCTCAATGCCGGAAAAGAACTGATCAGGTATATCCCCATGCATTCGGAATGGAAAGTAATCCATTCGGGATGCATAAGGATGTCTTCCATTCAGTCATTTTGACTGATCAGGCAAAAGAGAAAACCATAGCATGCTACGGTTTTATCTCTGGTGAAAAAACCACACATACATAGGAATGTATTAGTGCATTCAAAATACCGGAATGCCGGATCCATCCTATGCGCAGACCGAAAAAAGGTGAAAAAAATAAATGCCGGATCTGTTTTGCCGGATGACCCCATAAAGACCTATCTGGCATTTCAATGCAATTTTTTTGACTGATCAGGCATTTTTAAGACTGATCAGGATCCCGATCAGTCTTACTAATGCCATCAGTTGGCATACGTTTTGCCGAATCACTCGGAACTGCTTGCCGGATCAATCTGCCGCAAGTGTGAAAGTAGCCTAAGCAGCAAGAGAAGAGTTAGCTGGCATCCCTGGCAAAAAATAAAAATATTTTGTCACCCAAATAATAATGATCTAGGTGCGCAGGTCCCCCAAGCCATCCAACAAAAGTCAAGCAACTTTGAGGCTTACTGACTCTCAAGTCTGTGTGGATAGAGAGCTGGTCTTGAATGTCTCATAGTGCACAAGGCTGTCATTGTAAGGTATGCTGACTGTACGTGTCTCATGGATAGGTTGTTGGCTTGCACATACCTGGCTTTTGGCCTATAACCTTTGTGTGATTGTTTGTTATAGGTAATGAAGTTGTGCGCGCAGTATGTGCATATTACATTGGCGATTTTTGCAATATCAAATTTTTGAATTTGTGAATTTATGGCGAATACTTAGGTAAAAATTAGCGAAATATCACAAATTTGAATATTGCCTATGCCACTCATCATTATTTATAATCACTCTGCCATCTGTTGTAATAATGTTTGTGCACTGTCTTCTTGATGAGTCTGTGATAGATTGGTGTCCATATACTGCAGCCAGTCTGAGGTGACTGCTTTAAGAGAGGCCTGAAGAGCTGCAGTCAGGGGCGTAGCTATAGGGAATGCAGAGGAAGCAGTTGCTACTTGTGTTGATTGCGAATATTTGTATTACAAATTTTTATCGCGAATATTTACAATATAGTGCAATATATTCGTAATGACGAATATTCACTTTTTTTTTTTAACACAGTACACATCAGGTGATCATCCCTCCCTTCTTCTAGCTTGAAGGGCCAATGAGAAGGTTTTGTCACAGCTTAGCAACATCCCCAGCAGCCATTTCGTGTAGTTCAATGTGAGAAAGAGAGGAGCTTGATTCTAGTGCTGTGCTTTGTCTGAAATAATTTCCAATCGAATATAAATACTCTTGATAGTTAGTGTTAGATAGTAATTAGGGAATAATGTAGGTGAATAGCTGATAGGGTCCAGTGCAGGGTGAAATATATAATCCGTATAGTTAGTGTTAGGGCAGAGTATAGCAGGTAGGGTCCAGTGCAGGGTGAAGTGTCGGTTATGTAGTTAGTTAGCTGAAATATATAATACAGATAGTGCTAGATAGTGTAGGTTAGTTAGGGAATAGTTTATCTTAGCTTATAGGGTCCAGTGCTGGTTGTAGTGTAGGTTATTGTTAGTTAGCTTAAATATATAATCCATATAGTTAGTGGGAGTTAGGGAATAGTTTAGCTGATAATTTCCAGGTCAGGGTGTACTTTAGGTTAGATAGGGATATAGGATAGTGTAGGGTATTGCTGTCTGTTTCATCCGTCTGTGAAAAAAAAAAAAAACGTTTATTAGTCTTAGTGTTTTAGTGTCCAGTTTGTGTAGTGAATGTGATTAGTGTTTTCGTCTTTTGTCAGTGAAAAAAAAAACAACCCAAAAAGTATTTTAGTCTCAGTGTTTTAGGCTTTAGTTAGTGTCTACGTCTTTTGTGAGTGAAAAAATAAAAGTTTTATAGTCTTAGTTTTTTAGTCTTCAGTTTGTATAGTAATTAGTGTTTTCGTCATTTATTAGAGGAAAAAAATAAATAAAGTCTTTTAGCCTCAGTGTTTTAGGCTTTAGTTAGTGTCTGCGTCTTTTGTGTGTGAAAAAAAATAAATATAGTTTTACTGTTTTTCGGTTTATTGTATATCTCATTTAATTATTGCCCCATTGTCCCCACCCCAATAAAGTTTGCCCAAATTCCCTATTTATTTAAAAAAAAAAATTGGGCGTATATACACTCACCTAAAGAATTTATTTCTCATTAATGCAATTATCTAGTCAACCAATCACATGGCAGTTGCTTCAATGCATTTAGGGGGGTGGCCCTGGTCAAGACAATCTGCTGAACTCCAAACGTCAGAATGGAAAAGAAAGGTGATTTAAGCAATTTTGAGCGTGGCATGGTTGTTGGTGCCAGACGGGCTGGTCTGAGTATTTCACAATCTGCTCAGTTACTGGGATTTTCACGCACAACCATTTCTAGGGTTTACAAAGAATGGTGTGAAAAGGGAAAAACATCCAGTATGCGATAGTCCTGTGGGCAAAAATGCCTTGTGGATGCTAGAGGTCAGAGGAGAATGGGCCGACTGATTCAAGCTGATAGAAGAGCAACGTTGACTGAAATAACCACTCGTTACAACCGAGGTATGCAGCAAAGCATTTGTGAAGCCACAACACGCACAACCTTGAGGCAGATGGGCTACAACAGCAGAAGACCCCACCGGGTACCACTCATCTCCACTACAAATAGGAAAAAGAGGCTACAATTTGCACGAGCTCACCAAAATTGGACTGTTGAAGACTGGAAAAATGTTGACTGGTCTGATGAGTCTCGATTTCTGTTGAGACATTCAAATGGTAGAGTCCGAATTTGGCGTAAACAGAATGAGAACATGTATCCATCCTCTGATGGCTACTTCCAGCAGGATAATGCACCATGTCACAAAGCTCGAATCATTTCAAATTGGTTTCTTGAACATGACAATAAATTCACTGTACTAAAATGGCCCCCACAGTCACCAGATCTCAACCCAATAGAGCATCTTTGGGATGTGGTGGAACGGGAGCTTCGTGCCCTGGATGTGCATCCCTCAAATCTCCATCAACTGCAAGATGCTATCCTATCAATATGGGCCAACATTTCTAAAGAATGCTATCAGCACCTTGTTGAATCAATGCCACGTAGAATTAAGGCAGTTCTGAAGGCAAAAGGGGGCCCAACACCGTATTAGTATGGTGTTCCTAATAATTCTTTAGGTGAGTGTATAAACCCACATATTCATCATAAGTGCCCATGGGCGTGCAGGCAGCCGTGGTCATGGTAGGGGAGTTGGTTCCAGTGCTGGACCGCTGCCAGCACGGGGCCACTCCTCTACCCGCAGAGGGGTGGGCGCAGGTGACTGGGGCTTCTGCCTCATCCGTGACTTCTTTGGGCGTGGCCACCCTATTTCATGGCAGGATGCCGAGGCAGTGGTGTCATTCGCGACCCAGACCAGTGGCACGGAGTCCTCTGCCCCGGCTCTCCCTCCTGCAGAACCAGCGCCCAGCCCACAAGAATCGTCCCTGATGCTGTTTGACAGCGACAGTGAGAGGGACATCTTGGGGGTGGTAATGCAGGAGAGCGAGCTGGGTACCACTGCCCTTTCCCAGCACATGAGAGTAAACCACTGGCGGGAGTGGGGACAGATGCAGGGTGGTCATAGCAGAAGCGCCACCAGCAGTACGCAGGGGATAGCAGCTTCTGCCACTGTACTGCAGCCACCCCAACCCCTTCCAATAATGCATACCCACTCCTCCGCTCCCTCTCCTAGAGGTACTGGTACTGGCAGCCAGACCTCTTCCTCCACTGCACCCTCCTCTATCGCCTCCACTTCCATCAGGTGCCAGCCGTCTGTTGCCGACGCATTTGAACGCACTGCGTCCTACGCCCCCGGGGACCGACTCGTGCGCTCACTCAATGGGGTTATCGCCCAACATCTGCTGCCGTTCAATCTTTTGGACATCAATCCATTCTGGCAGATGTTGGAGCAGGCCCAACCAGGAGCGTACATAGAAATCACTTGGCCCCATAGCAAGAATCAAAATTGGGCCCCCATTCCCCTTTTATAGCCCCTCCCACTACCCATTCCAGGCCCTTCTCTTTGTTCCATGAACTATGCTTGCTGCTGCGTTTTATAATTTATGCCGTCAGGGCCGGATTGGGATTACAAAACAGCCCTGGCACACAAAAGAGGTAAAATAGATGCAGTGTGTGCAGTGTGTATAGATTTATAGTATATACAGCCGAGTACTGATATGTGAGGTACGAGGTATAATAGATGCAGTGTGTACAGGTATATAGTATATACAGCAGTGTACTGATATGTGAGATACGGGGTATAATATATGCAGTGTGTACAGGTATATAGTATATACAGCAGTGTACTGATATGTGAGGTATGGGGTATAATATATGCAGTGTGTACAGGTATATAGTATATACAGCCGAGTACTGATATGTGAGGTACGAGGTATAATAGATGCAGTGTGTACAGGTATATAGTATATACAGCAGTGTACTGATACAGTTGTGTTCCAAATTATTCAACCCCCAATGCTGTAAAGGGTTTTAGGGAATTTAGTGTACATTTGTAATTGTGTTCAGAATGAAATCTTACAAGGACTTTTTAAAGAACCAAATGCAACTAAAATGACATCAATTGTTTTTGTAATACAGTATTAAATGTTTTTTTTTTGTGATTTCTTTACTGACACAATTATTCAACCCCTTAAAGACTACCACTCTTAAGAACAGAGGTTCATTCAAGTGTTTTCGATCAGGTATTGAAAACACCTGTGGATGTCAAGGAGCAGCAATCAAGCATAATAAGCACCAATTAGGCAGATTTAAAAGGACTGTGATACTCAGCTCCTTCTAGACATTTACTGGTGTGTTTACAAACATGGTGAAGTCAAGAGAATGGTCCAGGAAGACAAGAGAAGAGGTGATTTCTCTTCACAGGAAGGGCAATGGCTATAAGAAGAATGCAAAGATGCTAAACATACCAAGAGACACCATAGGAAGCATCATTCACAAATTCAAGGCAAAGGGCACTGTTGAAACGCTACCTGGTCGTGGCAGAAAGAAGATGCTGACTTCGACTGCTGTGCGCTACCTGAAGCGCAAAGTGGAGAAAAGTCCCCGTGTGACTGCTGAGGAACTGAAAAAAGATTTGTCAGATGTGGGTACTGAAGTTTCAGCTCAGACAATAAGGCGCACACTGCGTAATGAAGGCCTCCATGCCAGAACTCCCAGGCGCACCCCCTTGCTGTCTCCAAAGAATAAGAAGAGTCGACTGCAGTATGCCAAAAGTCATGTGGACAAACCACAAAAGTTTTGGGATAGTGTTCTGTGGACTGATGAAACAAAATTAGAACAGTTTGGGCCCATGGATCAACGCTATGCTTGGAGGAGGAAGAACAAGGTGTCACGGCGGACGTGCACAGTATAAAAGATAACACACCAACCAGGCTCTGGACGAGAGACAGGGGAAGGGTCACCTCCTAGTTTATCCCTGAACTCTTTCCCTGCACTGCTCAGCCCACAGGCAGACCTTGAAGGTAGGTGTGCTGTGTCCTCCAGCCTGAACTGACAAAACCCTGAACTCCCTGAGATGGTGAAGTGGCGGGATAGAAGCAGCCTGCTCGCACAGAACCTGGATGGGATAGATGACAACAACAACCAAACAAGAAATGACACTTATCTTCTGAGAGCAGGAACTGACAGCCAACCTTCCCTCCAAACTTCCCAGACCAAATGATCAGTATAATCCGCTCAGAGCACTTAGCAGGAGACCATTTAAACTAATGACTCCACCCAGTGCACCTGATGAGAGGCGGATCCAGCACGGCACCAAAACGAATGCTAAACTCGTGCTGCTATCCTGGCCGACCTCCGCACATTGTCAGAGTGGGGCATGACACAAGGCCTATGAAGAAAAGAACACCTTGCCTACTGTGAAGCATGGTGGGGGGGTCAATCATGCTTTGGGGCTGTTTTGCTTATACAGGTACAGGGAAGCTTCAGCGTGTGCAAGGTACCATAAATTCTCTTCAGTACCAGGAGATATTGGATGAAAATGTGATGCAGTCCGTCACAAACCTGAGGCTTGGGAGATGTTGGACCTTTCAACAGGACAATGATCCCAAGCATACCTCCAAGTCCAATAGAGCATGGTTTCAGATTAAATGTTGGAACATTTTGAAGTGGCCATCGCAGTCACCAGACTTAAATCCGATTGAGAACCTCTGGTGGGACTTAAAGAAAGCAGTTGCAGCGCGCAAGCCTAAGAATGTGACTGAGCTGGAGCCTTTTGCCCATGAAGAATGGGCGAAGATACCCGTAGATCGCTGCAAGACACTTGTGTCAAGCTATGCTTCACGTTTAAAAGCTGTTATAACTGGAAAAGGATGTTGTACTAAGTACTAAGATTGAATGTCACTTGGGGGTTGAATAAAACTGATAATGATGTGAGCACAGAAAAGACATTTGTGGTTATTTCATTATAAATGTTATGTTATATTTGTCTGACTTACAAGTGCCTCTTTGATTTAATTGTAAACAAGATGACTGAAATGATCAAAATCAATGTCAAACTGGCCAAAACACTCAATTTCAGTGGGGGTTGAATAATTTTGAAAACAACTGTATGTGAGGTACGGGGTATAATATATGCAGTGTGTACAGGTATATAGTATATACAGCAGTGTACTGATATGTGAGGTACGGGGTATAATATATGCAGTGTGTACAGGTATATAGTAAATACAGTAGTGTAATATGTGAGGTACGAGGTATAATAGATGCAGTGTGTACAGATATATTGTATATACAGCAGGTACTGACATGTGAGGCACGAGGTATAATAGATGCAGTGTGTACAGGTATATAGTAAATACAGCAGTGTATTGACGTGAGGTATGAGGTATAAATTACAGGTCGTACCTCACATATCAGTCCACTGCTGTATATACTATATATCTGTATACACTGCATCTATTATACCTCATACCTCACATATTAGTACACTGCTGGATATACTATATATCTGTACATATTGCATCTATAATACTGTGTAATACTGTATATGTGGTGTGTGTATGTATGTGTGTATATATATATATATACACTCACCTAAAGAATTATTAGGAACACCATACTAATACAGTGTTGGACCCCCTTTTGTTTTCAGAACTGCCTTAATTCTACGTGGCATTGATTCAACAAGGTGCTGATCGCATTCTTTAGAAATGTTGGCCCATATTGATAGGATAGCATCTTGCAGTTGATGGAGATTTGAGGGATGCACATCCAGGGCACGAAACTCCCGTTCCACCACATCCCAAAGATGCTCTATTGGGTTGAGATCTGGTGACTGTGTGGACAATTTTAGTACAGTGAACTCATTGTCATGTTCAAGAAACCAATTTGAAATGATTCGAGCTTTGTGACATGGTGCATTATCCTGCTGGAAGTAGCCATCAGAGGATGGATACATGTTCTCATTCTGTTTACGCCAAATTCGGACTCTACCATTTGAATGTCTCAACAGAAATCGAGACTCATCAGACCAGGCAACATTTTTCCAGTCTTCAACAGTCCAATTTTGGTGAGCTCGTGCAAATTGTAGCCTCTTTTTCCTATTTGTAGTGGAGATGAGTGGTACCCGGTGGGGTCTTCTGCTGTTGTAGCCCATCTGCCTCAAGGTTGTGCGTGTTGTGGCTTCACAAATGCTTTGCTGCATACCTCGGTTGTAACGAGTGGTTATTTCAGTCAACGTTGCTCTTCTATCAGCTTGAATCAGTCGGCCCATTCTCCTCTGACCTCTAGCATCCACAAGGCATTTTTGCCCACAGGACTGCCGCATACTGGATGTTTTTCCCTTTTCACACCATTCTTTGTAAACCCTAGAAATGGTTGTGCGTGAAAATCCCAGTAACTGAGCTGATTGTGAAATACTCAGACCGGCCCGTCTGGCACCAACAACCATGTCACGCTCAAAATTGCTTAAATCACCTTTCTTTCCCATTCTGACATTCAGTTTGGAGTTCAGGAGATTGTCTTGACCAGGACCACATCCCTAAATGCATTGAAGCATCTGCCATGTGATTGGTTGACTAGATAATTGCATTAATGAGAAATAGAACAGGTGTTCCTAATAATTCTTTAGGTGAGTGTATATATATACACAGTACAGACCAAAAGTTTGGACACACCTTCTCATTCAAAGAGTTTTCTTTATTTTCATGACTATGAAGGCATCAAAACTATGAATTAACACATGTGGAATTATATACATAACAAACAAGTGTGAAACAACTGAAAATATGTCATATTCTAGGTTCTTCAAAGTAACCACCTTTTGCTTTGATTACTGCTTTGCACACTCTTGGCATTCTCTTGATGAGCTTCAAGAGGTAGTCCCCTGAAATGGGCTTCCAACAGTCTTGAAGGAGTTCCCAGAGATGCTTAGCACTTGTTGGCCCTTTTGCCTTCACTCTGCGGTCCAGCTCACCCTAAACCATCTCGATTGGGTTCAGGTCCGGTGACTGTGGAGGCCAGGTCATCTGGCGCAGCACCCCACCTCTCTCCTTCATGGTCAAATAGCCCTTACTTTCAAAGTTTTCCCAATTTGTTGGCTGACTGACTGACCTTCATTTCTTAAAGTAATGATGGCCACTCGTTTTTCTTTACTTAGCTGCTTTTTTCTTGCCATAATACAAATTCTAACAGTCTATTCAGTAGGACTATCAGCTGTGTATCCACCTGACTTCTCCTCAACGCAACTGATGGTCCCAACCCCATTTATAAGGCAAGAAATCCCACTTATTAAACCTGACAGGGCACACCTGTGAAGTGAAAACCATTTCAGGGGACTACCTCTTGAAGCTCATCAAGAGAATGCCAAGAGTGTGCAAAGCAGTAATCAAAGCAAAAGGTGGCTACTTTGAAGAACCTAGAATATGACATATTTTCAGTTGTTTCACACTTGTTTGTCATGTATATAATTCCACATGTGTCAATTCATAGTTTTGATGCCTTCAGTGTGAATCTACAATTTTCATAGTCATGAAAATAAAGAAAACTCTTTGAATGAGAAGGTGTGTCCAAACTTTTGGTCTGTACTGTATATATATATATATATATATATATATATATACACACACACAGAACAGTGTATTGATGTGAGACATTCAAGGTATAATACTGTAGATGCAGTGTTTATAGAAATATGTGGTCAATTATACATTATGGTCACTGTGTGTGAGATACATGAGCTAGTGGTCACTGTAACTGTCTGAAGTATTATGCATGAGTGAGCAATGAGTAAAAACAGGGCATGGAGGGGGGGGGGGGGTAAATGATGAGAAGTGGAGGACCTCCTCTTGCCACTGCATTCCAGTCTGTACGGATCAATGCAGAGCTGATTGTGAACTTCTTTTACTTGCTGTTAGTGGTTGAAGGACCTGTGATGATGTCATTACAGGTCCTGGCAGATGTACCTTTCAAACCTAGGAACTACACCATTTTTGGTGCAGTTCCTTTGCTAGATACTGCAGGACCTGTGATGTTGAAGATGATGTCATCACAGGTCCTGGCAGGTGCACTGTTCTAACCTGGGAACTACACTATACACTGTGCAGTTCCCTTACAGAACCTGTGAAGACATCCTCAAAGGTCCTTTAGCTTTAGAAAGATAGACAGAAGCAATTAGGGGGCGGGGCCTGTCCTCCACTGCGGGCCCCTCTTCCTCACGGGCCCCATAGCAGCTGCGTGGTCTGCCTATATTGTAGGTACGCCACTAGGCCCAACCCAGATGGAGTGTCCCCAGCCACCATTTTTTTGCCAGGATCGGCGTCCTTGCCCTACACCAGAACATTGTGCAGAATGTATCCCTGTCGCTAGATCATGCTGTCAGCGATAGGGTGCATCTGACAATGGATGCATGGACCAGCAGACATACATATCTAAATGGCAGGGGGGGGGGGGGCTTGACTTGAGTCATCTACTGATCAGTGATCATCAGAGCATTAGAGCTGCAGGAATAAATAACATCTAAATGTCTGGTGGGGTAGATGGGAGGGTCGAGGGCTGGTGGGGGGAGGGGGGGTTAGATGATCTAACCCAGCCCCCCTTCCCCCATCAGCCCTTGTCCTACCACCCCATCTACCCGTACCCACCCTATCTACCCCATACCCCACCAGACATTTAGATGTTATTTATTCCTGCAATTCTAATGCTCTGATCAGTAGATGACTCAAGTCAAGCCCTCAACCCCCCCCAGCCATTTAGATATGTATGTTATCAATCATTATCCCCCACCCCCCACCGCTGCCTTTCTTGTAATTTGCTGGCCCCCAATATCCATTGTAAATCACAATCCATAACATGTCATCCACAGATCCCCCCATAACACTGTCATCCACAGATCCCCCCATAACAGTGTCATCCATAGATCCCCCATAACAGTGTCATCCACAGATCCCCCCATAACAGTGTCCTCCGCAGAGGATTATGTCTATTTATATTAAGATTATGTGGTTATTGTCTTATATGACTTGTTTTTGCACTTTATTTCTATCTTAAGCCTATCAGAGGCCGGCTCAGGAGGCGCGATGATGTCATTATCATCACGCCGCCTGAGCCGGGCAGTGCACAGGAGGGACACAGGCCGGAAGAGGCCTGCTTCACATTGCTGCTGATGGAGGTAAGTATCAGTGTTTTCTTTTTTTTCTTTTTCTTTTTTTTGGAGGGGGGGAGCTGGCACTATGGGGGCATCTGACAAATCTTACAGCCCCATTTTTTTGGGGGTTGCACTCTGGGGGCATTTCTTACTGGCACATTATGGGGGGGCACCATGGGGGAGAGGAGCACTATGGGGGCATCTGGGGGCTCTAAAAGGGCTTTTTTTTTATTGACACATTATGGGGGCACTATAGGGGAGAACGGCACTATGGGGCATCTGGTGGCACTATAGGGGCATTATTTGGGGGCACTATGGGGAAGAGGGGGTTCTAAAGGGGCCTTTTTTTATTATTGGCACATTATGGGGGGCATTATGGCATCTGGTGGCACTAAGGGGGCATTTTTTACTGGCACATAATGCGAGGCACTATAGGGGAGAGCGGCACTATGGGGCATTATTTGGGTGCACTATGGGGGAGTGTAGCACTATTGGGGCATATGGTGGCACTTAGAAGGGGCATTTTTTACTGGCATATTATGGGGGACATTATGGGGAAGGGGGAGAGGAGCACTATGAGGGCATTTACTGGAGCACTATATAGGGGTATTTTATACTGGCATACATTATGGGGACATTAGCTCAACTGCGGGCACTAAGCGGGGGTATTTCATGTACTGTCATATTATAGGGAGAATTATTACTACTAGGAGGTATTATGCGAAGCTTTACTACTACTGGGGGGCTATGAGGAACATGATTACTAGTATGGGCACTATAGACCATTATTACTACTAAGTGTTCTCTGGCAGAGAATTATTTCTATTGGTGGGATTTTGGGGAGCACTGTTACTTTGGGGGGCACCCTACCACAGTATCAGCTTAGCACAATAATTTTTGGGGGACAGTATCTTTATACTATTAGTGTCTGGGCGCAGTTATTCTTTAGAGCACTGTGTGCCAATAATTGTTGAAGGGGACACTATCTGTGTGGTAGCAGTATTTCCAGGGGGACTTTCTCTGCAGTATAGTATTGGGGGTGGCAGGAAAGGGTGTTCAGAAGATGTGAAGAGGATGGAAATGTGGGAAACTAATGTCTGTTTGTTAATCTCTGCAGAGACGGGAGATGGCTGAAAAATCATCATGGCGGTCTGGTCTGAATGGAGAAGATAAAGAAAGAGAATGTCTACAACAAAGGTGACATCACTGGATGTAAGAGGTATGGGGTGCTATGTAGGAGAGGAGATGCTCCGACTCCTCCCCCTGCCATTTGCAGAAGGAGGATTCAGAGCTGGGTGAGAACGGCAAAGGGGGCAGCAGGCCACGGGCGGGTGGCAGATGGTTGGGGGGAGCCACAAGCCCTGAGCAGGATCCTGGGAGGGAGGAGAGCGGAGGAGCTTCCTGGCTGTAGCTTGTTGTATATGCAGGCAGTGCAGCCAGGACAGACCCTCCCCTCTCAGTATGATGTGTAGAGACAGGCCTCAACAATAGAATTTCAGCTGTACAGTGTTTGTTGGGAGTGGCCTATTATATGTAGGAGGGGCTTTTAATAATGGGCGGGGCTGCACTGCCTGCTTATACAACAAGCTACAATTATTCTGTTCCTACGGAGCTTTTAGAAATGGCCAAGTAAAAGAATCAGCGCAACATACTACGCCCCCCCGCATTTTCAAATATAAAGGGGGCTTTGAAAAATCGGCAGGCAAAAGAATTGGCACAGTGCACTACACGTGCCACATTTTTTTGCCTTTCGGACCCCCCCTAGACAAAATTCCTGGGTGCTCCCCTGTCTCCAGTGCGCAGCGTGGATCATCGATCACAGGTCAGGCTGCTGAATAAGCCTTTAGCTGAGATGCTTGACTACACACGAGGTGGGAGCACCTCCACTGTCATCCAGCAGAGGCGAGTTAGTAGTCTGTTCTGAAGCCACCATGTCTTCACCAAGACATAGAACTGCAGGTAAACTTCATCCACAAAACGAATGCAGCTCTGCTTCATCTCTGTCGACTTGACATAGAAAATTATATCCGTTAGGTTCATGAAAAACGTACAGTAATCCGATCAAATACTATTTTTAGGTCTGGAGGGGGAGAAGAATGCAGTGCTTCCAGGGAGAGATGGGGTAGATAGATATATACATGTGCCTCATCCTGTTTAAATCTAACTATCTACCCCATCTCTCACTAGATTCTTCTCCCCCACCAGACCTAAAAATAGTATTTGACCAGATTACTGTATGTTTTTCATGAACCTAACGGATCTCATTTTCTATGTCAAGTCGACAGAGATGAAGCAGAGCTGCATTCGTTTTGCGGATGAAGTTTACCTGCAGTTCTATGTCTTGTTGAACACATGGTGGCTTCAGAACAGACTACTAACTCGCCTCTGCTGGATGACAGTGGAGGTGCTCCCCGGTGCCTGTCAGCCCCTTCCTAGCGATGTCTGGCCCAGGTTCTTTGACACAACCCCCCGTATGTATTCAAGCATCGCAGCTAAAGGCTTATTCAGCAGCCTGACCTGCGATCGATGATCCAGGCTGCGCACTTGAGGCAGCAGCAGAGCACCCAGCCAGCAACCGTGGACCGTGGAGTCATCACCGATGGGAAGGGGAAATGATCCCGGCGGCAGAGCCGGGGACACTTCCAGACCCAGGCCGAGGCAAGGTGGCTCATCACTGGTTTCTGTGCTCAGATGGGCAGAGGACGGATGGGTCCAGCCGGTGGCAGGAGCACAGCGTATGTGTGGCGCCGACCTTGTATGGGTGGGGAGAGCGGTGGTACCCATGCCTCCTCACAGACAAAAGAGGATGAGAGAATCACTGCTAAACCCCGCCACTCCTACTGCCCTCTGGCTTGGAAGAATCACCACGTGGTGAGGCAGGCTGCGTTACCGCAGTGTTCTGCTACAGACTCAATTTGCCCAATATGGAATCTGAGAGCAGACTGGTGCTGGTGGCGTGTATAGATATTTTTTTTTACCAATTAATAGTGTGCTTTTAAAAATGAAAATAACTTGGATAAAAAAAAAATTTCATGGAAAATAGAGCATTTTGTATTCATGTTACCACATTAATGATGTAGACAAAGAACATGCTGCTGTCAGAGGTGTCTTAGTATATCTTTGGTGTTGCCCAGGTCTGTTGGGGGCCCATTCCTGGAAACACATTCCTGCTGCAAACTAAGAACCTGTTGCTGTCAGAGGTGTTTTAGTTTATTTTTGGTGTTGCTTTAGTCTGGTGGGGGCCCATTCCTGGGAACACATTCCTGCTGAAAACTAAAAACCTGTTGCTGTCAGAGGTGTCTTAGATTATTTTTGGTGTTGCCCTGGTCTGGTGGGGGCCCATTCCTGGGAACACATTCCTGCTGCAAAATAAAAACAAGCTGCTGTCTGTCCTCAAGAGTTAGGCTGAGCTATGTTTAGGCCTAATACTCGACCGTTAACATTTACCTGCTACTGATGCTGTCTGTCCTGATCATGCTGAGTTATGTGTAGGTCTTATACTACACCATTACCATTACCTGCTGCTGCTTGCCCTGTTGAGTTAGGCTGAGCTATGTGTAGGCCATATACTCGACCGTTATCGAGTTGCACCTGATGACGTTGTACCTGATACTGCTGCTGTCTGTCATGATCCTGCAGTGTTGAGTCAAGCAATTACTAGCCCTGATACTACAGAGTTACATGCTGCTATCTGTCATGATCCTGCTGAGTTTGGCCCATCGATGTGTAGGCCCTATACTGTTGCGTTACTTTCTACCTACTATTGTCTACCCTTATCCTGCCAAGTTATGTGTCGGCAGTATAGTACAATTTTAAAAATTACCTGTTGATGCTGTCTGTCCTGATCCTGCAGAGGAAAACCAGCATGAACCACTTATTCGCCCTAGGACTTTGTCAACAAATGAGTATTATAATTCTCTTAAACTGGTGTGCATGTTTCATATTTGCGCATGTGCTCTGTTCATCATATATTGTCAATATTTATATTTAAATATATCTTTGTATAATCTTTGTAATAAAATAGAATCATGAGGTGTTACGCTTCATTCACAAATTAAAATTTTCTTACTTTATTTTATTTTATATTTTATTAATTTGCTTAACTTGGGTTTTGGGGGCCCCTGTTCTTACCGTAGAAAGGTGGGAACCGCATGTGGCCTTCCCTTGTCAAAAGGTCTTGTGCAGTTAACATTGTACAGGACTGATTGCCGAACCTAATAAAGTTGTATCATTATTTATTTATTTTTTATAAATATGGATTTAGGTTGGATCACGCTGTTGTCTGTCATCCTTAACAGGATGCTTGACTTCCGTGTTGACCTCTCGACATGGTTGGGTGTGACTGGCGTTATACTCATCCATGTGGTAATCCGTATTTGGAAATGGAGCGTTAATGCAACATGTAGATATCGATATATACATTTATATTTTATGTTACTTCTTGACAAATATGTGATGATAATTAGCACATGCTGATTTCATCTAAACACAATTTTAAAATTTGCTGTATAAACTGTGTAATATAAAATGTTCTTTAAGCCATGTCACCATTTTGCAAGTGATTATACTCATTTCCATGTTTGTGATCATGTGACCGCATAGATATGATGCGTTTGTGGCTCAGCTTGCGTTCAATTTCACGTGCGAACACGTGATCTTTTATCATGTGAACGACCTGAGTATGGACGCTCGCGGCCTTTGTGCGTTCCTCAATCGATGCGAACACTTGATTGCATCTCCTGTTTCTGTCACTTAGGAGGAAACTATGCTCCGAAATGCAGAGTTAACAAAATGGGACGCTGTCTCGGATCCATGCTGGTTAAATCTTCACCAACTCCATACATTTTTTTATCGGAACAGCTGTTTTTTTTAAAAAACTCCATTGGTTTTTGAACAATTTTTTTTTTACTTGTCACTCTGATTACTTAAGCACATATTATTAAGCAACATAGTGTTTGTGAAATTATTATTCTCTTCACTGTATGGATACTTGTCTATTATGTACCTTATATTTTAAAATATACTTTATTTAGACTCACATTACGAAGCAAATTTTCGTTGATGCACTTAATAATATTTTTGTTTGAAAAATATCTTGATTGGGTATTTAGCTTTGTTAGAAAAAAACGGCTGGCACTCACTATGTGGTTGCACATCAAACAATTATTTATTGGTAATAAACCGCTAGTTCAACAATGGAATAATAGCAGCAATACATACATTTGCACATTAAAACATCATTGTTAAAAGAACCCCTAAAAAATAAATAATAAAATACAATATATACTAAACTGGTTAGGTCGCAATATGCACCCAATAAAGATCTCTTGGAAAAGTGTGTTAGTCCTTTGCCTGTTTGGCAATGCGTATCCAATTCAATATAGCAGGGATACTGTCTCTTTAAATGAGAAAAAATGTAGCCAAGTCCACAAGCTGTGTTAGTTGCTGCTGGGGGATAAAATCTCCCTCTCTATGATTATCTTCAGCAGTTCTTGCATTAGTGGATGTTGTAGCCTTCAACAATTAGGCATATAACAGATTCACAGGGAAGTTATGGCTTACCCACATAGACGAATCTCCGGCCGTCTGATTCAGCCGCTTGTTCCACTGCTCGCTCTCACACTCCCTGCTCTCTGGCGTTTACCACGTGATGTACCAGAGATATCGCGGGATTTGGGAATTTCAGTCCGGTAGTCTTGGTCCGATACTCTTAAGAGAGCTGCAGGTCAGATGAGGAAATGGAGCGCTCCACTTTGTGATAAATAGTTCAGATTTCATCTATCATATCCAGAAACTTGTTGTTGGCAGGCATATAATGCTAAATGCGTTTCGAGGACTTCAATCCTCTTCCTCAGTAGCTATACCCCTGTTATTGAATCCCCTCCTTTTATATCGTCATAAGCAGTCCACAAAATCTGGGCTGGAATCACTTTTTCTTATAATGCGATTTTTTGGTGCGTTTTTGGTGCGGTTTTAAAAAACGCTTGTGCGTTTTTTGTGGCATCGAGACCGCAACCCCTTACTTAGTGTTAATATATCCAAACATGGTCATAATCAGATATGAACTATCAAAAATATTGCACAATGTATAAACATTTTTTTGTATAAAAGACATATAAAATATACCTCAGGTGATCAATAATTTATAAATAGATAAGAACTGGATAATAATTAATAACATACAATAATTCATAAAAACTTCTATATATCCAAGGGCCTCATCCTCTACATCTTGTATTTTTGTCCATCTTCCAATAATAATGTTTATGATGGAGGATGGTGTATGTGGCGGCGTGCCTATCACCGCACCAGGCACGTCCACCAGGACAGAGAGATCACCAGAGAACACCACCAATATACACTCAGAGGGAAAATCAAAAACAAACATATCACAACCAACAATCAGAATCAACAAGACACGAAGGGGGAGGAAAAAGAAGGACTCACAGATAAATTCACATAGCACAGAACAGGACAATATTATCAATTTGACTAATATGACACTTACACCAGCACAAAGTTCCCTTTTAAACAAAGGACTAAAATTTGCACCTAGCGCACAATTAAACAAATTTGATACCTACATTGGGATCCAAAAATTTATGAGGAATATATGCCTAAAAAAATACTTCATCAAAAATCCGATTCCGATAACTACACAAACAGAAGAAAGGTTTAAACACACGAACTTAAAGAAAAAGTCAAAAAAATTCCCCAGAAATGAAATTGGCCCAGAAATGGGAAGTTTTCAGAAAAACGTTGAAGCCGATCCCAGAAAAATAAAAGATAAACAACTATATAGGAAAAATTTAACAAATGGAGAAGTGTCCGCAATTAGAGAATTACAAAAAAACTAGAAAATCACGATTCGCCCCGCAGACAAAGGGGGGGCGATCGTGATTTTGGATACCGCCAAATATACACAAGAATGTATGAGACAACTATCTGACCAATTGACATACAAAAAACTTGACACAGATCCTACAACGAGATTCAGTGACAAATTAGAAGAATATTGTCAGAGAGGTGCCCAGATGGGTATTTTGTCTCAACAAGAATCTGACTATATTATGGGGACGCCCGGAAGACTCCCGGTCTTTTACTGCCTTCCCAAGGTACATAAGGACATGGAGAGTCCTCCGGGCCGCCCCATAGTATCAGGTATCGGCTCTTTAACAGCAAATTTGTCAAGATATATAGACACCTGGTTACAACCCATGGTGAAAACAACTATATCATACCTGAGAGATACTACACAAATTATCCAGGTATTAGAAGGGTTAAACGTGAGAGAGGACTGGATTATGACTACACTCGATATCAAGTCCCTCTACACGGTAATAGACCATGAAGCGGGAATAAGAGCCATTAGAGTCCATTTGGAAAATAGTAAGACAATGAAGAAACAACAATCAGATTTCATTTTAGAAGGTATTAAACACATCTTACAACATAATTATTTTTATTTTGAGGGATGTTTTTATTTACAGATTAGAGGAACAGCCATTGGCACCAGGTTTGCCCCCAGCTATGCAAACCTGGTCCTAGCACAATGGGAACGGGAAACTATTGATTTGCATGGAGGGGGTAGCCTGGTGCTCTGGCGTCGTTATATCGACGACGTTCTTTTAATTTGGAAGGGAGATCAAGATAGTCTTAACAACTTTATAACAGAACTAAATGTAAATAACTTGAATTTGGTTTTTACCCAGAATACCAATATGACAGAAATAGAATTCTTAGATCTGTCGATTATGAGAGCAGCTGACAAATACATATGTAAGACATACCAAAAGCCTTCGGCCCGGAATGCATTTATTTTGCATTTGAGCTGTCATTTGCCCAATTGGCTACTGAATGTACCCTTCGGACAGTTCCGTAGATTAAAACGGAACTGCACCGAAGAGGCCCAGTTCGAATTAGAAGCAATGCACCTGAGGGATAAATTCCTGGCCAAACAGTATCCAACCAACATACTAGAAGGATCATTGGAAAAAGTGAGGAAATTGCCTAGGAACTCATTACTAACTGTAAAAACAGGAGAGCAAAAAGAGACAGACTCCCAATTCAGGATTATCCTTCCTTATACAACACAAAGAAGGAAGGTGGAAGAAATTATAAAACGGCATTGGCACCATTTGCTACAAGATAAAATTATGGGCAGGATAATACCAGCCAGACCACAAATAATATATACGAGGGCAGCCAATTTAGGGATAAAGGTAGCCCCATCGATTAAAACTAGAAAGATAGTTACATCGAATACCGGGAGACTGACTAATTTGAAAGGCTTTTACAAATGCGGACATTGTATTTGTTGCAAAACTACAAAAATTCCAAGAAATACCAAGAGGGTATCTTCCACACAAAATTCCTTTGTGTGGGAGATTGAACAATTTCTTACATGCAATTCTGTGAGCGTTATCTATTTAGCACAATGTCCGTGCTCAAGGCAATACATTGGACGGACTAAAAGGACCTTGAGAGTGAGGATATCGGAACATATTTCCAATATTAAGAAGGGTTATGAAAAACACTCACTCTCAAGGCACTTTAAAGAGGCTCATGGACAAGACCCTACAGGTTTGTCCTTTGTGGCTCTAGAAAAAATTGACAGACACTGGAGAGGTGGAAACCATATCGAACGGATGTCGAGGGCAGAATCCAAGCAAATCTATAATTTTGGAAGCCTGATGCCAGCCGGTTTAAATGCCGAACTGGAAATTTTTGGCTTCTTATAGATTAGGCGGTGTGCCTCTCAGTCAATTGGGGATCACATGTTTGGCCGTTTACCGGCGCTGTGATCCCCTCTTGTTGATAGGCACGCCGCCACATACACCATCCTCCATCATAAACATTATTATTGGAAGATGGACAAAAATACAAGATGTAGAGGATGAGGCCCTTGGATATATAGAAGTTTTTATGAATTATTGTATGTTATTAATTATTATCCAGTTCTTATCTATTTATAAATTATTGATCACCTGAGGTATATTTTATATGTCTTTTATACAAAAAAATGTTTATACATTGTGCAATATTTTTGATAGTTCATATCTGATTATGACCATGTTTGGATATATTAACACTAAGTAAGGGGTTGCGGTCTCGATGCCACAAAAAACGCACAAGCGTTTTTTAAAACCGCACCAAAAACGCACCAAAAAATCGCATTATAAGAAAAAGTGATTCCAGCCCAGATTTTGTGGACTGCTTATGACGATATAAAAGGAGGGGATTCAATAACAGGGGTATAGCTACTGAGGAAGAGGATTGAAGTCCTCGAAACGCATTTAGCATTATATGCCTGCCAACAACAAGTTTCTGGATATGATAGATGAAATCTGAACTATTTATCACAAAGTGGAGCGCTCCATTTCCTCATCTGACCTGCAGCTCTCTTAAGAGTATCGGACCAAGACTACCGGACTGAAATTCCCAAATCCCGCGATATCTCTGGTACATCACGTGGTAAACGCCAGAGAGCAGGGAGTGTGAGAGCGAGCAGTGGAACAAGCGGCTGAATCAGACGGCCGGAGATTCGTCTATGTGGGTAAGCCATAACTTCCCTGTGAATCTGTTATATGCCTAATTGTTGAAGGCTACAACATCCACTAATGCAAGAACTGCTGAAGATAATCATAGAGAGGGAGATTTTATCCCCCAGCAGCAACTAACACAGCTTGTGGACTTGGCTACATTTTTTCTCATTTAAAGAGACAGTATCCCTGCTATATTGAATTGGATACGCATTGCCAAACAGGCAAAGGACTAACACACTTTTCCAAGAGATCTTTATTGGGTGCATATTGCGACCTAACCAGTTTAGTATATATTGTATTTTATTATTTATTTTTTAGGGGTTCTTTTAACAATGATGTTTTAATGTGCAAATGTATGTATTGCTGCTATTATTCCATTGTTGAACTAGCGGTTTATTACCAATAAATAATTGTTTGATGTGCAACCACATAGTGAGTGCCAGCCGTTTTTTTCTAATTTATGCTTACTCCTTGGACTGACTGAGTGAGCAGTCTTTCGGCTAGAGCACCCCTACCGTATTGAGGAGGGTGGTGAGCTATCCACACACTTTCTAAGTATTTAGCTTTGTATTTGGCACTATTCACTTTTGTCACTATGTGATAAAGGTCCCATTGTGTGGACCCAAAATTTGCTTTTTGTTTAGTAAACACAATTTCTTGAGGAAATGACGTGGCATTTGGTTTTCTCCCTCTCTTTCTCTCTCTCTATATATATACATATATATACATACATATACAGTTGCAAGAGAAAGTATGTGAACCCTTTGGAATGATATGGATTTCTGCACAAATTGGTCATAAAATGTGATATGATCCTCATCTTAGGCTATTTTCACACTTGCGGCAGTGTGATCCGGCGGGCAGTTCCGTCGTCGGAACCGCCGATCTGGATGTGACTGAAAACATTTGTGAGACGCATCCGGATGCAAGAACGGATCCGTCTCTCCCTTTTGTCATGCGGACAGACGGATCCGTCTTGTATCTTTTTTCACACGGATCTGGCACTATTACATTCCTATGGGGAAAAATGACGGATCCGGCATTCAGGCAAGTCTTCAGTTTTTCTCTCCGGAGATAAAACCGTAGCATGCTACGTTTTTATCTTTTGCCTGATCAGTAAGAATGACTGAACTGAAGACATCCTGATGCATCCTGAATGGATTACTCTCCATTCAGATTGCATGGGGATAAAACTGATCAGTTCTTTTCCGGTATAGAGCCCCTGTGACGGAACTCAATGCCGGAAAAAAAAAACGCAAGTGTGAAAGTACCCTAAGTCACAACAATAGACAATTACAGTCTGCTTAAACTAATAACACACAAATAATTACATGTTACCATGTTTAGATTGAACACACCATGTAAACATTCACAGTGCAGGTGGAAAAAGTATGTGAACCCTTAGATTTAATAACTGGTTGAACCTCTTTTGGCAGCAATAACTTCAACCAAACGTTTCCTGTAGTTGCAGATCAGACGTGCACAACGGTCAGGAGTAATTCTTGACCATTCCTCTTTACAGAACTGTTTCAGTTCAGCAATATTCTTGGGATGTCTGGTGTGAATCGCTTTCTTGAGGTCATGCCACAGCATCTCAATCGGGTTGAGGTGAGGACTCTGACTGGGCCACTCCAGAAGGCGTATTTTCTTCTGTTTTAGCCATTCTGTTGTTGATTTACTTCTATGCTTTCGTCGTTGTCCTGTTGCAACACCCATCTTCTGTTGAGCTTCAGCTGGTGGACAGATGGCCTTAAGTTCTCCTGCAAAATGTCTTGATAAACTTAGGAATTCATTTTTCCTTCGATGATAGAAATCCGTCCAGGCCCTGATGCAGCAAAGCAGCTCCAAACCATGATGCCACCACCACCATACTTCACAGTTGGGATGAGGTTTTGATGTTGGTGTGCTGTGCCTTTTTTCTCCATACATAGTGTTGTGTGTTTCTTCCAAACAACTCAACTTTGGTTTCATCTGTCCACAGAATATTTTGCCAGTACTGCTGTGGAACATCCAGGTGCTCTTGTGCAAACTGTAAACATGCAGCAATGTTTTTTTTGGATAGCAGTGGCTTCCTCTGTGGTATCCTCCCATGAAATCCATTCTTGTTTAGTGTTTTACGTATCGTAGATTCGCTAACAGGGATGTTAGCATATGCCAGAGACTTTTGTAAGTCTTTAGCTGACACTCTAGGATTCTTCTTCACCTCATTGAGCAATCTAGGCTGTGCTCTTGCAGTCATCTTTACAGGACGGCCACTCCTAGGGAGAGTAGCAGCAGTGCTGAACTTTCTCCATTTATAGACAATTAGTCTTACCGTGGACTGATGAACAGCAAGGCTTTTGGAGATACTTTTATAACCCTTTCCAGCTTTATGCAAGTCAACAATTCTTAATCGTAGGTCTTCTGAGAGCTCTTTTGTGCGAGGCATCATTCACATCAGGCAATGCTTCTTGTGAAAAGCAAACCCAGAACTGGTGTGTTTTTATAGGGCAGCTGTAACCAACACCCCCAATCTCATCTCATTGATTGGACTCCAGTTGGCTGGCACCTCACTCCAATTAGCTCTTGGAGATGTCATTAGTCTAGGGGTTCACATACTTTTTCCACCTGCACTGTGAATGTTTACATGGTGTGTTCAATAAAAACATGGTAACATTTATTTATTTGTGTTATTAGTTTAAGCAGACTGTGATTGTCTATTGTTGTGACTTAGATGAAGATCAGATCACATTTTATGACCAATTTGTGCAGAAATCCATATCATTCCAAAGGGTTCACATACTTTTTCTTGCAACTGTACATACAAATATATTGGACAAATTTATTGGGGCCTTTACAATATTTAAGAAAAAATTGACAAAAAGTTTATTATGGAAAATATTACATTATTTAATGGATGGAATGACATTCCTGATGTAATCGAAGAACAAACATACTGCTGTTGGGGTTGCATAACTTTATTTTAGTAGTTTCACCAGTATGGCAGGGGCCCATTCCTGTGAACACTTTCCTGCTGCAAACTAAGAACATGCTGCTGTCTGTTCCTGCAGACTTTAGCCGAGCTATGTGTAGGCCTTAAACTACACCGTTATCTTACCATCTACCTGCTGATGCTGTTGTCCTTATCCTTCTGAGTTATGTGTAGGCCTTATAATACACCATTGCCATTACCTGCTTCTTTTGTCCTTATCCTTCTAATGGATGTCTAGCCATTCTAATACAATGATACATTTACCTGTTGCTATTGTTCTTATCCTAAGTTATGTGTAGGCCTTATAATACAACATTACCATTAACTGCTGCTGTTGTCTGTCCGGATCATGAAGAATTTGCACCCGGACTAAAGGGTACTTACAGCAAAGTTATAGTTTAATATTACACCATAGCATAACACTATTAAAAAACAAAAGCACATGTTAAAACTGAAAAAAACTCCTGGAGGTTACATAATTCCTGCAGATCGGTATGTCGCATCTCCTCCAGCTGCTGCACCCTTTTGTTCAGACTCCGCAGCTGCACCTGGATGTCTGTCATTGCTCTTGGCTGAGTCTGCTGCATTTTTAAAAAAAAATCAAAATTTTAATGATTACTGTAATAAAATAACAAAATAACAAAAAAAATAAGAAATTCATATTTAGAGGGAATTAGTTTATAGTGTGTAGTATTTGTGTAAGCACTGCCGATCTCAATCATCTCAATCAGTTATTTAACAATATTTATTTTAATAATTATACAGTTGGTTAGTAATAATAGTTCAGTAGTGTATAATGTTAGTTATTTGATTAGTTCATGGTTTATATGTCGAATATCGAGTTTGTGTCCAGGGTTGTTTTTTTCTATTACTGTGGTTTGTATTGTTGCACATAGAGTGGCACATATGGGGTGTAGGTGTTTTAGGGGGGAAATGGGGAACTAAATGTGTGGTGTATTTAGTCCTATTACCCCTTCTGTTAGTTAAAAATGTGGGGGAATAACAACTTTTTCATGACAATTTTTTTTATAGTTTTTTTATTTGAAAGCGTTTACAAAATTTGTGAAATGCCTGTTGGGTAAAAGTGCTCACTACACAGCTTGAAAAATTACTTCAGGAGTGTAGTTTCCGGAATGGGTAGCTTTTATTTGTTTTCCGCCTTTGGGTTATCTTTGGATTTCTTCACATGCGACATACCCAATTACCATTTGAGCTAAACCCTCTCTCCTTACACCATATGGTGATCCTTCCACTCTGAACACTGTTGTGCGCCCATACATCAGTTTCTAATTGCACATGGGGTGTTTTTGTAAACTCCGGACTCAGGGTAATAGATTAAGTGTTTATATTTTGCTGTAAATCTTGATGAGTTGCACAATAGCGGTCCCTAATGCACGGGCAACATCCTTGCGTCTGCTGCAGACGGATCCCAGACCCTTTCACTTGAAAGGGTCTGTGATCTGTCCGTTCTGCAAAAAAATAGTGCACTAACTACTTTTTTGTGATTTGGAGGCACAGCTAGAAACACCACGGAAGCATTCGGTGGTGCTTCCGTGGGGTTCCGCACCGCATCTCCTGGATCGCGGACCCATTTAAGTGAATATATATACGGGCCGCAATACGGCCACGGCCGGCACACGTTCGTAAAGTTACCATTATAAGATTGGATTGCTTTTGTATGTGTGTGGGGTCTGAGCAATCGTATATTGGCCAGCTGAGCAGATGTTCCTGTCTAGTGAAGTGACAATACGGTATGGGGTGTACAGCTGGGTTGCTTCCCCGTGGTGCACCCTGGGTAACGCTAAATGAACCAGCAAATGATTGCGGTCAGACCAAGAAAGCTTCTCCTGACCAACAGGACAAAATCTTTAATCTATAGACTATGTATGTGTGGGGTATATAGTGTGGGGTATATAGTGTATGTTATTATATATATAGTGTGTGGCAGGAAAATAAATGTGCAATGTGCATGTGAGAGAGATATCTCTGCTGTACATACATACATGCTACAGAAATAGTGCTCTGATGTCAAAACAATACTAAGTTCAACAATCAATATTATGTTGTCAGACCTGATTAACCACCTCAGCCCCTATGGCTTAAATACCCTTAAAGACCAGGCCACTTTTTACACTTCTGACCTACCCTACTTTCACCGTATATTGCTCGGTCATGCAACTTACCACCCAAATGAATTTTACCTCCTTTTCTTCTCACTAATAGAGCTTTCATTTGGTGGTATTTCATTGCTGCTGACATTTTTACTTTTTTTGTTATTAATCGAAATTTAACGCTTTTTTTGCAAAAAAATGACATTTTTCACTTTCAGTTGTAAAATTTTGCAAAAAAAAACGACATCCATATATAAATTTTTCTCTAACTTTATTGTTCTATATGTCTTTGATAAAAAAAAAAATGTTTGGGTAAAAAAAAATAGTTTGGGTAAAAGTTATAGCGTTTACAAACTATGGTACAAAAATGTGAATTTCCGCTTTTGGAAGCAGCTCTGACTTTCTGAGCACCTGTCATGTTTCCTGAGGTTCTACAATGCCCAGACAGTACAAACACCCCACAAATGACCCCATTTTGCAAAGTAGACACCCTAAGGTATTCGCTGATGGGCATAGTGAGTTCATAGAACTTTTTATTTTTTGTCACAAGTTAGTGGAAAATGATGATTTTTTTATTTTTATTTTTTTCTTACAAAGTCTCATATTCCACTAACTTGTGACAAAAAATACAAACTTCTATGAGCTCACTATGCCCATCAGCGAATACCTTGGGGTGTCTTCTTTCCAAAATGGGGTCATTTGTGGGGTAGTTATACTGCCCTGGCATTCTAGGGGCCCAAATGTGTGGTAAGTAGTTTAAAATCAAAATGTGTAAAAAATGACCGGTGAAATCCGAAAGGTGCTCTTTGGAATGTGGGCCCCTTTGCCCACCTAGGCTGCAAAAAAGTGCCACATATGTGGTATCGCCGTACTCAGGAGAAGTTGGGGAATGTGTTTTGGGGTGTCATTTTACATATACCCATGCTGGGTGAGATAAATATCTTGGTCAAATGCCAACTTTAAAGTTATATAGGATAAACCAGGCACTCAAGTATGGAGTATATTGATAAGGGTATTTATTCCCACAATAGAATATAACAATAAAATTCACCAATAAAATACTATAAAATATTAAAAAACACTTTAAACCATAATAGCAGCAATAATATACATATACACCAAAAGTCAATGCGTTAATTGGATAGCAGCGGCATCAATACATAAATTAGCAGCAGCAATGGACATATGCACTAGTTAATAAATAGCAGCATTGGACATATGCGGTTTGGAGATGCTGAAGTCATTGGGTTCAGAAGACAAGGAAAACGCAGGAAAACCGCAGTTGGTAGCAAAGTCTTATAAGCGCTTTTTCGGTTTTGGTAATATTGAATTGCACAGCGGTGGCGTCCCACCGATTTGACCAACTGTGTTGCTTAGTTTTACCTGGCCAGTATGTCTTTGTCCTACGTCCGGATCTGTAGAAATTTGCTGTGGGCGCGGTGTCACCTGGAGTACGGAGATACCACTTTTTTGCAGCCTAGGTGGGCAAAGGGGCCCATATTCCAAAGAGCACCTTTCGGATTTCACCGGTCATTTTTTACACATTTTGATTTCAAACTTCTTACCACACATTTGGGCCCCTAGAATGCCAGGGCAGTATAACTACCCCACAAGTGACCCCATTTTGGAAAGAAGACACCCCAAGGTATTTCGTGATGGGCATAGTGAGTTCATGGAAGTTTTTATTTTTTGTCACAAGTTAGTGGAATATGAGACTTTGTAAGAAAAAAATAAAATAAAAAAAAATCATCATTTTCCGCTAACTTGTGACAAAAAATATAAAATTCTAGGAACTCACCATGCCCCTCACGGAATACCTTGGGGTGTCTTCTTTCCAAAATGGGGTCACTTGTGGGGTAGTTATACTGTCCTGGCATTTTCCAGGGGCCCTAATGTGTGGTAAGTAGGTAAATGACCTGTGAAATCCTAAAGGTGCTCTTTGGAATGTGGGCCCCTTTGCCCACCTAGGCTGCAAAAAAGTGTCACACATGTGGTATCGCCGTATTCAGGAGAAGTTGGGCAATGTGTTTTGGGGTGTCTTTTTACATATACTCATGCTGGGTGAGAGAAATATCTCGGCAAAAGACAACTTTTCCCATTTTTTATACAAAGTTGGCATTTGACCAAGATAATTATCTCACCCAGCATGGGTATATGTAAAATGACACCCCAAAACACATTGCCCAACTTCTCCTGAGTACGGCGATACCAGATGTGTGACACTTTTTTGCAGCCTAGATGCGCAAAGGGGCCCACATTCATTTTATGAGGGCATTTTTAGACATTTGGATCCCAGACTTCTTCTCACGCTTTAGAGCACCTAGAATGCCAGGGCAGTATAAATACCCCACATGTGACCCCATTTTGGAAAGAAGACACCCCAAGGTATTCAATGAGGGGCATGGCGAGTTCATAGAAAAAAATTTTTTTTGCCACAAGTTAGCGGAAATAGATATATATATTTTTTTCTCACAAAGTCTCCCTTTCCGCTAACTTGGGACAAAAATTTCAATCTTTCATGGACTCAATATGCCCCTCACGGAATACCTTGGGGTGTCTTCTTTCCGAAATGGGGTCACATGTGGGGTATTTATACTGCCCTGGCATTCTAGGGGCCCTAAAGCGTGAGAAGAAGTCTGGGATCCAAATGTCTAAAAATGCCCTCATAAAATGAATGTGGGCCCCTTTGCGCATCTAGGCTGCAAAAAAGTGTCACACATCTGGTATCGCCGTACTCAGGAGAAGTTGGGCAATGTGTTTTGGGGTGTCAATTTTACGCATTTGTATTCCGTGAGGGGTATGGTGAGTTCATGTGAGATTTTATTTTTTGACACAAGTTAGTGGAATATGAGACTTTGTAAGAAAAAAATAAATAATTTTCGCTAACTTGGGCCAAAAAAATGTCTGAATGGAGCCTTACAGGGGGGTGATCAATGACAGGGGGGTGATCAATGACAGGGGGGTGATCAGGGAGTCTATATGGGGTGATCACCCCCCTGTCATTGATCACCCCCCTATAAGGCTCCATTCAGATGTCCGTATGTGTTTTGGGGATCCGATCCATGTATCAGTGGATCCGTAAAAATCATACGGACATCTGAATGCAGCCTGACAGGGGGGTGATCAATGACAGGGGGGTGATCAATGACAGGGGTGTGATCAGGGAGTCTATATGGGATGATCCCCCCCCTGTAAGGCTCCATTCAGATGTCCGTATGTGTTTTGCGGATCCGATCCATGTATCAGTGGATCCGTAAAAATCATACGGACATCTGAATGCAGCCTGACAGGGGGGTGATCAATGACAGGGGGGTGATCAAGGAGTCTATATGGGGTGATCCCCCCCCTGTAAGGCTCCATTCAGATGTCCGTATGTGTTTTGCGGATCCGATCCATGTATCAGTGGATCTGTAAAAATCATATGGACATCTGAATGCAGCCTGACAGGGGGGTGATCAATGACAGGGGGGTGATCAATGACAGGGGGGTGATCAATGACAGGGGGGTGATCAGGGAGTCTATATGGGGTGATCACCCCCCTGTAAGGCTCCATTCAGATGTCCGTATGTGTTTTGCGGATCCGATCCATGTATCAGTGGATCCGTAAAAATCATACGGACATCTGAATGCAGCCTGACAGGGGGGTGATCAATGACAGGGGGGTGATCAATGACAGCGGGGTGATCAGGGAGTCTATTATGGGGTGATCACCCCCCTGTAAGGCTCCATTCAGATGTCCGTATGTGTTTTGCGGATCCGATCCATGTATCAGTGGATCCGTAAAAATCATACGGACATCTGAATGCAGCCTTACAGGGGGGGTGATCAATGACAGGGGGGTGAACAATGACAGCGGGGTGATCAGGGAGTCTATATGGGGTGATCACCCCCGTCATTGATCACCCCCCTGTAAGGCTCCATTCAGACGTCCGTATGCGTTTTGCGGATCCGATCCATCTATCAGTGGATCCGTAAAAATCATACGGACATCTGAATAGAGCCTTACAGGGAGGTGATCAATGACAGGGGGGTGATCAATAACAGGGGGGTGATCAGGGAGTCTATATGGGGTGATCAGGGGTGAATAAGGGGTTAATAAGTGACGGGGGGGGTGTAGTGTAGTGTAGTGGTGTTTGGTGCTACTTTACTGAGCTACCTGTGTCCTCTGGTGGTCGATCCAAACAAAGGGGACCACCAGAGGACCAGGTAGCAGGTATATTAGACGCTGTTATCAAAACAGCGTCTAATATACCTGTTAGGGGTTAAAAAAATCACATCTCCAGCCTGCCAGCGAACGATCGCTGCTGGCAGGCTGGAGATCCACTCGCTTACCTTCCGATCCTGTGAGCGCGCGCGCCTGTGTGCGCGCGTTCACAGGAAATCTCGCGTCTCGCGAGATGACGCATATATGCGTGACTCTGCGCAGGGCTGCCGCCTCCGGAACGCGATCCTGCGTTAGGCGGTCCGGAGGCGGTTAAAGGTGAAGTTGTATGTATTGCGATAAAATATTCGAGTCGATAGTGGCGATTTGCACGATCTCGAATACTTTAAAAACTCTGTCTGCATATAAAGCTATTGTTATGATGTGCATGGAATTTTAATCTAAAACAGTGCTGAAATGTACTATTACTTACCGTGATCAGGACTTCTTCCTCAGCATCTCGAAAGTTGCTTCCAACCATTTTCATCACTTCACTTGCTAGCTAACAGTGCGTGCGTTCGTTCATGCGTGCGTATGTGCGTGCGCACATAATAGTGCAAACGAAAAGAATTTCACGAATATCACAAAATCACAAATTTTTGACGAATATTTGTCTAAATATTCGTGATATATTGCGAATTCGAATATTGCCCCTGCCACTCATCACTAGTCGCTACCAGGCCCAGGAGCCTGAGGGGCCCAGAGACCCTTGTGCCACAGAAGACCCTGATATTATAGAAAGTGCATGTTGGTCAAGTTACACCTTTGGCTGGAGGGAAGGGGTTTGGTCAAGAATTTGGTATGGGAAGGGGGGTGCCATTTAATTTTTTGCTTCAGGCAGCATGAAGGCTCTGTGCTTCCCTGCCTCTGGCCACAAGGCACTGAGGGAACGGGGCCCAAGCTGAACTCTTGCAACAGGGCCCATGAGCCTTTAGCTATGCCTCTGGCTGCAGTCTGAACTGTTGATGAGACAGGGGGTGTGCCTCAGACTACGTCAGACTCCCTGTAGGCACTATTGCTAATCAGGTAGTCACAGCTCGGCTCTAACGTAGCTGAAACACTAAAAAGTGACCAAGAGCAAGATCTGAGGTATATAAAAAGCAGGTAAGCATCACCTACAAAAACTATGAGGTAGTAAGGTATGCGTCCTAATGCACTAGTGAGCAAATATAGTGTGAGGACAGGACGCTAAAACAAAATAATAAATATTTTATTGATATATATTATCTAAATACAGGGGTAATACTAAACTACTTCAAAGCAGCATATGTGCAACTACAATTGTGGGTCCATGCCTAAACCAATAGGCGGGCAAGGTAAGCCAGCATATAGCAGGGAATGGATCCAACAATTAAACCCACCAACATTGGTGGGTTTAATTGTTGGATCCATTCCCTGCTATATGCTGGCTTACCTTGCCCGCCTATTGGTTTAGGCATGGACCCACAATTGTAGTTGCACATATGCTGCTTTGCAGTAGTTTAGTATTACCCCTGTATTTAGATAATATATATCAATAAAATATTTATTATTTTGTTTTAGCGTCCTGTCCTCACACTATATAAGCATCACCTACGCAGAACTGACTTATATTTGAGCTCCTAACTGGATATTTGCTTTAATGTTAAACAGGTCAGAAAACTTGCGAACAGAGGTTGTGGATTCTGTTATCTACATTAATGTTCAGTGGTTAGAATTGGGGTCTTTTGGCTTTCCCTGCATTTAGTTTGTGTCATGCTCAAAGTTTCACATGACTAGACAGTGTATTTATTCAGCCTCTGGCAAACACCTCTGCAAGGCTTTTTGCGCTTTCAAAATCGATGAAGCTAGAATTTAAATATGGGGGTTTCAATGCAGGAAAAATAATCTATTCAATGAGATGCAATGTCTTGTTTCTTTATTTTGAGTTTGGACTGAGAAAATGTGTTTGACTATTTATGTCAAATATCACAAATTATTATAAATAATTTCATAAATAATCATAGCAAATGGAGGATTGAATTGAAAACTTAGCTGGTATCAATTAAAAAAAAAAAAAAAAGAAAAAAAACTATTCACAACTACTGTACGGAAGAAAATGATTAATAAAAGTGGAATTGCTTGTATAAGGCTAGTTTCACACTAGCGGCAGGGGACTCCGGCAGGCTGTTCCGGCTGGTGAACAGCCTGAAAGATCTGTCCTGCCGCTAGTTCACGTGTGACCCCGGACTGCCGCTCCGTCCGGAGTTCCGGCGGCAGCACGGCAGCGCGCGGCGAGAGGCAGCCGGACTAAAAGTACTGCATGCAAAACTGCTCCAAAACAATGAAAGGTAAGGTAACCTAAATGTACTATATGTTAACACAATGAAACTATATATTAGAGATGAGCGAATTTAAAAAAAAAATAGTTTCGGCCGATTCGCCAACATTTTTCAAAAAATTCTGTTCGATACAAATTTATTTGCGGTGAATCACGTTAAAACAGCTATTTCCTGGCTGCAGAAAGCCTTTATAGTGGTGTAGAACACTGTGCCTTGCAGTAACATGCATAGGGAGTCCGCTGTAGTAGTGAAATAATACTGTAAGTCAGTATGACATGCAGATGACAGGCGTCGCTGTTAAAATCACTGCACACTTCACTTATTTGGGCAGTCACTGGGCCAAAACTGACCAAATAACTTAAGTACAGGGAGTGCAGAATTATTAGGCAAGTTGTATTTTTGAGGATTAATTTTATTATTGAACAACAACCATGTTCTCAATGAACCCAAAAAACTCATTAATATCAAAGCTGAATATTTTTGGAAGTAGTTTTTAGTTTATTTTTATTTTTAGCTATTTTAGGGGGATATCTGTGTGTGCAGGTGACTATTACTGTGCATAATTATTAGGCAACTTAACAAAAAACAAATATATACCCATTTCAATTATTTATTTTTACCAGTGAAACAAATATAACATCTCAACATTCACAAATATACATTTCTGACATTCAAAAACAAAACAAAAACAAATCAGTGACCAATATAGCCACCTTTCTTTGCAAGGACACTCAAAAGCCTGCCATCCATGGATTCTGTCAGTGTTTTGATCTGTTCACCATCAACATTGCGTGCAGCAGCAACCACAGCCTCCCAGACACTGTTCAGAGAGGTGTACTGTTTTCCCTCCTTGTAAATCTCACATTTGATGATGGACCACAGGTTCTCAATGGGGTTCAGATCAGGTGAACAAGGAGGCCATGTCATTAGATTTTCTTCTTTTATACCCTTTCTTGCCAGCCACGCTGTGGAGTACTTGGACGCGTGTGATGGAGCATTGTCCTGCATGAAAATCATGTTTTTCTTGAAGGATGCAGACTTCTTCCTGTACCACTGCTTGAAGAAGGTGTCTTCCAGAAACTGGCAGTAGGACTGGGAGTTGAGCTTGACTCCATCCTCAACCCGAAAAGGCCCCACAAGCTCATCTTTGATGATACCAGCCCAAACCAGTACTCCACCTCCACCTTGCTGGCGTCTGAGTCGGACTGGAGCTCTCTGCCCTTTACCAATCCAGCCACGGGCCCATCCATCTGGCCCATCAAGACTCACTCTCATTTCATCAGTCCATAAAACCTTAGAAAAATCAGTCTTGAGATATTTCTTGGCCCAGTCTTGACGTTTCAGCTTGTGTGTCTTGTTCAGTGGTGGTCGTCTTTCAGCCTTTCTTACCTTGGCCATGTCTCTGAGTATTGCACACCTTGTGCTTTTGGGCACTCCAGTGATGTTGCAGCTCTGAAATATGGCCAAACTGGTGGCAAGTGGCATCTTGGCGGCTGCACGCTTGACTTTTCTCAGTTCATGGGCAGTTATTTTGCGCCTTGGTTTTTCCACACGCTTCTTGCGACCCTGTTGACTATTTTGAATGAAACGCTTGATTGTTCCATGATCACGCTTCAGAAGCTTTGCAATTTTAAGAGTGCTGCATCCCTCTGCAAGATATCTCACTATTTTTGACTTTTCTGAGCCTGTCAAGTCCTTCTTTTGACCCATTTTGCCAAAGGAAAGGAAGTTGCCTAATAATTATGCACACCTGATATAGGGTGTTGATGTCATTAGACCACACCCCTTCTCATTACAGAGATGCACATCACCTAATATGCTTAATTGGTAGTAGGCTTTCGAGCCTATACAGCTTGGAGTAAGACAACATGCATAAAGAGGATGATGTGGTCAAAATACTCATTTGCCTAATAATTCTGCACTCCCTGTATGAATTCAGTTTTACAGGTCGATGTTAGCACCAAGAAGAAGTGTACTCCTTTTACACCGTCGTCAGCTGATTCCATATAGATATCTACAGAACCTGTTCTATTAAACGCATATACAAGTAGAGCCCCCCTGACAGAGTGGAGAGTGTGTCAGCAGTAAGGTTGTGTTCACGTCACTATTTATTTTGCCCTTCCTCTGATCCGTCAGAATACTAACACCCAAAAAACAGATCCTCTCTGTTGAGCATCCGCCTTCACTCGGTCAGAATTGGTCAGTAATCCATCAGTATTGCTAATGCCAAAGAAAACAGGAGTGGATCCAAAACAGAGATGGCACGTGAATGGAATATTTGCATGTCTTCTGTGTTTTGTACCCACTCCTGCTTTTGGCTACCAAATCACAGGTCAATTTTGATGGGACCATACAGCTGCTACACATTATGCGTCTCATTTTTCCTTCCTTTTGAAAGATCATAAGAAGAGGAACAAATAAATTATGATGTCAGCCAGGCCGAAAGGCAAAATAGTGGCCCATTCATGAAGTGGGGAGTGTGGGAACAGCATGATAATTCCACAGAGTGGCCCTATGACATAGTGGTGAGGTGGAAGCAGCATGAGGAGACCACAGAGTGACCCAATGACAGAGTCTGGAGGTGGCAGCAGCATCAGGAGGAGGCCACAGAGCGGCACAATGACAGAGTTTGGAGGTGGCAGCAGCAGTAGCAGCATCAGGAGAAGGCCACTAAGTGGCACAATAACAGAGTCTGGAGGTGGCAGCAGTAGCAGCATCAGGAGAAGGCCACCGAGTGGTACAATGACAGAGTCTGGAGGTGGTGGCAGCAGAAGCATCAGGAGGAGACCACAGAGTGGCAAGGTGACACAGTGTGGAGATGGCAGAAGCAGCATCAGGAGACCACAAAGTGACCTGGTGACAGATTGGGGAGGTGGGTGGCAATACCAGTACCCGCTGACAAAGGTGGGTGAAAGAAGGAGCGCTTGGCATCAGATGTGTGGCATCAGGTGGGTGGCAGTATCAGAGTAGTAGCTGAAGCAGGTAGCCAGAAGAAACCTGTCTCTTTTGTCAAAGTTTGGGTGAGGCGGGATGGGTTAGGGTTATGATGTAATCAGATGCATCAGGCATTGGTGGGTGGAAATCCTGGCTGATCCAGGCCTGATTCATGTCTATCCACATTTTGGGTGGACAGGCGAGTTCTTCTTGGGGTAACTATGGCCCCTGCCGCACTAAACACCCGCTCTGATGCCACACTACTGGCTGGACAGGACACCATTTCCAGGGCAAACTCTGCTAGTTGTTGCCACAAATCCAGTTCAGCTGCCCAGTAGTTTGGCGGATCTTAAATGTGGGGTGGCAGGGTACTGTCCAAGTATGCCATCACCTGCTGGTTCAGGTCCTGCTCCAGGTCCTAGCTGCTGCTGCTGGTAAGTAGTTTCTTCACTAGGCGAGTGAATAAAGCTGCTCATCAGAGACTCTAGACTCAAGTTGCTGCTGATGGAGCTGGGACTGCTCCTTCCTCCCCACCTTGCTACAGCAGCCATGGCAGTGGAACGTGAGCTCAGAGGTCAGACCTGCAAGAGGACTATGGCGCAAATAGGCAGCGGCCAACTCACTACATAGGATGTCTTTATAGTAGTTCAGTTTGTCCTCCATCTCAGCGGGTGTAAAAAAGGCCTCCATTTTGGACCGGTAGCGAGGGTCTAACAAGGTGGAGAGACAGAAGTCATCGCTCTCTGTCACTACGCAAGCAAGTGAGCATGCATCGGGCCATTTGTGCAAGTGACGGAGGGACTCCCTGCCTCCATCTCCACTGCATACTGCCACTGTGTGTCTGGGTCCTCTGCCTCGTTGTCCTGATTGCCCTGTAGCTCCTCTGGCTGCTACTGCTCCTCCTCTCCTGTCACCTGTGTAGAAAAACCACCCATTTCGCTACACATTGCTTGTGCTCCAATGTCCTCCTCCTCCTCCAGTTCAGCCCCCACAGGGCTCATGTGGCCATAAGATCTAGGCGCCACGTCTCCAGTCCCCTAACCAGCCAGATTTACCAGGACATGAAGCACTGGAATGACATTGTACATCCTGTGGTCCTTGCGACTGAGAAATAACGTGGCGTCCTCAAAGGGCCTGAGCAAACGGCAGGTGTCACGCATGAGTTTCCACTGGCTGACATCAAGGTTACACAGGGAAGTACTCCTGTCCGCTTGGATCATCAAGAAATCGTTTATGGCCTTTCTTTGTTAGCATAGTCTAACTTATGGTGGGTGGAATTCCAATGGGTGGAAATGTAAGCCGTGTACCGGGGTGGGCTCCCCAGAATACAGCGAGGTCACAGACAAGGAAAGCGACACTGACACCAGCTTAATATGCAAGAACAGAAAACTTTACTTAAACGACAAGTAATAACATAAGCATCACCAAAGCAATACAAACATGCATAGAAATGCTATATCCCGGACCCACAGTAAATGTCCCTGCCCAATGGACAGGCCTAGCCGATGGCGGACACAGCAGAGCCTGAAAGTCGTGCTGTGCCGCTACAGAGGACACCCCTAGCCGGTAGCAAACGCAGCAGAGCCTGCAAGTCAATAACTGCGCTGCAGTCCAGTACATTACAGCCTAGCAAAAACAATATAAATCCTAACTGACTAACTAATGCTAGGCCTAGGCTAGTCTCTGTAAATTCAGGCGCCACACAATATATTGCAATCAGTAGCCAGGTGTACTGACCTGTGTCCGTTCTGGGCCCGAGGATGGCCACTAACTTCTCAGCAACCTTGCGGCCTTGCTTGATAGTGAGGCCTTCTGTCCACACACTGGACTGGTCTTCCTGGGACAACCTCTCTTTCAAAAGAGCTGGATACAGAAAGGATATTACAGCTACTCTCCTTCTTCTTAATGTCCATTAACTGCCGGACATCTGCAAGCCAGGATGGAATCGGATTCAGTCCCTCACAGCACAATCCTTCCACCATGCCAGATCAACACACTTCCTGGTTCACTCACAGGCAGCAGCATGAGTCATCATCTGTTTTGCATATTTAAATCTCAGAGTGTGCTGCTGTAGCTGCAAAACAGTTGGTCTCTAGTGCCCGGAATGCCAAATGACAGTTTAAGTAAAGACATTATGCAGAAATAGCTGTTTCACAATCTCACAGAAACGTCGCATATCAGCCTATGTTGCGGGATGCCGTTCTGCCGCTGCAGCTCAAGGAGGGTGTGCTTTGCGGTGTACAAGTGGCTGAAGTGCATGCAAAGTTTCCTGGCCATTTTTAGGATGTCTTGCAGATGGGTGGATGACTTCAGGAACCGCTTGACAACCAGATTGAACACATGTGCAGGGCGCATGGCTCAGCCGTCCTTGACGCAGCTCCGACATAATGTCCTTCCTGTTGTCGGTCACTATGGTTCCGATTTTCAGCTGCCGTGGAGAAAGCCAGGATTCAATTTCTTGATGAAGGACACAGAGCAGTTCCTCCCCTGTGTGACTCCGTTTGCCCAGGCAAACGAGGTGCAGAACAGTGTGACACCGCCGTGCCCTGCACATGTGGTATGCTGGAGGGGCACTGTGAATTGTCCCTGCAGTGGAGGCTGAGGACACAGTGGAGGATGAGGAGGCAGAGGTGGACATTGTTGGCAATGAAATGATGTCTTGGGATTCTCCACCTCGACTTAGCACAAGCCATCAGTTCTCTGAAAGGTGCAGAGTCCACCACTTGGAAAGGGAGGGACTGCAGCACCAGCAACTTGGACAGGAGCACATTCAGCTTCTGCACCGTTGGATGAGTGCACGCATACTGTTGTCTCTTGGCAATCGCTTCGGTGTTCGATTGCTGATGGAATGACTGACAAGGACGGGGAGCAGGAGCATCAGGACCAGCAGATTATGGGAAGGACAGACAGCTCCCTTCGGCTGAGGTGGTGGAGCCTTGACTGCCTGAAATCGGCTGCATGCCACTGGGTGATGTAGTGGATGCTGTGGCAGGCTGGACCACCACAATGGAGCCACGGTTCTCCCAGGTTACTTTATGGTGACGCTGCATATGTTGACCCAGGGCCGTGGTGCCAACATTGGCACCCTGGCCACGCTTCACCTTCTGCCCACAGATTCTACAAATGGCCATGTTCACCTCCTCCGGCGGCTTAACAATAAACTGCCACACCTCCGAGTAGGTGATTTTACCCTGACTGCTGTCTGACTGCTACTGCCGCTGCCTCTGTGAACCTTTGCACTGCTACTTCCCGGGTAAATAGGCTCCTGCAAAGCGGATGGTCTACCCTGGGCATGTTTGGCTCCTGACCTCCCACTGCTGCCACCCTGCTGACTCCCAGCCATGCTAGCGACTTGCTGGCTCCGCCACTGGCTCACAGGCAAGCTGCCACCCTCTTCTCCCAATGATGATGAAGCCCGTTGGTCACCCGGCTCCCAGGTGCGATCAACTACATCATCATCATTGAGTACAGTCTGCACGTCACTGATGTCCTCCTCAACCGTCTTTGGGTCAGGAGCCTGACCGCTCGCGACACAACCTCCCATGCCACTCTCCTCATCAATACTTGCCCGCCTAGTGGAGGAAGCGGCGGATGTCTCCTCCATATCTTGTCTTGCCAGTAGCTCCTGTCTGTCTTTGAGTAGCTTGTCCTCACTGTATAGTGGAGCTGAGCCCACAGCATACAATACTTCTTTGGCTGAAGGAACAGAAAAGGACAGAGGCAGGTTGAGGACAGGTGAGGGCACAGGGCCTGCTCCCGAGCCATGCCAACTAAGGGTTGTGTCTGACGAACCCACCCTTGGTTGGGGGTGTCTGATGTCACTTTCGACAAAGTCGAAGATCGAGTCAACCATGCAAGAAACGCTGGGTTGCTGGTCGAGACATGACCACTAGCTGACACAGGGAGCTCAGGCCTCTCGAAGTGACCCCTGCTGCCACGGCCCCTTACTCTGCTGCAACCTCTGTCTGCGCCAGAAAAATTTAGGCCTCTGCCACTCCCCTGTGCATGGTCGGGCACTTCTCTGTCTGACATACTGTAAGATCAAATAAATAAATAAAAAGAAATTAAAAGACCCCAAAAAAGTCTGTAATTTTCTCACTTCACCACACAATGGCTAATAAGCCCTTTTTCCCATGAATACACACAATAAAGGGCTTTAGAACATATAACTGCACCGCTGAACGGTAAATATATTTTTCTTTTTCCACTTATGCACGCCACAAAAGGCTTTAGAACATATAACTGCACTGCTGTACGGCAAATATAATTTTATTTTGTCACTATTACATGACAAAAAGGGCTTTATAACATATAACTGCTCCGCTGAACGGCAAATATACACTCACCTAAAGAATTATTAGGAACACCTGTTCTATTTCTCATTAATGCAATTATCTAGTCAACCAATCACATGGCAGTTGCTTCAATGCATTTAGGGGTGTGGTCCTGGTCAAGACAATCTCCTGAACTCCAAACTGAATGTCAGAATGGGAAAGAAAGGTGATTTAAGCAATTTTGAGCGTGGCATGGTTGTTGGTGCCAGTCTGAGTATTCCACAGTCTGCTCAGTTACTGGGATTTTCACGCACAACAATTTCTAGGGTTTACAAAGAATGGTGTGAAAAGGGAAAAACATCCAGTATGCAGCAGTCCTGTGGGCAAAAATGCCTTGTGGATGCTAGAGGTCAGAGGAGAATGGGCCGACTGATTCAAGCTGATAGAAGAGCAACGTTGACTGAAATAACCACTCATTACAACCGAGGTATGCAGCAAAGCATTTGTGAAGCCACAACACGCACAACCTTAAGGCGGATGGGCTACAACAGCAGAAGACCCCACCGGGTACCACTCATCTACATTACAAAAAGGAAAAAGAGGCTACAATTTGCAGGAGCTCACCAAAATTGGACTGTTGAAGACTGGAAAAATGTTACATGGTCTGATGAGTCTCGATTTCTGTTGGGACATTCAAATGGTAGAGTCTGAATTTGGCATAAACAGAATGAGAACATGTATCCATCCTCTGATGGCTACTTCCAGCAGGATAATGCGCCATGTCACAAAGCTTGAATCATTTCAAATTGGTTTCTTGAACATGACAATGAGTTCACTGTACTAAAATGGCCCCCACAGTCACCAGATCTCAACCCAATAGAGCATTTTTGGGATGTGGTGGAACGGGAGCTTCGTGCCCTGGATGTGCATCCCTCAAATCTCCATCAACTGCAAGATGCTATCCTATCAATATGGGCCAACATTTCGAAAGAATGCTATCAGCACCTTGTTGAATCAATGCCACGTAGAATTAAGGCAGTTCTGAAGGCAAAAGGGAGTCCAATACCGTATTAGTATGGTGTTCCTAATAATTCTTTAGGTGAGTGTATATTACTTTTTCCACTTATACATGCCACAAAAGGCTTTAGAACATATAACTGCACCGCAGAACGGCAAATATATTTTTATTTTGCCACTAATACATGCCACAAAAGGCTTTAGAACATATAACTGCACCGCTGAACGGCAAATATATTTTTATTTTTCCACTTATACATGCCACAAAAGGCTTTAGAACATATAACTGCACCGCTGAATGGCAAATATATTTTTATTTTTCCACTTATACATGCCACAAAAGGCTTTAGAACATATAACTGCACCGCTGAACGGCAAATATATTTTTATTTTTCCACTTATACATGCCACAAAAGGCTTTAGAACATATAACTGCACCGCTGAATGGCAAATATATTTTTCTTTTGCCACTAATGCACGCCACAAAAGCCTTTAGAACATATACGGTAACTGCACCGTTAAACGGCAAATATATTTTACTTTTGCCACAAATACATGCAACGGGCCCACGGGTTACAGCGTCTGGGGTATCCCTCCCCCTTAGGAGGTTTCTACAAAATTTGTCCCTCTAATAGAGCTGCGGTTAAGCAGCCGAAGCACAAGGCTCCCTTTGTAGATGGTAATGTTGGTACCCAGAGGTAGGATTGCCAGAGTGGTGCAGGGTGGCCTACAGTCTTTGTAGATGTTATGTACACATGTCACGGTGTTCCTACCTGGATATCTGTGGATCCCAGATGTGATGTGGTCCGAAGAAGTGCAAAAAGGGGTAGGTGAACTTGGATGATGGACAAATGGAATAAATAGAGTCCGGACGTTGTAGTAACTTTGAACAATTGCTTTTACTTGGCATAAATGGGTAATCCAAAGTCTTCCAAAAGATATCTTGGTCATCAGCAAGTATTGGCTTAACTTTGGCAGGCAAATACTTCTCTACAGCTATCTCATCTCTTCTATACAATTGCTGTCTCAGCTCTGCTATACTTGGCTGGATAAATAGGAAACTCTTCCTCTTCTGCTTGAACTTAAGTTAGCTGTAGTCTGTCTTATAATCCTAGGAACTTCTTGTCCTGGCTTTAGAGTACCTCAAGCTTCGGCTCAGCTTGGAAAGAGGCAATGCAAGCCCAGGAGGGGACAAGCAACCCTGTAGACTTCAGAGGCAGGGCCTCTGGGTCTAGCAGAGCAGGGAGTGCTCTGCTAGCCAGCGCACAACCTCTCCCTAGGAGGAGGTAGGCTAGACTGACCCACTAACCAACTAACTAAACTCCTCCCTCTAGCTACAGAGGGCCGGAAGGAAGCCAGAAAGTTCCTCTCCAGGCAAGCTAATACTGCAAATGTTGCCGCCATCTGCTGGTGGACCAGGTCATTACACTTGAACATAACAGTTTCGGAATAAATATGCACATTATAGGAAATACATTGGGTGAGATAGATTAGCACATGGAAATGGTAGCAAGGTGTCAAAAGAAGTAGTAATGGCATTACATACACGCCACAGAAGGCTTTAGAACATAAAACTGCACCGCTGAACGGCAAATATATTTTACTTTTGCCACTAATACATGACAAAAAGGGCTGCAATTTTAGCACTTCACCACACAACTGCTAATAAGCCCTTTTTCCCACTAATACAAGCCAAAAAATGCTTTAGAACAGGGCTGGCCAACCTGCGGCCCTCCAGCTGTTTAAAACTACAATTCCCACCATGCCCTGCTGTAGGCTGATAGCTGTAAGCAGTCTAGGCATGCTGGGAATTGTAGTTTTGCAACAGCTGGAGAGCCGCAGGTTGGCCATCCCTGCTTTAGAACATAAAACTGCACCACACAAGGGCAAATAAGACATTGAAATATTTCCTTGTATTAAACCCTGTTAATGTCTGTATCAAACAGCACTTGCACCCCAATAAGAAGAATGGTTTGCTGAAATTACAGAGCTGTATAATGGCAATTTGGGTCCCCAGTCAGTGCAGCAAGGTGTAATAGGATTGTTCTTATTACCCAGGCTGTAACCTCACCTACTGAACCCTGTTCAACATAAAAGCTGTGGAATGATTCCTCCCTATCCTTTCCCTACACCTTAAATAATCTTTCCCTGCACTTGTAAATCATTTTTTTTAGCACAATGAAGTTTTTTCTAACACTGTCCCTAGCGTCTGCTGACGTCTCTCCCTGCACTAAGTACACTCGTAAATGGAAGAATCCAAGATGGCTGAGGCTATTTATAGGGCTGTGACATCACAGGGCTGGCTTCGGTGTGAATCACATTTTTCTTGAAATTCGGATCAAATTCCACTTCGTCAGATTTGATTCTCTCATCTCTAGTCATAATAATGTGACTGTGTATATTTTCATGCATACCTATATAGTTTTTGGTTTAAACTATAGCAGTAGTAGCAAAAGTTCAGGAGGTTTACAATACAGATTTACATACTGCAGATGGTTAAAGTTGGCAAATACAAGAATTTCAAAATCAACACAATGTCATTACTCATTATACCAATATTACGCTTATATGTAGGATTGCAAATTATATACTGTACATGAATGAGTGGCTCTGTCAGAATGGCTTCACTTCCAGTCATTGACTTTCAACTACATCATAAACAGCAGTTTTTGAATATTATATTTTGTGACTACTTGAAACATGACAATGACAGATGTATATAAAGAAGAATCGTGCAGTAGTAATGCACAGCCAATAATAGGCATTTAGATTTTCTTTATATTTTAGCGAATAGCTATGTGTTTATAATTTCAGCCTCTGAATGGTTATCTGCCTGCAGTACTACAGTACATAACTTTGCTGTAATCATTTACAGTGAAGGCATAGGGTTGATATGTCACCAGCTTAACCTCCTCTTTCTGGTACACACATTTATATAAAAAAAGTTTTCAAGTACTCTATAGCACAGTTATTATAAGCGGGACTGGAGAGCAGCTACAAAGAGCATTTCTTGATTTGGAGTACTTGGAACATTCATACAGTCCATTAAAGGGAATGTGCAGCATCTCATCGGCCGTGGTCCGATACCCAGCACCCCTGCTGATCAGCTGTTTGAAGAGACCACGGTGCTCCTTGAACGCTGTAGCCTCTTCCTAAACCAGTGCCATCATATTCATGGGTCACGTTGCCTAGGCGCAGCTCAGTCCTATTCAAGTGAATGGGGCTGAACTGCAATACCAAGCATAGCTGCTATCCAAAGGATGGTGCCCTCAGGCCAGTACTTCAGGGCAGTGAATATTAATTAAGCTGTGTCTCTTGCTCAATATGGGTTGGGGCAGGGGCCCTCTCATAGCACATAGACTTTTAGTAGAGAATTAAAATTACAGGTTTTAGTGGGGATTTGAACTATAGACATCAGGCAGAAGACTTACTATTACACTATAGACCTCACATGCTAGAACTGCAGGATTTTCTATACTTAAGTTTTAGTTTGACAGGTATGATATTAAGTAAGTAGTATATTATTGAAATTGAAGTGAAAAAAATGTGCCACTGTTTATTGTTCACAATAAATAATTTGTTCACTATATTGTACATTTTATTATTTTTATTAAACAATACAGCAGACAAATGGAACTTATTTTCCTGCTTTTCTTTTATGGTAAAATGATTTTTTTTTGTAATGTAATGAAACAAAAAATAATGGAGACACAATTAGGCCCTGAAATTCTTGATGGCAGCCCTGGACAGTGATGTGCTTTTTTTAGTCCCCTTAAGGGACATAGTAACCCCTTGAGATTGAGATAGGAGCCAATTTTCCTAATTTTAGGGGAAAAAATTCCTTCCCGACTCCAATCAGGCAATCAGAATAACTCCCTGGATCAACGACCCCTCTCTAGTAGCTGTAATATTATTAGACTCCAGAAATACATCCAGGTCCCTCTTAAATAGAGTTGAGCGGACACCTGGATGTTCGGGTTCAACGGGTTCGGCCGAACTTCACCAAAAAGTTTGAGTTCGGGACCCGAACTTGACCCGAACTTGACCCCGAGACCCATTGGAGTCAATGGGGATCCAAACTTTTGAGCACTAAAATGGCTGTAAAAATGTAATGGAAAGGGCTAGAGGGCTGCAAATGGCATCAAAATGTGGTTAAGAGCATGGCAAGTGCTCTGCAAACAAAAGTGGATAGGGAAATGACTAAATAACATAAAATACGTAAACATAAAAAATAATAATCTTGATCTAGGAGGACGTGGTCCATATGGAGTAGGAGGTTGAGGAGGCGGTGGATGTGGCGGTGTAGGTGGATGTGGCGGTGTAGGTGGAAGCGGCGGTGGATGAGGAGGAGGTAGCCTACACTGCTTTTTGGTTTTAAATTTATTTATTTTTAAATTAGGGTACACCCCAAAACATTGGGAAATACTGTATAACCTGTGATAACCCCCTCCAGTGGTGCTAAACACACGTTCAGACAATACACTGGCTGCAGGGCAGGCCAGCACCTCCAAGGCGTAAAGGGCAAGCTGAGGCCATGTGCCCAATTTGGAGACCCAGAAGTTGCAGGGGGCAGAACCATCAGGCGTGTGCACACATACTGCCCCACCATGTCGCACGACCCCATGATGTTCACGATCCAATTGGATATCTACTCTATCAACTTTCGATGTTCTTTTCTGCGCCTAACATGTTGATCACGGTTAGCGGCGAATCAGGGTTCCACGCCGGAGAGGGAGCGCGAGAAAGAGAGACCACATCCAAGGGAGATCAATGTATGAAATTAAATGTAATCGAGCGGAAATGTGGGACAAAGTATTGAAGCATAAGCTTCCAAGTTAAGGAGGGGGCGCGCAGCAATTACCCACTTCCGACTCGGGGAGGTAGTGACGATAAATAACAATACAGAACTCTTAAGATGCCCTGTTATTTGAATGATTAATTAAAAATTACAGGGAATGTCACTGCAGTATTTTGGATTAGGAAACGTTAGACAGGAGAGGCCCTGCTGTCGTTTTGTTGACTCTAGATAACTTCTGCCTGATCACACGTCCCTGTGGCGTCCACCATCCATTTGGCTATCTTCTCTATCAACTTTCGATGTTCTTTTCGGAGCCTACCATGTTGATCACGGTTATCGGCGAATCAGGGTTCGACACCGGAGAGGGAGCGTGAGAAAGAGACCACATCCAAGGGAGGTTAATTGGTTTAAATTAAATATGATAGAGTGGAAATGTGGGACAAACTATTGAAGCGTAAATGTGGAAAAACTTGTTAAAGTTTAAGCATTGAATGAAAGGAGGTGACGCGCATCAATTAAAGAGGAATTTCTGAAATTTTATTCATTGTCAACTATGCAGAGCAGGGGTTTCTATCCGGCAAAATTGGTAAAATGTGACCTGTAACAGACGATTTTTTAAAATTTATGTTCCTGTCACCTATGCAGAGGTGCCCCCGTGACGTCCACCTTGCATTTGGATATCTTTTCTATCAACTTTCGATTTTCTTTTCTGAGCCTACCATGTTGATCACGGTTATCGGCGAATCAGGGTTCCACGCCAGAGAGGGAGTGTGAGGAAGGGAGACCTCATCCAAGGGAGGTCAATGGCTGCAATGGGATGAAGCGGAAATGTGGGACAAATTATTAAAGCAAAAGGATCGAAGGAAAGGGCCAATTAAAGACGAATTTTAGAAATTTAAGTCCCTGTCGTCACCTATGCAGAGCAGGGGTTTATATCCGGCAAAATTGGTAAAATGTGACCTGACAATGTAACAGACGATTTTTATTTATTTATGTTCCTGTCACCTATACAGAGGTTCTCCTGTGATGTCCACCATCCATTTGGATATCTTCTCTATCAACTTTTGATGTTGTTTTCTAAGCCTACCATGTTGATCACGGTTATCGGCGAATCAGGGTTCCACGCCGCATATGGGAGCGTGAGAAAAAGAGACCACATCCAAGGGAGATAAATGGATGAATTTTAATTTTGATCGAGCGGAAATATGGGAAAAGTTATTAAAGCAGAAGGATCGAAGGAAAGGGCCAATTAAAGATGAATTTTAGAAATTTAAGTTCCTGTAACCTATGTAGAGTAGGGGTTTTTCATCGCCAGAAATGGGATAATGTCACCCACCAATGGAACAGATTATTTAAAAAAATTTTGGTCCCTGTCACCTATGCAGAGCAGGGGTTTATTCACGTCAAAAATTGTAAAATGTCAACCCAAGTATGTAACAGAAAAATTTGTGAAATTTATTAACCTGTCTACTAGGTAGAGCAGGTGTCTATCACAGCTAAAAATTGTTTAATTTCACCCAAAAATGTAATAGAAAAATTTGTACATTTTTTAAACCTTTCTACTAGGTAGAGCAGTGATATAGCACAGCCAAAAATTGTTGAATTTAACCCAAAAATGTAACGGACAAATTATTAAAAAACATTTTAACCTGTCTACTCGGTAGAGCAGTGGTACATCACAGCCAAATATTGGTGAATTTCACCCGAAAATGTAACAGACAAATTAGTGAATTTTTTAAACTGTCTACTAGGTAGAGCAGTGGTATATCACAGCCAAAAATTGGTGAATTTCACCCGAAAATGTAACGGACAAATTAGTGAATTTTTTTTAACCTGTCTACTAGGTAGAGCAGTGGTGTATCACAGCCAAAAATTGGTGAATTTCACCTGAAAATGTAACAGACAAATTAGTGATTTTTTTTAACCTGTCTACTAGGTAGAGCAGTGGTATATCACAGCCAAAAATTTGTGAATTTCACCCAAAAATGTAACAGACAAATTAGTGAAATGACATAAAATAAAATAAAATACGTACAAATAAAAAAAAAAATTGATTTATGAGGTGGAGGTCCATATGGAGTAAGAGTTTGAGGAGGCGGTGGACTTAGCGGTGTAGGTGGAAGCAGCGGTGGAGGAGGACGAGGTAGCCAACACTGGTTTTTGGTTTACATTTATCTTATTTTTTTATTAGGGTATACTCCAAAAGAGTGCCCCAGCTGCATTGGAGACCTTTTCCTCTGCCTTAGCCTTGTGCTTCCACTGTGCCCCCGCTGTCAGGTGGGAATGCCACCAGCAGCGCGTCTACCAGTGTGCGCTTGTACTCGCGCATCTTACGATCACGCTCCAGTGACGGAATTAAGGACGGTACGTTGTTCTTGTAATGGGGATCCAGCAGCGTGGCCACCCAGTAATCAGCAAAAGTTAGAATATGGGCAACTCGGCGGTCGTTGCGGAGACACTGCAGCATGTAATCACTCATGTGTGCCAGGATGCCCAGAGGCAATGAAAAGCTGTCCTCTGTGGGAGGTGTATCATCTGTGTCCTCTGTATCCACCCAGCCACGCACCAGTTATGGCCATGAGCTGGTTTGGGTGCCACCCTGCTGTGAACACGGTTCCTCCGCCTCCATCTCCTCATTCTCATCCTCATCATCCTCCAGAACTGTGCCCTAGCTGGACAATTGTGTACCTGTCGTTTATGGGTGCAGGAACCCACCCTCGGAGCCACTTGTAAATGACTGGCCGGAAACCCTACGAAATGATCCCTCTTCCTCCTCCTGTGCCACATCCTCTTGCATCATCGCCAGCAGCGTTTTTTCAAGGAGGCATAGAAGTGGGATAGTAACGCTGAGAACTGCGTTATCGGCACTGGCCATGTTGGTGGAGTACTCGAAACAGCGCAACAAGGAACACAGGTCTCGCATGGAGGCCCAGTCATTGGTGGTGAAGTGGTGCTGTTCCGCAGAGCGACTCACCTGTGCATGCTGCAACTGAAACTCCACTATCGGCTGCTGCTGCTCGCACAGTCTGGCCAGCATGTGCAAGGTGGAGTTCCACCTTGGGAGCACGTCGTATATGAGGCGGTGAGCGGGAAGCCCGAAGTTACGCTGCAGCACTGACAGCAGCAGGGTGAGAACACCGAAAGCGCGCACAGATGGCCTGCACTTTATGCAGCAGCTCTGACATATCGGGGTAATTTTTAAGGAATCTCTGCACCACCAAATTCAGCACATGCGCCAGGCAAGGGATGTGCATCAAACCGGCTAGTCCCAGAACTGCTGGGAGATTTCACCCATTATCGCACACCACCAGGCCGGGCTTGAGGCTCACTGGCACCAACCACTCATCGGTCTGTTGTTCAAGGCCCGTCCACAGCTCCTGCGCGGTGTGGGGTTTGTCCCCCAAACAGATAAGTTTAAAAACTGCCTGCTGTTGTTTACCCCTGGCTGTGCTGAAGTTGGTGGTGAAGGTGTTACGCTGACCGGATGAGGAGGCGGTAGAGGATAAGGAAGGGGAGTAGGAGGAGGAAGCAACAGGATGCGAACCTGAAGCGCCCTGCAATCCTCTGTGGTGGAAGGACATGCGCCAAACTGCTATCCGCCTCAGGCCCAGCCGCCACTGCATTTACCCAGTGTGCTGTTATGGAGATATAACGGCCCTGACAGTGCTTACTGGTCCACGTATCCCTAGTGAGGTGCACCTTGCCACAGATGGCGTTGCGCAGTGCACACCTGATTTTGTCCCCCACTTGGTTGTGCAGGGAAGTGATGGCACACCTGGAAAAGTAGTGGCGTTTGAGCAAGACGTACTGTGGGACAGCCACCGCCATAAGGCTTTTAAAACTCTCCGTCTCCACCAGACGGAATGACAGCATTTCAAAGGCCAGTAATTTAGAAATGCTGGCATTCAGGGCCAGGGATCGTGGGTGGGTAGGGGGGTACTTCCTCTTCCGCTCCAGTGTTTGGGAGATGGAGAGCTGAACACTTCCGTGGGACATTGTGGAGATGCTTGGTGACCCAGGTGGTGGTGTGCTGGAAGATCCTCTGTTTGCGGGGTGGAAGGTGGCCTTTCTTGGTTTTTAAGGTGTCTACTCCACTGCAGCTCATGCTTTGCACTTAGATGCCTGGTCATGCAGGTTGTGCTCAGGTTGAGAACGTTTATGCCTCGCTTCAGGCTCTGATTGCAGAGCGTGCAAACCACTCGTGTCTTGTTGTCATCAGCACATTGTCTGAAGAACTGCCACGCCAGGGAACTCCTTGGAGCTGGCTTTGGTGTGCTCGGTCCCTTGCTGCGGTGGGCAGTAGCAGGCGTACTGTCTAGGGGACGGCTGCTCCGCTTTTGCAGCCTGCTCCCTCTTCTGCTGTGCTGGTGGCTCTGTGCGACCACCGCCTCTTCCTCCGAACTACACAGGTCACTTGCATGACCTTGATTCCATGTGGGGTCGAGGACCTCATCCTCCTCCACATCATCTTCCACCTAGTCTTCCGCCCTGCCCTCCTTGTCAGTCTGCACACTTTTGAAAGCCCCCGCAGTTGGCACCTGTGTTTCGTCATCATCTGAGACGTGCTGCGATGGTCCTCCCATGTACTCATCTTGAAACATAAGTGGTTGGGCATCGGTGCACTAAATCTCTTCCACTTCTGGGGCAGGGCTAGGTGGATGGACCTGGGAAACCCAGCTAACAGAGTCATCAAAAAGCAGAAGAGACTGCTGCATGACTTGGGGCTCAGACTGGTTGGCTGATTTGCAAGGGGGTGAGGTGAAAGACTGAAGGACATTGGCTGCAGGTGCCAACTCTGATCTTTCAGCAGGAGACTGGGTGGGAGACAATGTGAAGGAACTGGAGGCACTGTCAGCAACCCAATCTACTATCGCCTGTACTTGTTCTGGCCTCACCATTCGTAGAGCCGCATTAGGCCTGACCAAATACCGCTGCAGGTTCTGTCACCTACTCGCACCTGAGGAAGGTGTTTCACTTGTGTGTGTAGCTGGCACATATCCACCATGTCCTCTCCCTGCAACAGGAGCTCCACCAGCAGCACCACGACCTGGGCCACGTCCCTTATTTGACGCTCTCCTCATATTTCTCAAATTTTGGATCTTGCCCTAAATGGGTGTTTTATTAATAGCAGAATAGAACGACAGTATGAAAAGGGTGTATCTCACACATACAGATGCAGACTAGGCCGCAATTAAAGATTTTTGCCCAAAATGGGTGTTTTATTAATAGCAGAATAGAACCACAGTATGTAAAGGGTGTATCTCACACGTACAGATCCAGACTAGGCCGCAATTTAAGTTTTTTGCCCAAAATGACTGTTTTTCAAATAACAGAATAGAACCACAGTATCTAAAGTGTGTATCTCACATGTACAGATGCAAACTAGGCCACAATTAAAAAAAATTGCCCAAAATTTTTGTTTTTCTAATAGCAGAATAGAACAACAGTATGTAAAGGGTGTATATCACACGTACAGATGCAGACTAGGCCGCAATTTATTTTTTTTTGCCCAAAATGGCTGTTTTTCAAATAACAGAATAGAACCACAGTATCTAAAGTGTGTATCTCACACATACAGATGCAAACTAGGCCGCAATTAAATATTTTTGCCCAAAATTGGTGTTTTATTAATAGCAGAATAGAACCACAGTATGTAAAGGGTGTATCTGACACTTACAGATCCAGACTAGGCCGCAATTAAAGATTTTTGGCCAAAATGGGTGTTTTATTAATAGCAGAATAGAACCACAGTATCTAAAGGATGTATCTCACAATTACATATGCAGCAAAGGCTGCAAAACTTAGTTTTTTGTCCAAAATGTTAATTTTTTTTAAATAACAGAATATGACAGCAGTATATAACGCTTGAATTTCACATGTGCAGATGCATCAAGGGCTGTAAAATTGTGTATTTTGCCAAAAAAGGGTGTTTTTAAAAACCCAGAAAATGATGGCTGTATTTCTAGCTTAAATTGCACACTGACTAATGAGGCAGAGGCCCAAAATGAAGGTTATTGCCAAAAATGAGTGTTTTTTCAAACCCAAAATTTTTTGAAGTTTTTAAAACTTGTTTTTAACAATCACAGATGCAGCAAGGGCTGCATTATTAAGTATTTTGCAAAAAAGGATGTTTTTTTACTAACAGAATCTGAAAGCTGTATATAACGCTTGAATTTCACACGTGCAGATGCAACAAGGGCTGTAAAATGGTGTATTTTGCCAAAAAAGGGTGTTTTTAAAAACCCAGAAAATTATGGCTGTATTTCTAGCTTAAATTGCACACTGACTAATCCTGCAAAGGCACCAGATGTTGGATATTGCCAAAAAAGGGTGTTTTTTTTTAAAACCAGATTATTATTGCAGTATTTCAAGCTTGGATTTGAATGTCACAAAAGCTCAAATGCAGTGCTGGTGCACTGAGCTTGTATAAAATGGCTGCCGCCACTGCCCACCTAACTAACAGACGGATAAAAGCTATTTTTCTCTGTCACTGGGCTCAGGGCAGGGTAAAAAGATTGTGCACTCACCCACACAACTAAATCTATATAGATCGGAGTTCTGGTAACAGATTCTGTCCTATTCTCTCCCTCACAGCAGCAGCATCATCATCCTCTCCCTACACTAAGCACAGCAGAGTGACGTGCAGCGCTACGTGGCTCCAGCTTATATAGAGGCTGGGTCACATGCTGCACTGGCCAATCACAGCCATGCCATTAGTAGGCATGGCTGTGATGGCTTCTAAGGGCACACAGCTAAACGCTTGTTGATTGGCTGCTCTGCAAAGAAAGCGCCGAACACCGAACCCGAACTTTTACTGAAATGTTCGGGTCCGGGTCCAAAAATCCTAAAGTTCGGTACGAACCCGAACTTTACAGTTCGGGTTCGCTCAACCCTACTCTTGAACTCTTTTAGTGAACTCACCATCACCACCTCCTCAGGCAGAGAGTTCCATAGTCTCACTGCTCTTACCGTAAAGAATCCTCTTCTATGTTTGTGTAGAAACCTTCTTTCCTCCAGACGCAGAGGATGTCCCCTCGTCACAGTTATAGTCCTGGGGATAAATATTTGATGGGAGAGATCTCTGTACTGAACCCTGACATATTTATGCATAGTTATTAGATCTCCGCTCAGTGGTATTTTTTTTAAATAGAATAAACCAAATTTTGATAATCTTTATGGGTACTGTAGTCCACCCATTCCAGTTATTACTTTAGTTGCCCTCCTCTGAACCCTCTCCAGCTCTGCTATGTCTGCCTTGTTCACAGGAGCCCAGAACTGTACACAGTACTCCATGTGTGGTCTGACTAGTGATTTGTAAAGTGGCAGGACTATGTTCTCATCACGGGCATATATGCCCCTTTTTAGAAAAACCCATTATCTTATTGGTCTTGGCAGCAGCTGCCTGACACTGGTTTCTACAGCTTAGTTTGCTGTTCACTAAAATTCCTAGGTCCTTTTCCATGTCAGTGTTACCGAGTGTTTTACCATTTAGTATGTACGGGTGACTTGCATTATTCCTTCCCATGTGCATAACCTTACATTTATCAGTGTTAAACCTCATCTGCCACTTCTCTGCCCAAGCCTCCAATCTATCCAGATCCCTCTGTAGTAGTACTGTCCTCTTCAGTGTTAATTACTTTACACAGTTTAGTGTTATCTTTAAAAACTGATATTTTACTATGCAAGCCTTCTACAAGATCATTAATAAATATATGGAAGAGAATAGGGCCCAATACTGACCCCTGAGGTACCCCACTAGTGACAGTGACCCAATCTGAGCATGTACCATTAATAACCACCCTCTGTTTTCTATCACTCAGCCAGTCACTTACCCACAAACAGACATTTTCCCCCAATCCAAGCATTCTCATTTTAAGTACTAACCTTTTTATTTGACACAGTATCAAATGCTTTGGAGAAGTCATAAACCTGTGATCATTTGATAGCTTTTTCTATAGGCAAAAATATAAGGCCCTCAGCTGCCATATCGATCTCTCAGCACCCTGCGATTGCATTCACAGGGTGAAGATGGGACGGAGGATATTAGGAGCTCATTTCCTCTGTCTAACTACTCCATGGTTGATATTGACCATCTTTTGGGATTGGAGTTATTTCTGCTCCCGGCAGTTGAGAACAGGATAGCAGCTGGCGTGTGCAAGTATTGGCACAGCTCCGGATATTATGTCAATCTTAAAGGGTTTGTGTCACCAGATTTAACCCTATTAAGCTAGCTGACATTAGCGATGTGCTAATGTCAGCTAAACCTAACTAGCCTATTCCTACTTTTATCTATGCCCCCGTTACGCCAGAAACCTAACTTTTATAATATGCTAATTAGCCTCTAGGAGCGGGGGGGGGGGGGGGCCTTGTTCCTGCTCCTAGAGGCTTCGTTCTCCCACCTTTGTTGCCTCCCTCCAAGTCCTGATTGACAGAGCCAGGCAGCGCTCGCATCTGTCTGCCAGTCGTGTGCTCTGGTGAAATCTTGTGCCGTTCAGCACTTGGCGCAGGCGCAGTGAGGAAAAGATGCTCGCAGGCTGCCAGATTCCTCACCGCGCCTGTGCCGAATACTGAACGGCATGATATTTCACCAGAGCACAGGGCTGGCAGACAGATGCGAGTGCTGCCTGGCCCTGTCAATCAGGACTTGGATGGAGGCAACAAAGGTGGGAGAATGAAGCCTCTAGGAGCAGGAACAACGCCCCCCCCCCCCCCCCCCCCGCTCCTAGAGGCTAATTAGCATATTATAAAAGTTAGATTTCTGGCGTAATGGGGGCATAGATAAAAGTAGGAATAAGCTAGTTAGGTTTAGCTGACATTAGCACATTGCTAATGTCAGCTGGCTTAATAGGGTTAAATCTGGTGACAGAATCCCTTTAACTACAAACCGGATTCCAAAAAAGTTGGGACACTATACAAATCGTGAATAAAAACTGAATGCAATGATGTGGAGGTGCCAACTTCTAATATTTTATTCAGAATAGAACATAAATCACGGAACAAAAGTTTAAACTGAGAAAATGTACCATTTTAAGGGAAAAATATGTTGAATCAGAATTTCATGGTGTCAACAAATCCCCAAAAAGTTGGGACAAGGCCATTTTCACCACTGTGTGGCATCTCCCCTTCTTCTTACAACACTCAACAGACGTCTGGGGACCGAGGAGACCAGTTTCTCAAGTTTAGAAATAGGAATGCTCTCCCATTCTTGTCTAATACAGGCCTCTAACTGTTCAATCGTCTTGGGCCTTCTTTGTTGCACCTTCCTCTTTATGATGCGCCAAATGTTCTCTATAGGTGAAAGATCTGGACTGCAGACTGGCCATTTCAGTACCCGGATCCTTCTCCTACGCAGCCATGATGTTGTGATTGATGCAGAATGTGGTCTGGCATTATCTTGTTGAAAAATGCAGGGTCTTCCCTGAAAGAGATGACGTCTGGATGGGAGCATATGTTGTTCTAGAACCTGAATATATTTTTCTGCATTGATGGTGCCTTTCCAGACATGCAAGCTGCCCATGCCACACGCACTCATGCAACCCCATACCATCAGAGATGCAGGCTTCTGAACTGAGCGTTGATAACAACTTGGGTTGTCCTTGTCCTCTTTGGTCCGGATGACATGGCGTCCCAGATTTCCAAAAAGAACTTCGAATCGTGACTCGTCTGACCACAGAACAGTCTTCCATTTTGCCACACTCCATTTTAAATGATCCCTGGCCCAGTGAAAACGCCTGAGCTTGTGGATCTTGCTTAGAAATGGCTTCTTCTTTGCACTGTAGAGCTTCAGCTGGCAACTGCGGATGGCACGGTGGATTGTGTTCACTGACAATGGTTTCTGGAAGTATTCCTGAGCCCATTCTGTGATTTCCTTTACAGTAGCATTCCTGTTTGTGGTGCAGTGTCGTTTAAGGGCCCGGAGATCACGGGCATCCAGTATGGTTTTACGGCCTTGACCCTTACGCACAGAGATTGTTCCAGATTCTCTGAATCTTCGGATGATGTTATTTACAGTTGATGATGATAGATGCAAAGTCTTTGCAATTTTTCGCTGGGTAACACCTTTCTGATATTGCTCCACTATCTTTCTGCGCAACATTGTGGGAATTGGTGATCTTCTACCCATCTTGGCTTCTGAGAGACACTGCCACTCTGAGAAGCTCTTTTTATACCCAATCATGTTGCCAATTGACCTAATTAGTGTTAATTGGTCTTCCAGCTCTTCGTTATGCTCAAATTTACTTTTTCCAGCCTCTTATTGCTACTTGTCCCAACTTTTTGGGGATTTGTTGACACCGTGAAATTTTGAAACAAACGTATTTTTCCTTTAAAATGATACATTTACTCGGATTAAACGTTTGATCTGTCATCTGCGTTCTATTACAAATAAAATATTGCCATTTGCCATCTCCACATCATTGCATTCAGTTTTTATTCACAATTTGTTTAGTGTCCCAACTTTTTTGGAATCCCGTTTGTACCTACTTGCAGTGACATTGCAGTGCTGAGGCTTAAGAGGCTAAATATGGCAGAAAAAAAGCAATCTGAAAATGTCATATAATAGAAAAAAAATGCCACTTCAGATCCTTGAGATTTACAAATATTTACAAAAAAAAATCTGACCCTAATATTTATCTAATTGGGGTTTGTATCAATCTATGCGCAGGCCACAAAAACAACTCCATTCAGATGAACGTAATTGATTTTCAGTCACAGAAATGTATGCAACAAAATTTACCATGTGTGAATTCAACTCTAGGGTCAAATACACAACCCTAATTATCTAATTTTCCCTAGGTTCATTACTAATTTTCCGTTTTGTTGGAGATAATAGACTGGTGATGGCCTTTTGGTGAATCATTTTGTAAAAATGCAGTTGACGTGGATAATTATCACATCTCTCTAAGCTAATAATTGGTGCGGGAGAAGTTCAGCATTGTGACCTGGTTGAATTGCAACACTTTGAATGTTGTTACTGTTAAATCTCTTGGGACACCCCTGTGCTCTCTTGTGCAGGTGTTGTTTTTTAGACTGTTTTTATCGTTAATAGGTATTCAAATAAAAACTGTTATGCCCCAAATATCATAGTAAATAAACATGCAAGACATATACTACAGTATATATCAGATATTAACCAATAATTGTATGTTGAATTGAATGCCAATCCAGCGCAAGCGTTGCATTCCTCCCCACCCATCTTTTATTTGTGGAGTTGCAGCACTGACCTCACATTGAAAACATGTGATGCCGATCACTGGCCTTTATAGGTAGACTATTGATTCAAGGGGCATGATGTCATCACTGCAGCCGTATAAACAGACAGGGAGGACCAAAATGGCAGCTCAGGAGCGGCAGGCAAATCAATCTCCAGAAGGATGTTGATACTTTGGAGAGAGTTCAGAGATGAGCTACTAAACTGGTACATGGTTTGCAGGATAAAACTTACCAGGAAAGATTAAAGGACCTTAACATGTATAGCTTGGAAGAAAGACGGGACAGAGGGGATATGATAGAAACTTTTACATACATAAAGGGAATCAACAAGGTAAAAGAGGAGAGAATATTTAAAAGAAGAAAAACTACCACAAGAGGACATAGTTTTAAATTAGAGGGGCAAAGGTTTAAAAGTAATATCAGGAAGTATTACTTTACTGAGAGAGTAGTGGATGCATGGAATAGCCTTCCTGCAGAAGTGGTAGCTGCAAATACAGTGAAGGAGATTAAGCATGCATGGGATAGGCATAAGGCTATCCTTCATATAAGATAGGACCAGGGACTATTAATAGGATTCAGATATATTGGGCAGACTAGATGGGCCAAATGGTTCTTATCTGCCGACACATTCTATGTTTCTCTGTTTCTATAACATTATAATTCACAGCTATATACAATGTAATTGCAGATTCCCTCAGGTCTGGGGTACTGCAATGTGTCCACCCCTGATACATACTGTATACCTATATGTGTATGTGTGCTGCATATATACATTTCATAAATATGACCCATAACCTCTCCTGACATGTCTGTTTTAGTAACTACTTGCATTACTTATGTAATAACAATTTTGGAGCATAGATTCTTATGTCTATATGTTGTGTCATTTCACTGAAGTTATGAATGGATTGTTTGAAGTGTGCAATAAAGGTCCATCTGGGTGTTACCTGTTGGGGAAGGGGGGGGGGGGGGGTGTCCCTGAAAGTCCCACACTGGCAGCACTGATTGGATAGTGTCAGACTGTGTCACCCCCAACTGGTAACACTCAGATGGATCTTCATAGCAAACTACTGGCAATTCATTCATAACGTCTAGCAGGAATAATAAAGGAATGGTACAACATAGAGTCATAATAGTAGATGCTCCTGAATTGTTATTACATGGAGAAATCATGTAGTTACTTAAACAGACATGTCAAGAGTGGGGAAAGGTCCTCTTTAAGACACAGAAAGACAAAAAGGAAAAACCTATTGTGTAAAGGGGAATTCTTTCATAGAATTTTCTCAATGAAACAGGAAAAAGTGGAGCATCTCAGTTGGTCTGCAAATAGCGCTAATTATTCTGACATATTAAGAAACCCAGATGACACAAGCCAGGGCAGAGGTTCAGTTGGCAAGTCAGCAATGAGTAATGCCACCTACTGACCACAATACAGACAGGAACACTAATGACATAACTAGCTAATGGAACATCGCCCTGTTTGTAGTCCACGCTCTGTGCTTCTGACTATAACAAACTAAACACAGATAGATTTCTTCTAGACAAGTCTGGAATTAGGTACTGAGGAGCTCTAGGGTTCCTCCAAGAGACTGCCTTTGGTAAACACAGTATCCTACACACGGGCATATTCCAACTCAAGTGTATTACGGCTCAGTTTTGTATAAGGGCTGCTGCAGAGTTCCTGTGCCTCCATATGCCTCCTATTTTATACTAAGGCATACAGAGGTATTTTCTGTTGTATTTTGTAGGAATCTGATGAAAAAAAAAAACATCTTATGCTGGTCTAAATGTGTGATTTGGTACCTGCCAGGTGAGTCCCATCATAACGAGCCCAGTTGTAATCTGGGAGAGTAGAAAACAGGATGCAAATGTAGTGAAAACTTTTTTTGTAGCTTCATTGATATCAATTTGCAATAAGCAATGTGTCAGACCAGAATGGCCACTTTTCAAGCAGTTGTGAGCGGGTAAGAACAGGACTTGTGTTTCCGGTGGAGCTCCCCCGGCTTGTTACAGGCTCTGACTCCTGGAAAATAACTAGGGAATAGTGATGAGCGAGCATGCCGGCCGAATACCTGTTCGGCTCGAGCATCGCTATACTCGGCAGATCCGAGTGCTCGGCCGAATATTTCGGGTGCTCGAATACAATTTAATACAATGGAAATCAATGGGAGACAACCAGGCACCCCCTGCTCAGAAGACAAAAAAATGTTAGAAACTGATGGAAATCCCATCAAAATTATTTAGCAACAGCATTAAGAGGATAGCTGGATGCATCTTAGACTCCTATTAAATACGACATACAAGAGACAACTACACAAAGGCTATATGCTAAATGCCAGGTACAGTATGTGCCCAATCATTTCATGAGACAGATGGCAGCCTTGTGCGCTATGAGATATTCCAAATCAGCTTTCATCTGACTGAGAACCAGTAAACCTCTAAGTTATTTTGCATCTGTTGGATGGCTTGGGTGGACCTGCACACCTAGATCAATATCATTAGGGTGACAAAAAGTTTTCCGACTGTCCTAACATAATATTCAATAACCTTTCTATACAGTTTTGTCATGTAAAAACTTATTTGCATAAACATGGGCTTATGGGAAAGACATGCAAATGAGCATTGTCTGCCTTGTTTTTCAGCTGTCATAAGACTATGAAAACCAATAGAGGGCGCTATGGAGTCATGAACAGGGCCCTCTATTGGATTTACAGTCTTATGACAAGACAAATATTCTTGTCAGAAGACTGTAAAACCAATTGAGGGCGCTGTTCATAACTCCATAGCGGCCTCTATTGGTTTCATAGTCTTCTGACAAGAATATTAGACTGTATTCTTATGACAAGCTTATTAGCCTTTTGCATGGAAAATTAGCGATTAGAATATTGTAGGATGATATCTGACACTGGGAAAGCTGGGTAATAACTTGCAATCTACACTGAGTTATTACCCAGCTTTTCCAGTGTCAGATATTATTACTGACTTACTACATAATTATTACATAATATTCATTATATAGCTATATATTCGTTTTTTTGAATATTCAAAAAAAAAATTGGTGTATATAAATCTATTTTAGACATATTTCTGTGGAGATTCAAACTCACAAACATCCACATTAAAGGCAAGAATCTTAACCACTGGGCTATATAGCTCAATACTAAGGCATGACTAAAAAACCTCATAGAGGTTTCTCTTGTATAAATTAAGAGAAACTTCTATGAGGTTTTTCAGCAACAGTTTAGCATTGAGATTTATAGCCCAGTGGTTAAGGTTCTTGCCTTTAATATAGAAGGTTGTGAGTTCAAATCCCCACAGAAACTTTTTAAAAATAGAGGCTAAATAAAACTTAAATACACACCCTGTCCCCAACAGTGAAAAGTTTGATTTTATTTAGAAAAAAATGGAGTGAAACGTAAAATATGATCAAATAACACCTGTATTAACCCACACCAACTTTTTTTTAACTTGTGTAACTAGTATTTTTTGTTGGGAAAGGTATCAACCCTAACAGCCCCCCCGCTCATGACCTCTATAGGCCCGCTCATGGCAACAAGCTAAGCCTCATCAGGACTCACTTTGTAAAAAATATTTTTTTTCTTTTCATCGCGATATTCTGACCCTCCTAACTTTTTTATAGTTATGTCCACGGAGATGTGTTGGGTCTAATTTTTTGCGGGACGATCTGTAGTTTTTACCATTTTGAGTTGTGTATGACTTGATCACTTTTTATTCAATTTTCTTGGGAGATAAAGGGATGAAAAAAACGCGAATTGGCCTTTTTTTTGTTACGCCATTCTCAATTTGGGCTAACTTTTTATAGTATAGTAATATTTTAATAGTATGGGCATTTTCGCATGCGGCGATGCCCATAATGCTATTTATTTTTGGCTGTTTTTTTTTATTTTGGGGATTTAAATTTTTATGTTTTTTTATATTTGCAAAACTTTTTTTTTTTTTTTTTACTTTTTGTTAAGTCCCCCAAGTGGACCACAACTTACAATCATCAGATATAAATTGCTCCATTATTCTGTATAGAAATCACTATATCACAGTTCAGTGCTGCCACCTAGTGGCCTATACTGGGATATACTAACAATTAGCCTGGAAGCCTAGTACAGGCTGCGGCTCATTTTTAGAACAGGGTGTTTCCCTGATCTCCGCTGGGGGAAAGCGCATCTTAAGAGGAATCCAGCGCTTCTGGTTTTGAACACTCTCAGATGCCGTGAGTAAGGGAAACTCATTGCTGCGAGGGGAGGGGGCATGTGGCATATTCTGGGGTTATGAGGGTGAAGAACTGTGTGAGGAGCTTTACGGGGTGTAAATCTGTGAAGGAGGGCCGGAATCGACAGAATGTAACTGTGTTAGTACATTATTACAAGATTTGGGGCCCCACTTTTGATTTTGCCCAGGGACACATTTTGTCTAAAACCGGCTCTGCCAAGTGGTGCATGAGGCATGATTTATTTGTACAAATCTTTATGGAATATTAGTCACTTTTCTCTTGCTTACACCAAAAATTGCAAGTCTTTAAAATATTTGCATTTCCCCCTCCTATTAGCCAGTAGTGCCTCACATGAGAAGGTATAAAACTCTGCTGCCGCTTGCTTAGCAAATCTTACCAAGTAACTTAAAAAAATGATATCAGAAGTTCACTTTTCTTAAAGGGGTTGTCTCAGCTCAGACAATACGGGGGGGCATAGGATATGCCCCCATTGTTTTATAGGGGGCATTGTCGCCTAAATGGAGCTCGGCAAAGTGGTGGCTGGAGGACTCCAGTCCGGCCACCACCAAGTACTCTCCACATAGAAGTGAATGGGAGCGCACCAAGCATGACCGGCCACCGCTCCCATTCACTTCTATGGACCCGATGGAAATAGCTGAACCAGCGCTTGGCTATTTTCGGCGTCCCTATAGAAATGAATGGAGGGCGGCTCCACATGTGCAGTGCGCCCTCCACCACTTTCGAGGCTCTGTTCTCTATATCTTCTAGCGATATGCCCCCATTGTCTGAGATGAGACAACCCCTTTAATACATAAGTTGTAATAGACTTGAAATAAAAAAAATTCTGCAAATATGGATCAGGTGCCCTTTATAAGACTGCAATTTAAGGTGGTAAGCTGTAGGCAAACAAGCCACAAAATATTCACAATATAATGACAAAGTGAATGTGTGATAGTCTGTTAGTAATAAGTGGAGTGGAGTTGTAAAAAAAAAGGTGTGGGGCTGGACAAGCCCCAGGAAATCAGGAGCAGTGCATTTTTTATCTGCAATTAAGGGGTTAATACACCAGGAAATGGTGTAAGTAAGGGTCAAATCCTGGCAGATTATATGAGGTAGAAGGTCACTGCACAGATACAGGGACAGCCCTGAAGAGTCATAGAAATGATGAGCTGCAGGTCCCAATGGTCACCTCTGACATATTCCAGGAGCATGGAGCTTGACTTTGAAACCTGAAGCTTTCACACACTTAGGCCTCTTGCACACGACCGTATGTATTTTGCGGTTCACAAAAAATACAGATGACATCCGTGTGCATTCCATATTTTGCAGAACGGAACAGCTGGCCCCTAATAGAACAGTACTATCTTTGTCCGTAATGCGGACAATAATAGGACATGCTCTATTTTTTTGCGGCACGGAAATATGGAAACGGAATGCACACGGAGTTCCTTACATTTTTTTCGCCGTGCCGCCGGACCGCCGCTCTGTCCCCATTGACCATAATGGGGACAGGGGCGGAGCTCCGGCGCAGCACGGCAGTGCACGGCGAAAGGCCGCCGGACTAAAAGTCCTGCATGTCTGACTTTTTAGTCCGGCGGCTCTCGCCATGCTGCATCGGAGCTCCGCCCCTGTCCCCATTATAGTCAATGGGGACGGAGCGGCGGTCCGGCGGCACGGCGAAATAGCGGAAGGACGGATCCGACATGGTAAACAGCCTGTCGGATCCGTCCTGCCGCAAGTGTGAAAGTACACTAACAGAAATGAGCTAAACTGCAGGGTTTTGTCAGTGAATTGACATCCAACAAAAACAAGAACAAAAACATCCAGAGTCTGAGACAAAAGCCGCAATTTAACACTGGAAATGTGATTTAAAAGTCGCAATTACGTTTCAAATGTCTCAAGTGTGGTCTGGCGGGGGGGGGGGGGGTGGCTGAAATGGCACATTTCCGTTTAAAAAGTCGCATTTTTGTGCTATTGGTGATAAATGTCACAAATAGAGAGAAACAGGTGGATAATCAGGTTTATATTTTAAAAAGTCACATATTACAAGTGGCATGCGCCTTTTGATATATGAGGTGAAATAAATCACCACTTTTAATTTGTAATGTTAGTATTTTTTGGTGCAAATTGCACCATTATTGATAAATGTCCCCCATTATGTTCTCAGTGATATCTGTACTTTTACACGCAAATTCCATATGCTTTAATATAAGGCTCCAACGATGACGTTCTTAAAAGTGCTCAAGTTTTATATTGTTTGCAGCCAAGCATCTCCTGTTAACAAATGTGACCCTAGCATTTCAAGAGGTCAAGAGATCATTAGTAGCAATAATAATAATAATAATAATAATAATGAAGATTATGGTGACTTAGGAGGTGGGTGAAAACAAACAACAACTTTGAATCTACACAATGAAGAAACTGCTGTTCTGAAAAAAAAAAGAAAAGGGTTAATCAGCAGTCGGTAAGCACATTCCTTTGAAAGGAAATGGGGGAAACAGAACAATAGGCCAGGATGGATGACGCATGAAGTGAGAAAGGAAATGAATGCGAAGAAAGGGCTCGTAGACATAGAAGAAGAATACGATGAGGAGTCAGCGAGAGAATGCAAGTTATCCATAAAAAAATGACTGAATGAGTGGAAGCGGCGATATGAATGCACAGCTCATCGTATTTCTCTCCAGTGATAAAGTCATGTGTCAGAGGATAAGAAAACGTCGCCCCAGACAATTGTGACAAGAGGATCGGTGCTGATAAGAGAAGTTTTATCAATGGACTTTACTACAGAAACAAGGCACTCATGAATGAGAGGAAATGCTTGTAGGAAGTGCACAACACAGTCATCCATTTACTGAAACTTGTGGAAAGATCTCTAGAAATATACTGGTGGAGCAGCCTCTATACACAAATGAGGCTGATATGGTGCAAAACGAGGCTCCTCGCTGACAACTACACAGTCAATTCTGCGCCCTACCTCTAGGTATCATGGGTTGCCCCCAGGCTCAGTAACGCCTCATTATTCATATACATATTTGTAACCTATAAAATAATAATTGCCCTTTAATTGACATATTAGGACAGTGGTGTACTTAGAAGAGATGAGGGTCTACAGCACAGAGCAAATTGCACCCCCATTATGGAACTGGGTTTTTGTCACAGAGGACAGAAAGGCCTGATTGCAAAGAGGGTCTGATTGGCCATTGAGGGGTATACGTGGCTCCCTGGTCTAGGATGGCAGAAGGAATCACGTAGGCAAATGTGTAACCAGAAGAATGGATTTTACTGCCCACACTAGAGGCAACAAGCTTTCTGGTTACAGAGTTGTTATAGGAGGCAACAGATTTAGGCTACTCTCACAGTCGCGTTTTGTGCGGATCCGTCATGGATCCGTTCTGAACGGATCCGTTTGCATTATCTTTAACATAGCCAAGACGGATCCGTCTTAAACACCATTGAAAGTCAGTGGAGGACGGATCCGTTTTCTATTCTGCCAGATTGTGTCAGTGAAAACATCTCCATTGACTTACATTGTGTGTCAGAACGGATCTGTTTGGCTCAGTTTCAAGCAGCGCTTTGGTGTCCGTCTCCAAAGCGGAATGGAGACTGAACTGATACAAACTGATGCAAACTGATGCATTCTGAGCGGACCCTTTTCTATTCAGAATGCATTAGAATGCAAACTGATACGTTTTGGACCGCTTGTGAGAGCCCTGAACGGATCTCACAAACGGAAAGCCAAAACGCGAATGTGAAAGTAGACTTAATGGTTACTGTCTCACATGGGGGGACAAGCATTTGGGCACTGTATTAATAAAATGGAATGGGTTAAAGTCCCTTTAACCTCTTGGGCACACATAACGTACCAGTACGTCATGTGTAGTTCCGATCACCGCCGCGATGCGGGCGGTGATCGGAACTGGGTGCCTGCTGAAATCAATCAGCAGGCACACTGGGACAATGCGGCGATTGCGGCAAACCGCAGGTCAATTCAGACCTGCGGTTTGCTGCGTTTCCGGGTTATTCGGGTCCCTGGTGACCCGATAACCCGGAACAGGATGGTGATCGGTTGTGTGATAATACACCACCAATCACCATCCTGCGATCCAGAGAGGTGATGGTGACATCACCTCTCAGGATCGCTTCTGATTGGCTGCAGGGCGGGCGGGAGGTTCAAGTTATTGCAGAACTCCTCTCCTCCTCCTTTTTGTGTCCGGGAGCGAGGAGAGAGGAGCCTGCAATTGGATCTCCAGAGCCAGCACCCACATCTGTGCTCAGCACCCCCTTCTGACCCTCCAAAGTGCCATCTGGCACTAAAAAGTATTTAGGGAAAGGTTAGAGACAGGTTAGGTTAGGCAGGGCTATTCAGGGAAAGTTTAGTGGGAAAAAAGTTTTAACTGTTGCATCACCCTAATCGGGTGTCTGGGGTCCACAGCACAGCTGTGTGACCATAGACCCCCCAGGGGTGCTGCAGCTTGCCCCCTTGCACCCCCCACACACATTTTTTTGGGCGCAAGCATTTATTTTATTTTTTCTGCGTATGCTGACTGTGGCCGGCACTCTTAGCATCTGGCCACTGTTAGCGCATCGCACACCCCACCGCTGATCAGCTTCGGACGGCTGAACAGCGAGTTTGAATAAAAAATAATAATTTTCTGTTAGTTTTAGGGATAAGTACACGACCACCTGTGCCCCCACACACACGCACACTAAATAAAGATTTCCACACATGCACACACACACACTCCCCTATGTTCCCCGGATGTTCTCGGCCGAGGAGGCATACGCCCAGCTTGCCTCCTACTCTGAGAGCCCCAGTGAGGACGAGGATGACCCCACTTTCCTTTTGTCATCCGTGTCCTCCTTATCATCTAGCGATGATGATGAGCCCCCAAGGCGGCGGAGACGTCGCCAGGCGGAGCAAGGGGACCGCCATGCTAGGGACCCTGTGGCCCACACTAGTACGAGAAGCTCTGGGGCTCGTACTAGTTTTCCGGCCCCCCAGTTAAGTCCACCGGAGCCGGTGTACCCCAGAGCATTTTGAGCCTGCAGATCTTGATTTTGTTGGCCAAACAGGAATCCAGATTCCCACAGTGGGCTTCACTGAATATGACTATTTTAGTCTTTTTTTCAGTGACCACTTTGTGAATCTGATGGTGGAGCAAACGAACGTGTTCGCCCAACAGTTCATTGCTCAACACCAGGGATCCTTTTTGGCTAGACTCCGGTCAGTGCAGCCGAGATGAGGACGTTTTGGGGCCTCGTGCTGCACATGGGCATAGTCAAAAAACCCAGTGTCAGGCATTACTGGAGTGGGGACGTCCTCTACCAGACCCCACTTTACAGTACGGCCATGACACGTACCCGGTGTGAGGCCATCCGGAAATGCCTGCATTATGCAGATAATGCAGCATGTCCCCCCCCCCCCCCCCCGAGGTGATCCTGCCTATGACCGCCTGTACAAAATCAGGCCGGTCATCGATCACTTTGGGGCCAAATTTTTGGAGGCCTATGTACCTTGAAGGGAGGTTGCGGTTGATGAGTCTCTCATTGCTTTCATTTTCCACCAGTATGTTCTAAGCGGGCGAGGTATGGCGTGAAGCTGTACAAACTTTGTGAGAGTACCTCAGGGTACACTTACAAGTTTCGTGTCTACGAGGAGCGAGATTCCCGTATTGAACCCCCAGAATGTCCCCCCACGCTGGGTGTTAGCGGGAAACTTGTGTGGGACCTTATGCACCCACTGCTAGATGAGGGTTACCACCTGTACGTGGATAACTTTTATACTAGTATCACCTTGTTCCAGTCCCTCGCCGCCAGATCCACGTCCGCTTGTGTGTCACGACCATGGTTATGGTCGTGACTTCTGGATCCGCATGCTGTTGCCTGCGGTTTGGTTTTATTGTCAACCACATGGTGAGGGCTGCTGTTATGTTGCCTCACATGTGGTTGCCGCTGGCAACATGTTTGTACTTGGCAGTATAGCAGCCTGAGCTGTTGCTAGGCAGCTTGCTGTCAAGTGCATGCGGTTACACCTGGTTCGGTGTGTGTGTATGTCTGCACTTTCCATGTTTGGTGTGCACGGGGTTGTTTGTGTGTTCACTTCCCTTATAAGTTGTTTTTGTTCCCCTTGTAGCTTGGCATTTAGACTCCTGTTTCTCCGTGTCCAGGAGGAACGGGCTGTCTACCCAGCTCCTAGCGCAGGGATCGGCAGAGGGTCAGTAGGGATCCGAGGTTCCTGAGCATGAGCCCTCCTACCTTCAAGGGCGGCTCATGCAGCTAGGAGTCAGGGTCAGATTAGGGAAGCTTTAGGAGGTGACCTGCTCCCTATTTCTGTGGTTCTGGCCAAGTAGCGACCTTCCATCTTCTGGCATCGCACGGCTGAGGGTTTTCCCCATCCTCAGCCGTGACAGTATGACCACAAAGGCTCCTCACGTGGCACATACCTTCGAAAGAGGGTTCAGCATGCATCGTCATCTATGTGGGGTGCATGCGCGTTCTCCAGAGGGAGAGCGTTCCGGGGATCACCGTTAACGGCGCGGTTGGTGGCCTTTCCCCGCCACCGTGCTTTCCGTGTCCGTGTTGGTGATCCCTTGTCCCTCTCTACGTTCCTATCTCTGGTCATCTGCTGGCAGCATTCTGTTGGTGTTCCGGCGGTGTGCTAGTTTGGAGTGGCTGTTGGCAGCGACTGGAGTGGGGACGTGAGTGGAGAGTGGTCGCAGTGTTAGTGCGCTCTCCCCGGGCTGTTTCTTTGCTGGTCTCCAGTTCCTGTGTGTTGCTGCGGAGCCTGGCAGTCGGTTCCTGTGTGTTGCTCCAGGGGCCGGCAGCAGTCCTGGGGAGACGCGCATATTATGACACTGATTCCCCTTCTCCTATCCCCTTGTTGGGTCCCTCAGTTGTTTCCCCTTTTTTTTTTGGTGGGGGGCTTTGAGGGGTGGGAGTGTCACAACCATGGTTATGGTTGTGACTTCTGGATCCGCATGCTGTTGCCTGCGGTTTGGTTTTATTGTCAACCACATGGTGAGGGCTGCTGTTATGTTGCCTCACATGTGGTTGCCGCAGGCAACATGTTTGTACTTGGCAGTATAGCAGCCTGAGCTGTTGCTAGGCAGCTTGCTGTCAAGTGCATGCGGTTACACCTGGTTCGGTGTGTGTGTGTGTATGTCTGCACTTTCCATGTTTGGTGTGCACGGGGTTCTTTGTGTGTTCACTTCCCTTATAAGTTGTTTTTGTTCCCCTTGTAGCTTGGCCTTTAGACTCCTGTTTCTCCGTGTCCAGGAGGAACGGGCTGTCTACCCAGCTCCTAGCGCAGGGATCGGCGGAGGGTCAGTAGGGAGCCGAGGTTCCTGAGCATGAGCTCTCCTACCTTCAAGGGCGGCTCATGCAGCTAGGAGTCAGGGTCAGATTAGGGAAGATTTAGGAGGTGACCTGCTCCCTATTTCTGTGGTTCTGGCCAAGTAGTGACCTTCCATCTTCTGGCATCGCACGGCTGAGGGTTTTCCCCATCCTCAGCCATGACAGTGTGGGACCGTGCAGAAAAATCAACGCGGCCTCCCTACCCACCCCCTCCAGGTACCTATCCCCAGGGGTGAGACCCGTGCCCTTACCAGTGGAAACCTGTTTCTGGTCAGATATAAGGACAAGAGGGATGTCCTTGTACTGTCCACAATTCATGGTAACTGCATCACCCCTGTCCCTGTGCGAGGTACCGCGGCAACGGTCCTCAAGCCCGATTGTGTCGTCGACTACAATCGGTATATGGGAGGAGTTGATCTCTCTGATCAAGTCCTCAAGCCATATAATGCCATGCGCAAAACCCGGGCATGGTACAAAAAAGTTGCGGTCTACTTGGTACAGGTTGCCTTGTACAGGTTGCCTATTTTGTGCTGTCCCGGAGAGCTGGCAACACAGGGAATTTCCTCCAGTTCTATGAGGCAGTCCTCAAGGCCCTGATCTTTTCTGACCGGGAAAGAGCAGTCCGGAGTACCTCGGGAACTGGAGGCGCCCGGATTGTCCCTGGCCAACACTTTCCAGGTATGGTCCCCCATACTGGAAAAAAGGGACGGACCCAAAAAAGGTGCAGAGTGTGTCAGTGTGACACGTGCCCCGATCATCCGGGCCTCTACATTATTGGTTGCTTCAGGGAGTACCAAACTTCCATGGAGTACTGAATTTATAATCTTCTTCCCCAATTTTAATTCCATTTAGCCACTGACAATCTGGAAAAAAAAACTATGGTTCTCAGACTTAAGAAAATTATTTTGTGAAACTAAAATAAATAAAAAAAGTAGACATATTAGGTATCCCCGCCTCTGTAAGAATCTGCTCTATAAAAATACCCCATGACCTAACCCCTCAGATGAACACGGTCAAAAAAATAAAATAAAAACGGTGCAAAAAAAGGTATTTTTTGTCACCTTACATCACAAATACTGTAATAGCAAGCGATCAAAAAGTCATATGCCCCCCAAAATAGTGCCAATAAAACCGTCCACTCATCCCGCAAAAAATGAGCCCCTACCTAAGATAATCGGCTAAAAAAAAAAAAAAAAAACAGACTCTGACTATGGAGATACAAAAATTTAAAAATTTTTTGTCCATAAGGATCTGCTCTATAAAAATACCCCATGACCTAACCCCTCAGATGAACACGGTCCAAAAAAGAAAATTAAAATGGTGCCAAAACAGCAATTTTTTGGCAAATTTTCCATTTTAAACAGTTTTTTCCAGTAACAAAGCAAGGGTTAACAGCCAAACAAAACTTAATATGTATTGCCCTGATTCTGCAGTTTACAGAAACACCCCATATGTGGTCATAAACTGCTGTATGACCAAACGGAAAGGAACGCCGTATGGTTTCTGGGAGGCAGATTTTGATGGCCTTTTTTTTGGCACCATGTCCCATTTGAAGAACCCCTGATGCACCCCTAGAGTAGAAACTCCATAAAAGTGACCCATCTAAGAAACTGCACCCCTCAAGGCATTTAAAACTGATTTCGCAAACTTTATTAACCCTTTAGGTGTTCCTCAACAGTTTATGGCAAATGGAGATGAAATTTCAGAATTTCTATTTTTGGTAACCTTGCCTCACAAAAATGTAATATAGAGCAACCAAAAATCATATCTACCCTAAAATTAGTTCAAACAAAACTGCCAACTTATCCCGTAGTTTCCAAAATGGGGTCACTTTTATGGAGTTTCTACTCTAGGGGTGCATCAGGGGGGCTTCAAATGGGACATGGTGTAAATAAACCAGTCCAGCAAAATCTGCCTTTCAAAAACCACACGGCGCACCTTTCCCTCTATGCCCTACCGTGTGCCCGTACAGTAGTTTACGGCCACATATGGGGTGTTTCTGCAAACTACAGAATCAGGGCAATAAATATTAAGTTTTGTTTGGCTGTTAACCCTTGCTTTGTTAGAGGGAAAAAATGGATAAAAATGGAAAATTTGCAAAAATTTAAATTCTCAAATGTTATCTCCATTTGCCATTAACTGTTGTGGAACACCTAAAGGGTTAACGACGTTTGTAAAATCAGTTTGAATACCTTGAGGGGTGTAGTTTCTATAATGGGGTCATTTTTGGGTGGTTTCTATTATGTAAGCCTCACAAAGTGACTTCAGACCTGAACTGGTCCTTTAAAAAGTGTTTTTTTGAAAATTTCGGAAAAATTTCTAGATTTGCTTCTAAACTTCCAAGCCTTGTAACGTCCACAAAAAATAAAATGTCATTACCAAAATGATCCTAACATGAAGTAGACATATGGGGAATGTAAAGTAATAACTATTTTTGTAGGTATTACTATGTATTATAGAAGTAGAGAAATTGAAACTTGGAAATTTTCTAATTTTCCAAATTTTTGGGTTAAATTTTTTATTTTTTTTATAAATAAAAATGTTTTTTTTTTTACTCCATTTTACCAGTGTCATAAAGTACAATATGTGACGAAAAAATTATCTCAGAATGGCCTAGATAAGTAAAAGCTTTTTTAAAGTTATTGACACATAAAGTGACACTGGTCAGATTTGCAAAAAATGGCCTGGTCCTTATGGTGAAAATGAGCCCGGTCCCTAAGGGGTTAAGAGTCATTATCTTACTTTCCCTTGGCTGCAATGTACCCAACTTTTACGGGCATCACTCTGTGTAACTACCAGAGTTTTGAGACGTTCTCACAGCTCTGTTTCTCCACCCCTGTGATGATGTCACTACTAGAGCTTGGAGGAGTCCTCCCAGCTGTTCCTCCTACGTTTGATTTCCCTGCCTTTAAATCACCCCTCCTCCTTTCTAGGCTGTGGATTATAGTTCTCATTTGAGTTGTAGCTCTTGCTTGAGTATCTTCACTTGTTAGCTATCAGTTCACTGGACCTGTGTTCTGCTGCAGCAAGCACTCCGGATATTGCCACCTCTCCTTGGATCCGTCTTCTCTGCGGCTGCAGCACCTTCAGCTAAGTGTGCAGACATTGTTGTGTACCTGGTTATTTTCTTATTGGATCTGAGGTGGCCACGGTTCCCTCCATATACTGAGCAGGGCACCGGTGGCCGTGCCCCTTCCACTATTGTAGGGGTTACAGTGGTCATTAGTCTTAGGTACGTGGGCATGCCTCGTTCCGCCATTTGGATCCGGGCATGTGCCTTAGCAGCATAGGGAGAGCTTTGAGGGTCTGACAGGGGTCACCCTTTATCCTCCCTAGTTTGGGTCCGGTCAGTAGCTCTATTAACTGTGTATGGTCTTGTTGCTCATATACAGCCGTGACATTATAATCCACCAAAACCGTCCTTTTTGACATGGATCCGCTTTCTGGCCTGGTTGACCGCATGCAGGGTCTTTCTTTGGAAGTAGCGGATCTCTGTCAATCTATGAGTCAGCTTCAAGCATTGGGCTCTGCTCCGGCTCATGGAGTCTGTTGCGAGCCAAAGGTCTCACTTCCGGAAACGTTCTCCGGGGGCAGTGAGAATTTTGTTCGCTTCAGAGAGCCATGCAAACTCCATTTTTGCTTGTGTCCCCACTCCTCTGGTAAGGAGGAGCAGAGGGTGAGGATTGTCATCTCCCTGCTCAGGGGTAATGCTCAGACTTGGGCTTTTTCGCTGCCATCAGGGGATCCCTCCCTTCGATCCGTGGAAAGATTTTTTTGTGGCCCTGGGGCAGATGTATGATGACCCGGATCGTGTTGCTCTGGCCGAATCTAACTTACGTGTTTTATGCCAGAACAAACTGTCTGCGGAGCTTTATTGTTCTGAATTTCAGAGATGGGCAGCTGATTCAGGTTGGAATGATGCTGCACTCCGGAGTCAGTGTGCAGGGGCCTCATCCTGTCTCGCTCCCCTCTGAGGAGGAGCCCATGCAGCTAGGTCGACTTGCCCCTGATAAAAGAGGATTTAGTCCTCAGAGTATGGTGTGTTTTTGTTGTGGGGGCATAGCTCATTTGGCAAATGTTTGTCCGTCTAGGAGATTCTTGAACTGTACTAAGAGCAATAATAAGAGAAATACCTCAAAAGGTAAATCATCAAATTCTGCTTCATCTGCTACTTTGGGCAAAGTTGATGTAGGAATTGATGCTTTTCCTCTGACCTGCAGTTCCCGTTTTCTCCTGTCTGCCAGGGTGGCGCTAGAGAGCAAAGTCATTTCTTGTGAGATTTTTGTCGATAGTGGAGCGGCCGTCAATCTTATTGACACTCAATTTGTAGCCATGCATGGTTTTCAGGTTTGCACATTAGATAAAGATATACCTGTTTTTGCTATTGACTCTGCTCCACTCTCACAGAGATCTCTGAAGGGCATTGTTCACAATATCCGGCTAGCTGTAGGTGACACTCATGTGGAGGATATATCTTGTTTTGTCCTTAACGGATTGCCTTCTCCTCTAGTTTTGGGGTTCCCTGGCTCACTAGACATAACCCCACTATTGATTGGCAAGGTAGGCAAATAAATGAGTGGAGTGACTTTTGTAGAGAAAATTGTCTCACAGCGACTTTTGCAGAGGTGTCTACTAAAACTATGCCATCATTTCTCTCTGATTTCTTGGACGTGTTTTCCGAGAGCGGTGTTCAGGAGCTACCTCCTCACCGGGAGTTTGACTGTCCCATTAACCTCATTCCCGGCGCCAAGCTGCCAAAAGCACGCCTCTACAATCTCTCACAACCGGAAAGAATCGCAATGCGAACCTATATCTCCGAGAGTCTCGATAAGGGGCATATTCGTCCCTCAAAATCACCTGTTGCCGCGGGGTTTTTTTTTGTTAAACAAAAAAGATGGCTCTCTGAGACCTTGCCTAGATTTTAGGGAGCTGAACCGTATCACGATTCGCGATCCCTATCCCCCTTCCTCTGATCCGGACCATCCTTCAACCAAATTGTTTGGGGCCAAGGTTTTTTCCAAATTGGAACTGAGAGGCGCGTACAACCTGGTCAGGGTCAGAGAGGGGGATGAATGGGAAAACGGCCTTTAATTACTCCTAACGGGCATTTCGAGAATCTCGTTATGCCTTTCGGCCCTGATGAATGCTCCGGCCGTCTTTCAGCATTTTGTTAATAGTATTTTCTACCATTTAATGGGGAAATTTGTATTGGTGTATCTTGATGATATTTTGATTTTTTCCCCTGAGTTTCAGACCCATCAGGATCATCTTTTTCAGGTTCTGCAGATTCTGCGGGAAAATAAATTGTACGCCAAGCTGGAGAAATGTCTTTTTATGGTATCGGAGATTCAATTTCTGGGTTTTCTCCTCTCTGCTTCTGGTTTTCGCATGATCCGGAGAAGGTCCGTGCTGTACTTGAGTGGGAGCTTCCTGAGAATCAGAAGGCATTGATGCGCTTTCTGGGTTTTTGCGAACTATTACCTGAAAGTTAATTTTGAATTATTCCTCTGTTGTCAAACCCCTTACTGACATGACAAAAAGGGGGCGAATTTTTCCTCTTGGTCGGAGGAGGCGCTTGCACTTTTTCTAAGATTAAAGAGAGTTTTGCGTCTGCTCCGTCTTGGTTGCATCCCGATGTTTCCTTACCTTTATTGTTGAGGTGGATGCTTCCGGGTGGGTGTGGGTGCGGTTTTGTCCCAGGGCCCTTCTCCTGCCAAATGGCGACCCTGTGCCTTTTTCTCTAAAAAACTCTCCCCCGGCAGAGAGAAACTATGATGTGGGAGATAGGGAGTTGTTGGCCATCAAGTTGGCTTTCGAGGAATGGCGCTATAGGTTGGAGGGGGCCAGGCACCCTATCACCGTTTTTACCGACCATAAGAATCTGGCATACTTGGAGTCGGCCAGGCGTATGAATCCGAGGACAGGCCAGATGGTCTATGTTCTTCTCCAGATTCAATTTTGTCCGTTACATTCCGCCCTGGGATCAAAAATGTGAAGGCTGATGCTCTCTCTCGCTGTTTTCCGGGAGGAGGAAACTCCCGAGGACCCCGGGTCCACTTTTGGCGGAGGGGGGTAAGTTGTTTCTGCCTCTATATTCCGATTTGGAGGCCGAGGTCCAGGCCTGCCCAGACTGAGGCACATGCCCGTTGTCCTTCTGGGAAGTTGTTTGTGCCTCCTGAGCTTCGTCACAAACTATTCAAGGAGCATCATGATACTGTTCTTGCTGTCAGCCCGGGAGTAGAGCCACGGTAGATCTCATTGCTCGGAGATTTTGGTGGCGGCTCTTCGTAAGTCGGTGGAGGGTTTTGTGGCTGCTTGTGAGACGTGCGCTCGCGCTAAGGTCCCTCGTTCACGGCCTTCAGGTTCCCTTCTCCATTACCCATACCTTCCCGTCCTTGGACACACCTGTCCATGGACTTTATCCACGGATCTTCCTCGTTCCTCAGGTAGGTCGGTGAGCCTGGTGGTGGTGGACCGTTTTAGCAAGATGGCTCATTTCATACCTTTCCCTGGTTTACCAATGCTAAAACGTTGGCGCAAGCTTTTGTCGACCATATTGTTAAATTGCACGGCATTCCCTCTGATATTGTTTCCGATAGGCACGCAGTTGTGTCCAGGTTCTGGAAGGCTTTCTGTTCTCGCCTGGGGGTTCGGCTGTCCTTCTCTTCTGCTTTTCACCCGCAGTCGAATGGTCAGACTGAGCGCCTCAATCAGAATCCTGGAGACATATTTGCGCTGTTTTGTGGCAGAGAACCCAGGAGGATTGGTGTCATTTCTCCCCTCTTGCTGAGTTTGCTCTGAACAACCGTCGTCAGGATTCTCTCTGATAAGTCACCATTCTTTGGTGCATATGGGTTCCATCCGCAGTTTGGGACATTCTCGGGAGGGGCTCTTTCTGGTTTACCTGAGGAGGAAGAGATTTTCCTCGTCTTTGTCTACCATTTGGCAAAAGATTCAGAGTAATCTTGAAAGATGAGTGAGAAGTATAAGCGTGTGGCTGATAAGAGACGTTTGCCTGGTCCGGACCTGAATGTGGGTGATCTGGTTGTGGTTGTCTACAAGAAATATTAAACTGAAGGTTCCCTCCTGGAAATTGGGTCCCAATTTATTGGGCCTTATAAAATCTTGTCAGTCATCAATCTGTTGCCTTCCGTCTTGATCTTCCACGGGTTTGGAAGATATATAATGTATTTCACAGATCTCTCTTAAAAACCATATGTCCAGCCTCACGGTACCCTCCTCTTTGCCTCCTCCTCCGATTTTGGTTGATGGCAATCTGGAGTTTGAGGTTTCCAGAATTGTGGACTCTCGCATTGTCCGCGGTTCTCTTCAGTACCTCGTTCATTGGAAGGGTTATGGTCCTGAGGAGAGGATGTGGGTTCCGGTGTCGGACATTAAAGCCACTCGCCTCATCAGGGCATTTCATAGGGCTCATCCTGAGAAGGTGGGTCCTGGGTGTCCGGAGTCCACCCGTAGAGGGGGGGGGGGTACTGTCACTACCAGAGTTTTGAGACGTTCTCACAGCTCTGTTTCTCCACCCCTGTGATGATGTCACTACTAGAGCTTGGAGGAGTCCTCCCAGCTGTTCCTCCTGCGTTTGATTTCCCTGCCTTTAAATCACCCTTCCTCCTTTCTAGGCTGTGGATTATAGTTCTCATTTGAGTTGTAGCTCTTGCTTGAGTATCTTCACTTGTTAGCTATCAGTTCACTGGACCTGTGTTCTGCTGCAGCAAGCACTCCGGATATTGCCACCTGTCCTTGGATCCGTCTTCTCTGCGGCTGCAGCACCTTCAGCTAAGTGTGCAGACATTGTTGTGTACCTGGTTATTTTCTGACTGGATCTGAGGTGGCCACGGTTCCCTCCATATACTGAGCAGGGCACCGGTGGCCGTGCCCCTTCCACTATTGTAGGGGTTACAGTGGTCATTAGTCTTAGGTACGTGGGCATGCCTCGTTCCGCCATTTGGATCTGGGCATGTGCTTTAGCAGCATAGGGAGAGCTTTGAGGGTCTGAAAGGGGTCACCCTTTATCCTCCCTAGTTTGGGTCCGGTCAGTAGCTCTATTAACTGTGTATGCTCTTGTTGCTCACATACAGCCGTGACACTCTGTCTGTAGTCTCCTCTCATTGGCAACAATGAAAATGGAGAGTCAGCTCCTGTCATGGCATTATCTCCACATGGTGCGATTCTGGTACACAGTCCTTCATACACTATTGCTAAGAAGCATCAGACTGGCTAATTGGACTCAGGCATGACTAGTAAACTTGCCATGGCTGCTATCAGGTTGCGGGGGCTAGGTCTTCTGTCACTATCTCCAGGCCTCATCTCCTCTGTGGTATTCAGTTGAGACTGATCCTCTCTGGGCTCAGAGCTGGTGCCACTTTATAGCTAGCATCACTCACCTCCACTGTTAGCTAGCTGCACACAGGAATCTACAGCACTTTCCAGCTAACTCTCTTGGTATGTATCTCATTCTCACTCTCACCTGTGTCTCTCCATATAGTCTGCTGGCACTTCTAATTATCCCCCACAGCTAGCTACATAAGGGCCCTTTCACACTTGCGTTGTCCGGATCCGGCGTGTACTCCATTTGCCGGAATTACACGCTGGATCCGGAAAAACGCAAGTGAACTGAAAGCATTTGAAGATGGATCCGTCTTCAAAATGCGTTCAGTGTTACTATGGCACCCAGGACGCTATTAAAGTCCTGGTTGCCATAGTAGTAGTCGGGGAGCGGGGGAGCAGTATACTTACAGTCCGTGCGGCTCCCGGGTTCGCTCCAGAATGACGTCAGAGCCGGCCCCATGCGCATGGATGACGTGTCCCATTGCGATCACGTCAACACATGCGCGTGGGGCCGCCCTGACGTCACTCTGGAGCGCCCGGGGAGCCGCACGGACGGTAAGTATACTGCTCCCCCGCTCCCCACTTACACTTTACCATGGCTGCCAGGACTTTAGTGTCCTGGCAGCCATGGTAACCATTCAGAAAAAGCTAAACGTCGGATCCGGCAATGCGCCAAAACGACGTTTAGTTTAAGGCCGGATCCGGATTAATGCCTTTCAATGGGCATTAATTCCAGATCCGGCCTTGCGGCAAGTGTTCAGGATTTTTGGCCGGAGCAAAAGCGCAGCATGCTGCGGTATTTTCTCCGGCCAAAAAACGTTCTGGTCCGGAACTGAAGACATTCTGATGCATCCTGAACGGATTTCTCTCCATTCAGAATGCATTAGGATAAAACTGATCAGGATTCTTCCGGCATAGAGCCGCGACGACGGAACTCTATGCCGGAAGAAAAGAACGCAAGTGTGAAAGAGCCCTAAGAATGCTGCCTGCATGATTCTCATGTTGACCTCTAACTTCTGCTCAGCCTTTTGCTGTTTACCAGGCAGCTAACCCTTTACACTGCCACAAATGTGCCATCATGTACAGTGCATAACATAGGCCATGCTTGGCGTTTCTGCACCCACAGAGTCCATTTCCTTGATATAGCTCCAAAGTGTCGATGCAGCACCACAGACTGCATGTGGCATCATTAATAGACCTACTGTCATGACTTGCTACACACTGGATGTTTCACCCACATTAGTTTATATGAACTTGCTGGCATCTCACTTCAGCTTAAAGGCATCTTCCAAGTCATAATACACAGCACATCACACATGCCATATGATAGATCGGTGCAAGTTGTAATGCTGATGTATTCTCACTGACAACCACTAAACAGTTCAACAGTTTAACTAGGTGGTAATGCTACTGCAAAAGGGTCAACAGTAACCCATAGGAGCCAATTGTAGTAAAGGATACAATTTACCAAGCCTATATTCCCAGTGTTTATTTATATATCATATGCTAATACCTTATCTAGAAACACAGTGTTTTTTAAGATGGGATTCCTGTACTTTTTTTTCCCACCTGGTAGTAAATGGGTTAGGACCAACCAGGGCTGGGACCCCTCTCTTCAGGTGCCCATAGCAGCCAAATGATCAGACTTTATGGTATTAAGGCCCTTGTGTTATAAGATAAAGCAACTTTGAGTCAGATTTAAATTAAAGAGGTTGTCTCACTTCAAATGGCATTTATCATGTAGAGAAAGTTAATACAAGGCACTTACTAATGTCTACAAGCACACCCACCATTGATGGATTGCATGGTGATCGTAACCATGGAAATAAGAAGTATTAACTTCCTCTACATGATAAATGCCATTTGCTGAAGTAAATCTAATGAAATCTAATGGAATGGTACTGATTAGTGTTGAGCAAATCGAGCTTTGGATCTAAGATGCAAAGTCGATTTGCTCAAAACTAAGTTTTAATGATGTACGGAGACCCATATGGTCTCCAGCGAGGTGAAATTCGTTATCACTGAAGTCTGACTTCGGTGAATAACTTTGGTATTCAATTTTTAAACTTGAAATCCATTTTAGAACAGGAATCCGAAGTCTGCTTTGGTACCGGCTGCTAGCTTAGTACCAAAGTCGACTTTGGATTCAAGTTTTAAAATGGTTTTGTAGTTCTAAAATCAAAGTCCAAAGTTCGAAGTCCCACTAGACTTTGGTGATGACGAATTTCACTCGCCGGAGCCCATACATTTAAATGCTGTATGGCGACGAATCTTCATACAGCATTCAAACGAAGCAGGATCAAGATAGAATATTTGAAGGAAAAGGATTAAAAAGGAGGTGGGTTGGTAGGGAATATATGTGTGTTATGTCTTAGGTGATTAATTGCTTGATTTATCGATTGATTGAATGGTGATACATAAATGAAAAAGAAAAAACGGGGGGAAGATAAGAGGTGGGTGGATAATCTAATAAATGGATGTTCAGATTGGAGGATATTGTCATAGTCAAGACTGTAGTGTACAGTAGTACGGACTAGAAGTTTAGAATTGTCTTGAAATTAGTAATGGCAGGTTTACATGCTCCAAGGAGCAGCCGATTATTGGGAAGGAAGCGCTCCTTCCAGACAACTGGCTATGATATTTTAGTCATGTGACTGGTCAGGACTTCGTACACTAATAAATGCACAGCTCCTCTGTCACCTATCAAGAGAATAATAAAGCTGTCATACCATCATTCCAGTCCTCCACTTACTAACTTAATGAGTAGAGATGAGCGCATTTTTCAAAAATTCGATTCACCAGTTCGCCAAATTTTTATTTTTTTATTTGGTTCGATCCGAATATATTTGTGGCGAATTTCGTAAAAAAACTGCTATATCCTGGCTGCAGTTAGCCTTTATAGTGGTGTAGAACACGCATAGAGAGTCTGCTTTGATGGTGAAATAATACTGTGAGTCAGCATGACATTCAGATGACAGGCGTCGCTCTTAGAATCACTGCACACTTCACTTATTTGGTCAGTCACGGGGCCAAAACTGACCAAATAACTCAAGTATGAACTCAGCCTTACAGGTCGATGTTAGCGCCAAGAAGAAGCGCACTCCTTTTACACCGTTGTCAGCTGATTCCAAATAGATGCCTACAGAACCTGTTCTATTAAACGCTTATACAAGTTGACGTCATTGATTATTTTGCCCTTTATCTGATCCATCAGAACAATAACCCACAAAAAACAGACCCTGTCTGTTGAGCATCCGCCTTCACTCAGTCAGCATTTGGTCAGTAATCCATCAGTATTGTTAATGCCAAAAAAAAAACAGGAGTGGATCCAAAACAGAGATGACACGTGAATGGAATATTTGCATGTCTTCTGTGTTTTGTACCCACTCCTGCTTTTGGCTACCAAATCATAAACCAAATCTGATTGGACCATACAGGCCCTACAGCTGCTACACAGAGAAGATCCGTTGTGCTTCTCATTTTTCCTTCCTTCTGACAGATCAGAAGGGTCAAATAAATGATGATGTCAACCAGGCCAAAAAGGCAAAATAGTGGCCCAGTAAAGGAGTGGGGAGGGTGGGAACAGCATGAGAAGTCCACAGAGTGGCCCAATGACAGAGTGTTTAGGTGTCAGCAGCATGAGGAGACCACAGAGTGGCCCAGTGACATAGTGGTGAGGTGGCAGCAGCATGAGGAGACCACAGAGTGGCCCAGTGACATAGTGGTAAGGTGGCAGCAGCATGAGGAGACCACAGAGTGCCCAATGACAGAGTATTGAGGTGGCAGCAGCATGAAGAGACCACAGTGGGCCAGTGACAGAGTGGTGAGGTGGTAGCAGCATGAGGAGACCACTGAGTGGCCCAGTGACAGAGTAGTGAGGTGGCAGCAGCATGAGGAGACCACAGAGTGGCCCGGTGACAGAGTGGTAAGGTGGCAGCAGCATTAGGAGACCACAGAGTGGCAAGGTGACATAGTGGTGAGTTGGCAGCAGCATGAGGAAACCACAGAGTTGCCCAGTGACAAGTGGTGAGCTAGCTGCAGCATGAGGAGACCACAGAGTGTCACAGTGACATAGTGGTCAGGTGGCAGCAGCATGAGGAGACCACAGAGTGGAAAGGTAACATAGCGTGGAGGTGGCAGCAGCAAACGGAGACCCAGTGACAGAGTGGGGAGGTGGGTGGCAATAACAGTACCCACTGACGATGGTGGGTGTAAGAAGGAGCACTTGGCATCAGATGTGTGGCATCAGGCGGCTGGCAGCATCAGAATATTAGCTGAGGCAGGTAGCCAGAAGAAACTGGTCTCTTTTGTCAAAGTGTTGGTGTGGCACCAAGGATGAGCTAGTCTGATGCATCAGGCATTGGTGGGTGGAAATCCTGGCTGATCCACGCCCGATTCATCTTGATAAAGGTCAGTCTCTCCACATTTAGGGTGGACAGGCGAGTTCTCCTTGGAGCATTTCCTCCCCTGTGTGACTCTGTTCGCCCAGGCAAACCAGGTGCAGAACAGCGTGATAGTGTGAGAGGGGTCGCACATGGCTTGCATACACTACATGCCTCCAACATAATTCTTGGAGCTGTACAAGAAAATAATGTATTTGCTGTAAATTGCGAGAGGGGCATATTTGGAGACATTGACTTCAAAAGCGATACAGAGCAGCGGAGTTCAGCCACTATTTGCTTCCTGCTGTTTACTGCTCCTGAATTTAAATTGGTGCAACCAGGTTCAGCGTCCTCTGATGTGTATGCCTACGGAGTCCTTTTGTTATGGCTTTACACAGGGAGCAAGAATATTACGCATAATTTTGATGGAACTCCTGATCATAAGAAACTGGACTTGGACTTCAAAGCAGAGGCTCTCCTGTCATGTCTTGTGTGCTGTGGAGATTGAATGCAGATAAAAACACATAAATATTTTCAACTTACTGAAGCTGCTTGAATTAAATTGTGAATAGATGGTAAACGCAAAGTCTGCTGGTGTGTTGTCATCAGCGTCTTTATTATGTTTACTGCAGGACCCAGGACAACAAAATTCAGTCCATACAGCAAAAGGAGGTGTACTGTACATTCACCGATCAATTTTCCTGAAAAATATTTGATTGAAATAAAGAATTTCACCACTACGTAATTCGGTCCATACAGCAAAAGGAGGTGTACAATCACCCATCAATTGTCCCGAAAAAAACTTTTGAAATACAAAATTTCACCACTACGTAATTCAGTCCATACAGCAAAAGGAGGTGTACAAATCACCCATCAATTTTCCCGAAAAAAACATGTTTGAAATACAGAATTTCACCACTATGTAATTCAGTCCATACAACAAAAGGAGGTATACAATCACTCATCAATTTTACCCCAAAAAGCCTGTTTCACATAAAAAAAATATCACCACTATGTAATTCGGTCCATACAGCTAAAGGAGGTGTGCATTCACCCATCAATTTTACAGAAAAAAAACATGTTTTAAATGAAAAATTTCACCACTACGTAATTCGGTCCATACAGCAAAGGAGGTGTACAATCACCCCATCAATTTTCCCCAAAAAAGTCTTGTTTCACATAAAAAAATTCACCACTACGTACTTAATTCGGTCCATACAGCAAAAGAAGGTGTACATTGACCCATCAATTTTCCCCGAAAAAAAGGTTTGAAATAAAAAAATTTCACCTCTACGTAATTCGGTCCATGCAGCAAAAGGAGGTGTACAATAACCCATTTATTTTTCAGAAAAAAAACATGTTTGAAATACAAAATTTCACCACTACTTAAATGGTCCATACAGCAATCACCCATCAATTTTCCCCCCACCAAAAAGGCTGTTTCACATAAAAAAAATTCACCACAAAAAAGGCCTTTACCACATATAACTGCACTGCTGAACGGCAAATAGGCCCTTATTTTTTTCCACTTTTCCACTACACAAGGCTTTTCAATATATAAAGTGCAACGCTGAATGGCGAATATATATTTTGTTTTGCCTACGGCGTCCCTTTTGTTTTGGCTTTGCACAGGGAGCAAGAATGTTACGCAAATTCGGATGGAAACTCTGATCTTAAGAAAATGGACTTGGGACTCCAAAGCAGAGGCTCTCCTGTCATGTCTTGTGTGCGGGGAGATCGAATGCAGACGGAGCAAATACAAAACACATGAATATTTTCAACTCTACTGAAGCTGCTTGATTTTAATTGTGAATAGATGGTAAAGGCCAAAGTGTGTTGTCATCAGCATCTTCATTATGTTTTACTGCAGGACTAACGACGACGTAATTCGAGTCCCATACAGCAAAAGGAGGTCTACAATCACCCATAATTTTTCCAGAAGAAAACAATGTTTGAAATGAAAAATTTCCACAAATAAAAGGAAAAAGGAATTTGGTTCATACAGATCAATTTTCCCCGAAAAAAACCTGTTTCACATAAAAAAATTTCACCACTACGTAATTCAGTCCATAACGCAAAAAAGGGCTTTCCCCTTTATATACACCGCTGAACGGCAAAATAGGCCCTTATTTTTTTCCACTTTTACACTACACAAGGCTTTTCAGAATATAAATGCAACACTGAACGGCGAATATATTTTTCCTATGCCACTAATACACGGCAGACAGGGCTTTAGAATATATAACTGCACCACTGAGTGGCAATATATTTTTTGTTTTTCCCTTATACCATGTCACAAAAGGCTTTACAAACAGATAACTGCACCATTAAGCGGCAATATATATATTTTCTTTCCGCTAATACACGCCACAAAAGGCTTTACAACAGATAACCTGCACCATTAAGCGGCAATATATTTTTTCTTTTTTCCACTAATACCCGTCACAAAAGGCTTTAGAACCGATAACTGCACCGCTGACCGGCAAATATATATATTCTTATACGCTAATACACGCCACAAAAGGCTTTAGACAGATAACTACACCGCTGACCGGCAAATATATTTTACTTTTGCCCACTAATACACGACAAAAAGTGCTGTAATTTTCGCACTTCACCACACAATGTCCTTGTAATATACCCTGTTAATGCCTGTATCAAACAGCACTTGCACCCTAATAAGAACGGTTTGCTGGAATTACAGAGCTGTATAATGGCAATTAGGATCCCCAGTCAGTGCAGCAAGGTATAATAAGATTGTTCCTATTACCCAGGCTGTAACCTCCCCTACTGAACCATTTTCAACATAAAAAGCTGTGGAATGATTCCTCCCTATCCTTTTCCCTACACCTTGAATAATCTTTCCCTGCACTTGTAAATCTTTTTTTAGCACAATTAAGTTTTTTTTTAAAACATTTTCCTTAGTGCCTGCAGGTGTCTCTCCTTCCCCCCCCCCCCCTCACTAAGTATACTGGTAAATGGCATGAATCTAAGATGGCGGCCACTATTTCTAGGGCCTGTGCAGGGCCGGCGCCACCACCCGGCAAACCCGGGGGGCAAAATATCCGTGGGCCCCTGCTCCTGGGGGGGCCCACTGTGCCCGCTCACTCTGCAGCTGTGTCTGCCTGTTTTGAATTTCTAGGGCAGCTTACCCCCAGCAATGCAGACAAATTTTCGCCATGTGCACTGCTGTGGTAAGCGGCCCCCAGAACTCAGAACAGGGGTAGATGGGAGTTGTTTCGGTAGATGATCGATCCTATGCTAGAATGTAGTTGTTAGAAGGAGTTCTGTGACATCACTGGTCACATGCTCTTCATGGTCACATGACAACACCCTGTCGGCAGCAGCAGCTGGTGGAAGGAGGAGGGGCTGTGCCTGCCTGCAAGATGCAGAGTGAGGTAGGATGAGCTGCTGGAAAACACAGAACTTCATGAGGGAAGCATATGGAGCCTCATATGTGAGGGGGCAGGTGGAGCACTCAGGGGGCAGTGGGGGTTCAAGTGAAGTGGAATCTGGTGCAATTAAGGGGGTTTATCATACAGATCTGGGTGTACTCTGAGGGCCATTATGTGTGTATGTCTGTCTGTCCCTGTGTGTGTGCCCCTTTCTGTGTCTATGGCCTCATGCACACCGGCCGTGGGCATCACGGATGCGGGACCTATTCACTTGAATGGGTCCGCAATCGCTCAATGGGAAGCACTACCGGAGTGCTTCTGTGTGTTTCCCGTCCGTGCCTCCGCACCGCAAAAAAAATAGAACATGATCTATTTTTTGTGCGGTGCGGCCGGGATCATGGACCCATTCAGGTTGAAATGGGTCTCAATCTGTCCCGGCAGCCCGCCACGGACGTTGCCAGTGCATTGGGGACCACAAATTGTGGTCCCCAATGCACAGAACGGACGCATAACGGCAGTGAGCATGAGGCCTGAGGCATTGCTTAGACTCCATCCCACAGTCCTAGCCAGTGCCTAATGGGTTACGGTTTAGACCACCTTGTGGTACATGTTGATTATTCCCTTTTTAAACCTCAGTCCATGTCCCCCCTCAGTACTGGGAATCAGTGGGGGTCATATTATAAGATAACAAAAGGTTGGAGCATAACTTAAAGTGGAATTCCCTTTTAATGCCCCCTTAAGGTGGCCACACATTAGATAGAAGTTGGTTGACGATCGCACAGGTGTCTGTCCCTGTGTGTGGTGCGCGTTCTGTCCCTGTGTGTGTGTGTGCGCGTCTGTCCCTGTGTGTGTGCGTGTCTGTCCCCGTGTGTGTCTGTCCCCCTGTGTGTCTGTCCCCGTGTGTGTGTGTCTGTCCCTGTGTGTGTGTGTCTGTCCCCGTGTGTGTGTGTGTGTGTGTCTGTCCCCGTGTGTGTGTGTCTGTCCCCGTGTGTGTGTGTGTGTCTGTCCCCGTGTGTGTGTGTGTGTGTGTGTGTGTGTGTCTGTCCCTGTGTGTGTGTGTGTGTGTGTGTGTGTGTGTGTGTGTGTGTGTGTGTGTGCGTGTGTGTGTGTGTGTGTGTGTCTGTCCCTGTGTGTGTGTCTGTCCCTGTGTGTGTGTGTCCCTGTGTGTGTGTGTCACCATCACCATGCCCACAGTGGTCCATTTGTCTTGACATAGCTGCATCAGGATATTCTGTGCGGGGCAAGATGAAGATGGAAGAGGAGGCAGCAACCGCCAGCATGGAGTCCCCGTGGTAGAGGCACAGGAGGCACACTAAGATCGACAGGTAACACTACTACATGAACTACACTAGTGTTATCTGTGGTTTACATAGGACTACAGGTAACACTATCACATTATCAGCACTAGTGTTATCTGTGGTTTTACATAGGACTGCAGGTAACACTACTACATTTTCTGTACTCAGATAGCCATGACTGTGTTATCTATGCTGTTACATAGGACTGCAGGTGATATCTACTGTATTATCTGTTACTCAAAGAGTTACCACTGTGTAAGGGGGCCCACTTTGACTTTATCGCCCCAAGGCCACATGATCCTGGAGCCGGCCCTGGGGCCTGTGACATCACAGGGTCACTGGTTGCTGATTGGCTGCATGCATGGCATTATGGGTGATACCGCCTTCACAGAGTTCCTTTCTCCATGTCCTCACATGTGCAGCCAGCCATTTTAGGAAAAAATGCCGATTCGTTACCGATGAAGCGCTAGGAAATTCGGCTTTGTTGCAAATCGAATTTTTCCTGAAATTGGATCGAATTCCACTTCGTCAGTTTCGATTCGCTCATCTCTACTAATGAGGATGACCATGCAGATATACTCTTCTTGGTCCAGAAGAGACTAATAAACTGACTTACATTGCTCTCCATCTAAGAACTTGTCTATTTTGTCTATTTTCAGTGGTATAGTATTGGAATATGAGAAAATGGCTAAAATTCTAAAACAAATTGGCCCTAGGAGTCGACAACCCTTATTATTCCTCTTAGTGCCTCATATAAAAAATCACCACAACACCCATCTGTGCTCCTGCCATGCTGCCTGTTCCTGCCCACTTCACAAGCCTCAGCGGTCACATCTGCTTGAAACATACCATCACAATGTTGTGTTTTTTTTTTGGAAATAAATATTGTTAAGAGGCTCACCCGTCTATTGGTATGGATATGGTGCTCTTATTGTATTGACTCACCCTGTCAAAATTTTGGTAATGGATAATAGGAAATGATTGCGTAGGCACTCAACATCTGAGACCACTCAGAGATATTTTACCATACAAACTTGATTTATTAAACGTCTTGTAGCAGTATAGACATACCTATCCAAGCTGATTCATAAAAATAAAAGATGAAAAAGTAATAATAATATTAGACCAGAACGATTCTACAGGGAGTGCAGAATTATTAGGCAAGTTGTATTTTTGAGGATAAATTTTATTATTGAACAACAACCATGTTCTCAATGAACCCAAAAAAACTCATTAATATCAAAGCTGAATATTTTTGGAAGTAGTTTTTAGTTTGTTTTTAGTTTTAGCTATTTTAGGGGGATATCTGTGTGTGCAGGTGACTATTACTGTGCATAATTATTAGGCAACTTAACAAAAAACAAATATTTACCCATTTCAATTATTTATTTTTACCAGTGAAACCAATATAACATCTCAACATTCACAAATATACATTTCTGACATTCAAAAACAAAACAAAAACAAATCAGTGACCAATATAGCCACCTTTCTTTGCAAGGACACTCAAAAGCCTGCCATCCATGGATTCTGTCAGTGTTTTGATCTGTTCACCATCAACATTGCGTGCAGCAGCAACCACAGCCTCCCAGACACTGTTCAGAGAGGTGTACTGTTTTCCCTCCTTGTAAATCTCACATTTGATGATGGACCACAGGTTCTCAATGGGGTTCAGATCAGGTGAACAAGGAGGCCATGTCATTAGATTTTCTTCTTTTATACCCTTTCTTGCCAGCCACGCTGTGGAGTACTTGGACGCGTGTGATGGAGCATTGTCCTGCATGAAAATCATGTTTTTCTTGAAGGATGCAGACTTCTTCCTGTACCACTGCTTGAAGAAGGTGTCTTCCAGAAACTGGCAGTAGGACTGGGAGTTGAGCTTGACTCCATCCTCAACCTGAAAAGGCCCCACAAGCTCATCTTTGATGATACCAGCCCAAACCAGTACTCCACCTCTACCTTGCTGGCGTCTGAGTCGGACTGGAGCTCCCTGCCCTTTACCAATCCAGCCACGGGCCCATCAAGACTCACTCTCATTTCATCAGTCCATAAAACCTTAGAAAAATCAGTCTTGAGATATTTCTTGGCCCAGTCTTGACGTTTCAGCTTGTGTGTCTTGTTCAGTGGTGGTCGTCTTTCAGCCTTTCTTACCTTGGCCATGTCTCTGAGTATTGCACACCTTGTGCTTTTGGGCACTCCAGTGATGTTGCAGCTCTGAAATATGGCCAAACTGGTGGCAAGTGGCATCTTGGCAGCTGCACGCTTGACTTTTCTCAGTTCATGGGCAGTTATCTTGCGCCTTGGTTTTTCCACACGCTTCTTGCGACCCTGTTGACTATTTTGAATGAAACGCTTGATTGTTCGATGATCACGCTTCAGAAGCTTTGCAATTTTAAGAGTGCTGCATCCCTCTGCAAGATATCTCACTATTTTTGACTTTTCTGAGCCTGTCAAGTCCTTCTTTTGACCCATTTTGCCAAAGGAAAGGAAGTTGCCTGATAATTATGCACACCTAATATAGGGTGTTGATGTCATTAGACCACACCCCTTCTCATTACAGAGATGCACATCACCTAATATGCTTAATTGGTAGTAGGCTTTCGAGCCTATACAGCTTGGAGTAAGACAACATGCATAAAGAGGATGATGTGGTCAAAATACTCATTTGCCTAATAATTCTGCACTCCCTGTATGGTCCTAGTCCTTCTGGACCTCTCATCCGTTTTTGACACTATTGACCATCAAGTGTTACTGAACCGGTTGAAAGTGGTAGCCGGACTAGATGGAAAGGCCTTGGCATGGATGGTCTAATTTCTCCAGGACAGGGTACAACAAGTGAAGCTAGGGGTATTTCACTCAGCCGATCTCCCACTGTCCTGTGGAGTACCACAAGGCTCGGCACTATCTCCAGTCTTGTTCAACATCTATCTGAGACCATTGGCTGACATCATCAGGAGCCACAATCTTCAGTTTCATGTTTATGCGGATGATACACAACTGCACTTTAGGCTTGCCAAAGGTACAGTTGATCAGATCGATCACTGGATGAGTGCCAATTATCTAAAGCTGAATGGCACCAAAACTGAAAGTATTACATTCAGTGACCAGCACCCCAATGGCCATTGTCTTTTGGACCTGTCCCTGAGACAGCCATCCAGGTCAGGGACTTGGGAGTGGTCTTGGACTCCAGATTAACCCTGGCTCTTCAGATAAATCAGGTGGTTAGTACCTGCCACTACCAGCTGAAACTTCTGAGGTGGATCTTAAAATACATCGAATCCCCTCTCAGGAAAGCCTTGGTCGGAGCAGCGATCAGCAGTCGGTTGGATTATTGTAATGCCTTGTACATGGGACTCCCTAAGAAGAACTTGCATAGACTTCAACTTGTGCAGAATGCCGCAGCAAGGCTACTAATAGGTGTTGCCCGCCGAGAGCATATCACTCCCTCTCTTAATGCCTTGCACTGGCTCCCCGTCCAACAACGGGTGATGTTCAAGATTGGATGCTTCATGCATAGGGTATTCCATGGTGTGGAGCCCTTGTACCTGCGGCGTAAATTCGCCAGGTACGCCCCATTGAGGACATTGAAATCTAGTAACTCTGCAAATTTTTACATCCCGCAAGTTAATAAGATCAGACGTGGAGGTAGATCCTTTTCGGCTCAAGGGGCCAGATTTTGGAACCACCTACCTCTGGCCCTGAAAATGATTCCCAGTCTTCTCTCATTCAGACGTGCACTGAAAACCTTACTTTTCAAACAGGTGTTTGATCTTCCTATATAACACTTATTTTTGGTTCATATAACTATATATTTTTTTTCTAAATCTTAGTCTATAAATTCACGGTTGGTAATGTCCCTCCTTTTTCTAAAGATACTTTTTCCTCACGTTTATTAATTTTGTTCTCTTCGCATTCTCTATATCTCGCCCGAATCCTCTGAACCTTGAGATCCCTCTACCTTCCCTCCCTTTTTCTTGATTCTCTATTTTGATAAGTGCTAGGAAATTGGTCTCTGGAATAGGTGCCTTATCCTCTAGGCCTTTGCTGCCTATGGTAAAGTGTCACGCCTTCTTCTTTTTCCTCCCTTGTTGAATCAGCCAGCTAAGTTCATCGAAGCCCTAAGGGTAAGACTGCGTGTACACAAGACTATACATCATCATCATCATCATCATCATCATCAATAAAAGATGAAAAATGGAAAATGGAAAGTAGGTGCAAATATTAATAACCACACGATGATGGATTATGTGTAATGTATGGATGGCTGACTGTCAGGCAACTGGCGCAGTATCAAATTGTCCGCCAGCCATACAGTCCAGAACACTACTGTAATAACCACTGTGGTGGTGACAAAACCAACCAATATATAGTATTTCCCTAGTTTCTATATATAGTAATTAATAGATGTTATACATTGCCTGTCCAAAAAAAAAAAGTCGCCACCTGGATTTAACTAAGCAAATAGTTATGAGCCAATTATTGGATAATTACTGCATGGGCAATTATCTTTTAGCTGGCAATAAGTTATTTAACCCCAACTGGTGCAATGAGTTGCTTCTCATTTCTTAAACAACCATGTTGAAAGACACATCTCGTGGTCGTGGAAAAGATCTTAGTCTGTTTGAGAAGGGTCAAATCATTGGCATGCATCAAGCAGAGAAAACATCTAAGGAGATTGCAGAAACTACAAAAAATTGGGTAAGCACTGTCCAACACATTAATAAAAACTGGAAGGATAGTGGGGACCCATCGTATTCGAGGAAGAAATGTGGCGGGAAACAAAATCCTGAATGATAGTGATCGGCGATCAGTTAAAACGTTTGGTGAAATCAAATCGAAGAAAAACAACAGTAGAACTCAGGGCTATGTTTAATAGTGAAAGTAAGAACATTTCCACATGCACAATGCGAAGGGAACTCAAATGATTGGGACTGAACAGCTGTGTAGCCGTAAGAAAACCACTAATCAGTGAGGCAAACCAGAAAAAAAGGCTTCAATTTGCTAGGGAGCATAAAGATTGGACTCTGAAGCAATGGAAGAAGGTCATGTGGTCTGATGAGTCCAGATTTACCCTGTTCCAGAGTGATGGGCGCATTAGGGTTAGAAGAGAGGCAGATGAAGTGATGCACCCATCATGCCTAGTGCCTACTGTACAAGCCTGTGGGGGCAGTGCTATGATCTGGGGTTGCTGCAGTTGGTCAGGTCTAGGTTCAGCAACAGTATGTGCTCCAAGAATGAGGTCAGCTGACTACCTGAACATACTGAATGACCAGGTTATTCCATCAATGGATTTTTTCTTCCCTGACGGCACGTGCATATTCCAAGATGACAATGCCAGGATTCATCGGGCTCAAATTGTGAAAGAGTGGTTCAGGGAGCATGAGACATCATTTTCACACATGGATTGGCCACCACAGAGTCCAGACCTTAACCCCATTGAGAATCTTTGGGATGTGCTGGAGAAGGCTTTGCACAGCTGTCAGACTCTGCCATCATCAATGCAAGATCTTGGTGAAAAATGAATGCAACACTGGATGGAAATAAATCTTGTGACATTGCAGAAGCTTATCGAAACAATGCCACAGCGAATGCGTGCCGTAATCAAAGCTAAAGGCGTTTTTTTGGTGGCAACTTATTTTTTGGACAAGCAGTGTATCATATATATTAATATCTATGATCTAGATCAGTTTATCGTGCAAGACTCAAACCAGTACAGCGTTAAGGGGTTAAAGAGCTATATACCTACCTACTACACTATAATTATGAAATATAAATATACTATGCAGTATAAATTAAATATACTACACCATATTACAGCCTATACATAACATAACAATAATATAAATAAATAAATACAATAAATATATAATAATCGATTGCCAGTTACATATATATATACACTGCTCAAAAAATAAAATTAAAGGGAACACTTAAACAACACAATGTAACTCCAAGTCAATCACACTTCTGTGAAATCAAACTGTCCACTCAGGAAGCAACACTGAGTGACAATCAATTTCACATGCTGTTGTGCAAATGGGATAGACAACAGGTGGAAATTATAGGCAATTAGCAAGACACCCCCAATAAAGGAGTGGTTCTGCAGGTGGTGACCACAGACCACTTCTCAGTTCCTATGCTTCCTGGCTGATGTTTTGGTCACTTTTGAATGCTGGCGGTGCTTTCACTCTAGTGCCAGTACATCAGGAGACGTGGAGGAGGCCGTACGCGGGCAACAACCCAGCAGCAGGACCGCTACCTCCGCCTTTGTGCAAGGAGGAACAGGAGGAGCACTGCCAGAGCCCTGCAAAATGACCTCCAGCAGGCCACAAATGTGCATGTGCAGGACGTCTGGCATTTGCCAGAGAACACCAAGATTGGCAAATTTGCCACTGGCGCCCTGTGCTCTTCACAGATGAAAGCAGGTTCACACTAAGCACATGTGACAGACATGACAGAGTCTGGAGACGCCGTGGAGAACGTTCTGCTGCCTGCAACATCCTCCAGCATGACCGGTTTGGCATTGGGTCAGTAATGGTGTGGGGTGGCATTTCTTTGGAGGGTGCTCGCCAGAGGTAGCCTGACTGCCATTAGGTACCGAGATGAGATCCTCAGACCCCTTGTGAGACCATATGCTGGTGCGGTTGGCCCTGGGTTCCTCCTAATGCAAGACAATGCTAGACCTCATGTGGCTGGAGTGTGTCAGCAGTTCCTGCAAGACGAAGGCATTGATGCTATGGACTGGCCCGCCCGTTCCCCAGACCTGAATCCAATTGAGCACATCTGGGACCTCCTGTCTCGCTCTATCCACCAACGTCACGGTGCACCACAGACTGTCCAGGAGTTGGCAGATGCTTTAGTCCAGGTCTGGGAGGATATCCCTCAGGAGACTGTCCGCCACCTCATCAGGAGCATGTACAGGCGTTGTAGGGAGGTCATACAGGCACGTGGAGGCCACACACACTACTGAGCCTCATTTTGACTTGTTTTAAGCACATTACATCAAAGTTGGATCAGCCTGTAGTGTGTTTTTCCACTTTTAATTTTGAGTGTGACTCCAAATCCAGACTTCCATGGGTTGAAAAATTTGATTTCCATTTTTTATTTTTTGTGTGATTTTGTTGTCAACACATTCAACTATGTAAAGAACAAAGTATTTCAGAAGAATATTTAATTAATTCAGATCTAGGATGTGTTATTTTTGTGTTTCCTTTATTTTTTTCAGCAGTGTGTGTGTGTATATATATATATATATATATATATATATATATATTTATATTTATTGAGGAAGGCTCTGGTATAGAGCCGAAATATCGCAACACCATATGGGTGAATACATTTTCTTTTTTTCACTTTATTACGTGTTGGAGTGCTGCTCGCTTTAATAGCTTATATATTGGGTAAGTTTGTCCCCATTAAGCGTGCACCCGGTTTTGATTTTTATTTTGTAATTTAATTCAGTGCTGCCTATCTTTTTTCATATATATATATATATATATATATATATATACACACAAATAGATATATATTCTCTGAACTTCAGCCATTCCAATATTTATATGTGCACATTATATTAAGTGCACAGATTTGTCCACCACAAGAATTATATAAATGGCCGAACTTGAGCCATTCCCACATATATATATATAGATATGCGCACAGGGGAGTAGCTACAAATGACTGGGCCACATAGCAAAACATTTTTATGGGCCCCCCCTCCCGGATCTCCCACCCCCACATACCTCTCAGACTTTGCTGCCACATCCGCAGCTCCTCATGCACTTGCGACGCGTAGTATTGAGTTACGTGTAGGATTGAGCACAGACAGTTGGTCACTGGCAATGCTTTTGGGGCAATGTGTAGGAAATGTATAAATCTAATGTTTCTGTGTATAAGGGTCATTCACATGTCCGCAATTTCGTTCCGCATTTTGCGGAACGGAATTGCGGACCCATTCATATCTATGGGGCAGCACGATGTCACGCTTTGACTTTTCCAGGCCATTTTGAGATTGTTTTTTCTCGTCACATATTGTGCTTCATGACAATGGTAAAATGAAGTAAAAATAAATCATTTTTATTTATAAAAAAATACCAAATTTGGCAAAAAATTTTGAAAAATTAGCAAATTTATAAGTTTTCATTTCTCACTTCTATAATACATAGTAATACCTACAAAATAGTTATTACTTTACATTACCATATAGCTACTTCATGTTTGGATCATTTTGGGAATGACATTTTATTTTTGGGGGGGACGTTACAAGCTTAGAAGTTTTAGAAGTAAATCTTGAAATTTCAAAAACCAACTTTTTAAGGGACCAGTTCAGGTCTGAAGTCACTTTGTGAGGCTACATAATAGAAACCACCCAAAAATGACCCCATTCTAGAAACTACATTCCTCAAGGTATTCAAAACTGATTTCGAACGTCGTTAAACCCTTTAGGTGTTTCCACAAGAATTAATGAAAAATAGAGATACATTTCAAAATTTCACTTTTTTTGACAGATTTCCATTTTAATAGTTATTTTCCAGTTACAAAGCAAGGGTGAACAGCCAAACAAACTCAATTATTTTATGGCCCTGATTCTATAGTTTACAGAAACACCCCCATATGTGGTCGTAAACTGCTGTACGGGCACACAGCAGGGCGCAGGAGGGAAAGGAATGCCATACGGTTTTTGGAGGCAGATTTTGCTAGACTGTTTTTTTTAACACCATGTCCCATTTGAAGCCCCCTGATGCACCCCTAGAGTAGAAACTCCAAAAAAGTGACCCCATTTTAGAGACTACGGATAGGGTGGAATAGTGTACATATGGTTTTTGGGTTGCTCTATATTACACTTTTTGTGCGCAAGGGTAACAAGAAATAGCGTGTTTTGCACCGGTATTTTTCTTGTTATTACAACATTCATCTGACAGGTTAGATCATGTGGTATTTTTATAGAGCAGGTTGTCACAGACGTGGTGATACCTATTATGTATACATTTTTTTATTTATGGTAAGTTTTACACAATGATTTTTTTGAAAGCAAAAAAATAAATCATGTTTAGTGTCTCCATAGTCTGAGAGCCATGTTTTTTTTTTTTTTTGGGAGATTATTTTAGGTAGGTCTCATTTTTTGAGGGATGAGATGACTGTTTGATTGGCACTATTTTGGGGTGCATATAACTTTTTGATCGCTTGCTATTACACTTTTTGTGATGTAAGATGACAATAAAATGCTTTTTTTTACAGGACCGTTTTTTTTTTTTACGGTGTTCACCTGAGGGGTTAGATCATGTGATATTTTATAGAGCCGGTCGATACAGACGCGGCGATACTTAATTATGCATACTTTTTTTATTTATGTAAGTTTACACAATGATTTCATTTTTGAAACAAAAAAGAATCATGTTTTAGTGTCTCCATAGTCTGAGAGCCATAGTTTTTTAAGTTTTTGGGCGATTATCTTTGGTAGGGTATGATTTTTGTGGATGAGGATGACCGTTTGATTGGCACTATTTTGGGGTGCGTATGACTTTTTGATCGCTTGCTATTACACTTTTTGTGATGGAATGTGACAAAGAATGTCTTTTTTTAACCCCGTTTTTTTTTTTTTTTTTTACGGTGTTCATCTGCGGGGTTTATGTCATGTGATATTTTTATAGAGCAGGTTATTACGGATTGCGGCGATACTAATATGTATACTTTTTTTATATATGTAAGTTTTACACAATAATATCATTTTTGAAACAAAAAATATATGTTTTACTGTCTCCATATTCTGAGAGCCATAATCTTTTCAGTTTTTGGGCGATTATCTTCGGTAGGGACTTATTTTTTGCAGGATGAGATGACGGTTTGATTGGCACTATTTTAGGGTGCATATGACTTTTTGATCGCTTGCGGGGCGGTGATCGGAAATACACCGGGCGTACAAGTACGCCGTGTCCTTAACCCCTTAAGGACACAGCCTTATTTCACCTTAAGGACCAGGCCATTTTTTGCAAATCTGACCAGTGTCACTTTAAGTGGTGATAACTTTAAAACACTTTGACTTATCCAGGCATTCTAGATGTTTTTTTCGTCATATATTGTACTTCATGACACTGCTAAAATTGGGTCAAAAAAGGGGGTAGCAAAATCTTGATTTTTAGCACTCTAAAGTTTCTGATCCCCACGGTCAGGGACCGCGGGGATCAGGAAACTGCAAAAAAGCGCAGCAAACCGCAGGTCTGAATTGACCTTGCGGTTTGCTGCGATCGCCGACACGGGGGGGTCACATTGACCCCCCTTGGCGTTTGTGACAGGATGCCGCTGAATGATTTCAGCCGGCATCCTGTTCAGATTAACCCCTGGGGGCGCCGGAATGCCTATTTAAAGTTAGACGTACCGGTACGTCCTGTGTCCTTAAGGACTCGGGAAATAGGGCGTACCGGTACGCCCTGTGTCCTTAAGAGGTTAAAGAAGATGGTTAAATTGCACAGGGGTCTGTAACACAAGAAGGTGAAAGTACATATCGTGGGGTGTGTATGTGTATTAGACAGAAGGTAGGGATATGTATCTTGTGTAATTTGGGTATTAGGGTATATATAATCTATTTACAGTTCTGAAAACTCAGGGGTGCTGACAGGCTTGGCCTTAGGGGTGCTGGCAGGCTTGGCCTCAGGGGGCACTGGCAGCTTGGCCTCAGGGGTGCTGACAGACTTGGCCTCAGGGGTGCTGACAGACTGGCCTCAGGGGTGCTGACAGACATGGCCTCAGGGGTGCTGACAGACTTGGCCTCAGGGGTGCTGACAGACCTGGCGTCAGGGGGTGCTGACAGACTTGGCCTCGGGGGGTGCTGATAGACTTTGGCCTCAGGGGTGCTGGCTCACTTGGATGAGGCAGAAGGAGTGTGGGAGACTGTGAGGACTTTTTTATCCAAGCTGCTCCGGAAAAAAAATATTTTTTATCATACCTCAGGTCAGACCACCAATCAGACCCCCCCAATGTTAATCAGACCTCAGCTAACAGCCCCAATAAGATCCCCAATGTTAATAAGACCCCAATAAGACTCAGATCACACCTCAGCTCAGACCCCAATAAGATGACCCCCAATCAGACCTCAGATAAGAGCCCCACGCCTCATAGCAGCCCCCAGTAGCCTCATAGAAGCCCCAGTAGCCTCATAGCAGCCCCCAGTAGCATTATAGCAGCCCCCAGTAGACTCATAGCAGCCCCCAGTGCCTCTCACCAGTCCCCAGTGGGCTCTCACCAGTCCCCAGTGCCTCTCACCAGTCCCCAGTGCCTCTCACCAGCCCCCAGTGCCTCTCCTCAGCCCCCCGTGCCTCTCCACCAGCCCCCCCATCATTGGTGGCAGCCGGCAGTTCTGAACGGAGTCCCAGCAGTGTAATGCTTGGGCTCCAATCAGTTACCATAGCAGCCAGGACGCTACTGAAGACCTGTCTGCCATGGTCAGTTACTCTGCAGCATACTTACATGCTCTGTGGCCGCCTGGCGCTCCTTCTTCTTGTAACTCACAGGTCTGTGCGGCGCATTGCTTATGCTTATAGCAATGCGCCGCACAGACCTGTGTCGAGTTACAAGAAAGAGGAGCGCCAGGCGGCCACAGCACATGTAAGTATGTTGCAGAGTAACTGACCATGGCAGACAGGACTTCAGTAGCGTCCTGGCTGCCATGGTAACCGATAGGAGCCCAAGCATTACACTGCTGGGACTCCGATCGGAACTGCCGATGCCACCATGAAGGTGGGGGGGCCCCCTTATCGCACCGCCACTCGAATTTTATGTTTTTTTTATCCTCAGCCGGCAGCCCGGGCCCACAGTGGCGTAGGGCCCCATAGCCATTGGCTATGGCGATCCCTACACCACTACCCCCTTACAAGATCTGCCCTACCCCAAAATAAAATAAAAAGCCTGTGCTGTGTGACATCACTTCATGGCCCCTGTTGCTGGGGAGTGCACAGACACTGATGGCTCTCCTACTTCACTATTCGGCTGTCTCTGCTGCATCCTCAGGACACAGAGACAGTAGATATGCTCTGCCCTCCCGGAACAGTGGCCGAAATCCAGGAGGCCTGAATGCATCAGTCAGTACAGCCACACATTAGGCTGCTTTCACACTGTGTTTGCAAAGTGCATAAGTCAGGCAGAGGCCATGAGAGCGTCCACTGCGTCCTCCCCCCAGATGTGCTCTAGTGTTTTTTTTTGGGCAGTATTATATAGGGCAGTGGACGGTGCTGCTCCTGTACAATTCTGCTTTTACAATGGTAGCCTAAGGGCGACATATGCAGGTATATGCCTATACACTGCCCTCACCTCACTGCTCACTCGTCCTCTTCCGGCCAGTACAACTCTGCCGCGGCAGCAGGGAGCAGGACCACTCCCCTCTCCTGCACGCACGGCTCTGCCAGGCTCCGCCCCTGCAGCCCAGGCCGTGCAGGTATAGTTTAAATAGGGCTTTACTCTATGTCTTTCCTGAGGGGCCCCGTGGGCCCCCCTGACATAGGGGCTCGGTCCCAATTGCGACCGCTGCGACCCCTATAGCTACGCCACTGTATGCACATTATATTATATTTACTAGGACAACATGTCAAATTTTTTGACTTTGTTTTTCAAAAATTCGGGTGGTCAAAAAGTTGGGTTTTGGTTAGCAACTCACAATAATATTCACAAGAAATGGCAATTACATTGTTTTGCTTGGTAAATAGTTACTTCAATTTTGTGATATTTTGACGTTTTATGTAAAATTTGCAGCAAACTGTGTTCTTTCAAGAAGTGCCTTCTTCTCATTATTTCTGTCTGTACTTCTGCCCTAAGGTTAAGAATATACTTATATTATACTATAAAATATGTAAAAAAAAATTGTATGCCATTCGTAAAGTTTTGAGCAATACTCATTTGCCGCAGAGTGTCTTTTTAATAATTTTTACTAATGTCATACTCAATTTTTATCATAGTATCATACAAATAGTAGCATTTTCTTGTCTATCTTTTTCCAGGCATGAATAGTTTCTTCCACTTGCACAATCTGAAAATTCGGAACCATGGCTAGTAAAAGGAAGACAAGACTGGCAACTTCCACTCACATGAGTAACTTCATTGGAACTGTTCGAGAAATGCTGCCTTCTGAACTCCCAACTCTGCAGGATATTCTAAGAGAGCAGAGTGGAGAGAATGTCAGAAATTACCCAGCAGCTACTCATGCAAAGGATATTTATCCAAAAGTGCTTGAAAAGTGGGAGCTGGCAAACAGTTGTTTTTGTGGTGCCAATTTTTAAATTCCAGAGTCACAGTCCTGAAGAAGATAGAACAAAACTGGGAAAAGGCCAAAAACATATCACTTGGCAGAGGCAAACTGGAAGTGAAAAAGAGGCTTTCATATCGACGTTAGACAAGCTCTTTGACATCCTCAATTGCAAGTGTGAGATTAAGCTATGTTCAGAATTTGAGGGTCCATGTCCAGGTGGTGCTGACTGTAAACATGAAGTGCACATCTCCTGCTCTTGTTCTAAGGAAATGAAGATCCCTGTCAAAGAACTAGTGTTTATTAATGGTCAAAGAGAGAAGGTTTGGATCTGTTGGACAGCATCAAATTGGATTACCAGATCTACCTGAGCACAGAAGACAAATTAAAAAGGAGAGAGACAAGAAGATGAAGTAAGAAGAATTTCTGAATATAAGCAGAAAAGGAAGGGAAGAGTTAACATTACAGTCATTACAACCAAATGAAGTTCTTTTCTCCGAAGAAGATGAAGAGCCAACTGAGTATTAGGTATGGTGTCGGTCTACGTGCTACAGCTGCCATTACAACAGCTGCATTTTTGGATGCTAGATTAATTACTGAAGGAGACAGGAGACTTGTTAGTTCTTTTATATAAGATCAGTTGCACTAAATCAGGGATGCTCAACCTGTGACCCTCCAGCTGTTGTAAAACTACAACTCCCAGCATGCCCTAATAGCTGTAAGCTGTGCAGGCATGCTGGGAATTGTAGTTTTTCAACAGCTGGAGGGCTGCAGGTTGGGCATCCCTGTGCTAAATGAACAACACTACTTTGCACCCTCTGCTACATCTGTAGTTAAAGTGTAGCAGCAATTAGGCATTTTGGAGGATAAATTCCGTCAGAATCCTCTGAATTACAATTAAAAGGACACCAGCCTGGAACTCCAGATGCCTGGGGCTATCCGGATTCCAACATAGCCCAGGGATCTGGAGTTCCAGGCATTAAACGTGGACATGGGGTGAAGTTTTAAACAGCAGGGCAAATGTATTCAACAGGAAACGAAGAAAATAATTTCAGGTGAGGCATGGAAATATAACATCGAGTGCCTGAGGAATGACAAGCAAACAGAAGTGTGGAACTCCAGATCCCTGGGGGCTATATTGGAATCCTAAACATCCAGGGTCAATTAAAAAAAATAACAAAAAAAAGGGCAGTATCTCTGCTTCATAAAAAAATGAGGACTGCCATTTTCTTTTCTGTCTGGTCCTTATATACGGGGAGGGTGTTTTCATTGGTTCCACAAGTCACATGCCCTCCCCTGCCCTGCCTATTCTGTGAATGAAACCTAGTTTTTAATGTGAATGGGCAGGCATGTGACTTGAGGAACCAATGAAAACACACCTCCTGGTATATAAAGATCAGCCCATAATGAAAATGGCAGTCCAAATTATTTTGGGGGCAGGGATGCTCCCTCTTTTTTAAATTTTTTTATTCATTAATATTTATTAGTACAAACCGGATTCCAAAAAAGTTGGGACACTATACAAATCGTGAATAAAAACTGAATGCAATGATGTGGAGGTGCCAACTTCTAATATTTTATTCAGAATAGAACATAAATCACGGAACAAAAGTTTAAACTGAGAAAATGTACCATTTTAAGGGAAAAATATGTTGAATCAGAATTTCATGGTGTCAACAAATCCCAAAAAATTTGGGACAAGGCCATTTTCACCACTGTGTGGCATCTCCCCTTCTTCTTACAACACTCAACAGACGTCTGGGGACCGAGGAGACCAGTTTCTCAAGTTTAGAAATAGGAATGCTCTCCCATTCTTGTCTAATACAGGCCTCTAACTGTTCAATCGTCTTGGGCCTTCTTTGTTGCACCTTCCTCTTTATGATGCGCCAAATGTTCTCTATAGGTGAAAGATCTGGACTGCAGACTGCCATTTCAGTACTCGGATCCTTCTCCTACGCAGCCATGATGTTGTGATTGATGCAGAATGTGGTCTGGCATTATCTTGTTGAAAAATGTAGGGTCTTCCCTGAAAGAGATGACGTCTGGATGGGAGCATATGTTGTTCTAGAACCTGAATATATTTTTCTGCATTGATGGTGCCTTTCCAGACATGCAAGCTGCCCATGTCACACGCACTCATGCAACCCCATACCATCAGAGATGCAGGCTTCTGAACTGAGCGTTGATAACAACTTGGGTTGTCCTTGTCCTCTTTGGTCCGGATGACATGGCGTCCCAGATTTCCAAAAAGAACTTCGAATCGTGACTCGTCTGACCACAGAACAGTCTTCCATTTTGCCACACTCCCTTTTAAATGATCCCTGGCCCAGTGAAAACGCCTGAGCTTGTGGATCTTGCTTAGAAATGGCTTCTTCTTTGCACTGTACAGTTTTCAGTTTCAGCTGGCAATGGCGATGGCACGGTGGATTGTGTTCACTGACAATGGTTTCTGGAAGTATTCCTGAGCCCATTCTGTCATTTCCTTTACAGTAGCATTCCTGTTTGTGGTGCAGTGTCGTTTAAGGGCCCGGAGATCACGGGCATCCAGTATGGTTTTACGGCCTTGACCCTTACGCACAGAGATTGTTCCAGATTCTCTAAATCTTCGGATGATGTTATGCACAGTTGATGATGATAGATGCAAAGTCTTTGCAATTTTTTCGCTGGATAACACCTTTCTGATATTGCACCACTATCTTTCTGCGCAACATTGTGGGAATTGGTGATCCTCTACCCATCTTGGCTTCTGAGAGACACTGCCACTCTGAGAAGCTCTTTTTATACCCAATCATGTTGCCAATTGACCTAATTAGTGTTAATTGGTCTTCCAGCTCTTCGTTATGCTCAAATTTACTTTTTCCAGCCTCTTATTGCTAATTGTCCCAACTTTTTTGGGATTTGTTGACACCGTGAAATTTTGAATCAGCGTATTTTACTCGGATTAAACGTTTGATCTGTCATCTACGTTCTATTACAAATAAAATATTGACATTTGCCATCTCCACATCATTGCATTCAGTTTTTATTCACAATTTGTTTAGTGTCCCAACTTTTTTGGAATCCGGTTTGTAATATTACTTATTAATTAATAATGTTGCTTAGTTGTAGAGGGGTGTATGATGTTATTCAAGTCACTCAGGGATACACGCTGTTGTCCTGGTTATAGGGGGAACTCTAGCCACCCATATATATATATATATTCAAGAAAAATCAACGCAGCACTCTTCTTGTAAAAAACGCAGTGACTTTATTCACACATGTGATACAAAACATCTTATAAAAAGTGCAAGTGCATTTTAAAACCAGAATAAAATGCACTTGCACTTTTTATAAGATGCAATGAATTATATAGATCTTTATGATGAGATGCACTTTGTTGGCACCAAGCACTTTATATAAAGAAATGTATGGGGGATATATACCATGTTCACAATATGAAAAGACAGTTTACTTATTTGGAATGTACTGATCTTTTTAAGAACACTTGATTTTGTTTCAGCTGTCACCAATTGTAATCACTTGATTAAGCGATGTTGTACACATGTATTGGAAAGCTGGATATGTATATAGATACCAGCAGGAGGTTGGTCTGTGCACTTGGCTTGAGAAGGATCCCGGAAGGGGATTGAAACGTTGCCTGTTTTGTATCACATGTGTGAATAAAGTCACTGTGTTTTTTACAAGAAGAGTGCTGCGTTGATTTTTCTTGAATATACATGCCCGTTGTCAAGGGTGAGACGCGTGCACCGGACAAGCCCTAAAAGTGAGTGCTGCCTGAATTCATATACTATATATATATATTTGTGTAAGGGGCTTACGGTAGTACAGTGAAGAGCCCTGGGAAAGCAGGGAATGAGTGCAGTCGGTTGTGGTGTGCCGAAACCGAGGATGAGGTAGGCCTGAGAAAGAAGAGGGCCTACCCAAGGAAAAGATATGGAAGAAATGAGTTGTAAATGAGTGGAGTGGTGGGAGGGTCAAAAGCTCAGACCTCAAATGATGCAGGAGCCAGGTAAGGGGAGTGCCCTAAATAGGCTGAAGGCGGACCTCAGCCCCTCCCACAAATCCAGGCAAATTGCATTAATACTTGTGTAAGGGGCTTACGGTAGTACAGTGAAGAGCCCTGGGAAAGCAGGGAATGAGTGCAGTCGGTTGTGGTGTGCCGAAACCGAGGATGAGGTAGGCCTGAGAAAGAAGAGGGCAAAAATGGAAATAAACCAGTTTATTGTAGCCAATTGATATATCAATAGCTCAACCCGACATGTTTTGGAAAGCCACTCTTAACTCTTGTGTTGGATTGGGAATGTATTGCGCGTAAGCGGATGACTTCCAGCGCCCCAATTTCCTGATGACATGAGTGGGGATGTTGGCACTGGAGGCCGTGGACGTGGCTCCAATGTGAAAGGAGTGCCCTGAGTAGTTGGCTGCGTTGAGGCCCAGTTGTGTGAGGGATGACCTGACATGGGTCATGAAGGTGGTGGTGGTGAGTACCGAACCATGTAGTTGAAGTAGCGGTTGAGAGGGTAGAAACTTGTGACGCTGATTGTAAGCATCCAGAACCCTGACTGGACACCATCTGTTGTGCGTGGGGTAATATGAAATGTTGACGGGTAAGTGCTGACTATTCTTGGAGTGAGGTAAGGACAGGATGTAGTGATCCATGTGTTTCGACAAGTGGGAGACAAGAAGATAAGGTGAGGTTTGGGTCGTGGAGGTTGTAGTGAATTTCCCGGGTCTCAGGAATCTGTAGAAGGCCATGTAAATTGCCGTTTTGATGATGGAGTTGGTATCTGTTTCAAGAGGCATGGCGTCCAGTAAGTCGGATAATGCTTTGAAGATATGATTGTTTATGGGTAGCCTCTGGGCTGGACGTGCGGGTTCCGTTTTCTGAATACCTCTGAGTATGGTTTTGTTCTGGTGCGAGGACATGAAGCTGATGTTATTGGGGTGTATGATTAGCATATGATGTTGAATGCCAGTGAGATATAGTTTGATGGTGTTGTATGAATTTTGAGTTTGAGGGGTGGCAAAAAGAAGCAACCCCGGAAGAGACTCATGACAAAAGGGGTGCGTGATGTTGTGTTCCAACAGGAACCTGTTGAATAGTGTGAACGCTCTGTCGTATGTTCTATGTGTATTGTCTGACAGTGCTAAGCGGGACAAAGACTGGCTATGCCGCATGATGCCTTCTAATCCAGAATGAGCTGTTAAAATGATGGAGTGATGGAGGCCGTGGGTGACGCTGACGGGAGAGCTTGATGAAATGCCTGAAATTTGAAGCGAGACAGATTGTCAGCTGCCGTATTGCACCCCCCGAAACATGGAAACGATGTAAGAAGAAATTATTGCAAGCGGCCAACCAAGTAAGTCTCCGCAGAACCCTCATGATTGTGAGGGATTTGGAACGCCCTTTGTTGATGATCTGGCAGGTTGCTTGGTTGTCTGAATAGCACCGGACCGACATGTTCGCCCATGAATGACCCCACCCCACGGCAGCCGCCACGATAGGATAGATCTCGAAAAGCGCTGAGGTAGTGGAGAATCCCTGCAAACCCCGGACCGCAGAAGGCCAGCTGCCCCACAGCCAATCGTTCCCAAAAATGGCCGCGAAGCCTGTGGTAGATGCCGCATCTGACCAGATAGAGGGGGAAGAGTCCGACAGCTGAGGGAGAAACAAGCTCCTGCCATTCCAGGTGGACAGAAATCTCCCCCACATGCCCAGATCTGCCGCAGCGTGGGCATCCAGGGACAACCTGTGTGAGTCGTGTGGAAAAAAGGGAAGAGGTGCAGAAGCCGTGATATAAATGAGCGACCCTGAGGTATGATGCACATGGCAAAGATCAGGGAGCCCAGCAGGGACTGTAGTTCTTTGCGGTTGCAGGTGCCGAGTTGAAGGTAGTTGTCTATGTGGGTGAGAATGTCCTGGATCTTCCCGGATGGCAAACTGACTTGCATTGAGGCTGAATCCAACTGGATACCCAGGAAGGTGATGACCGTGTCCGGCCCCCCTGTCTTCTTGGTGGAATCAGAAGGGAGGCCAGGTTTACATCCTCACCCCCCAGGATATCCCTTTCCAAGTGCTCCGGTATCATGTGTGCCGGGCTGACTTCTTGGTCCTCCAGGCTAACGGACGGCGTGATCACTGGCAATCCGGCCGGTGACGCTGCCGGTGGTGGCCCTGCCAAGGAGAGGGTCGTGGTGACCGATTCAAGCCTCTTCAACCTGGCGTTGACTTTAGACATGGATGTCATCGGAGAGGACAGCATGGCATGTATATCCCCTGTGCTGGACTGGCTAGGTCCTTCCCCTGCCTCCGCGTTATCGGTTGACGCGCGTAGTAGCCTGGAAAAGCTCCGCTTTCCCCGCCGTGGCGGGGAAGGGGACATGCCGTCTCCCTAACTCCGTCGTTATGCGCGGAATTGTCCAGGATCTGATGGATGCTGGACTGGCTAGATCGTCTCCCTTGGAAGCAGTGACGGATCTAGCGGGGGTGCCAGGTAGGGAGAAGTTCTCTATCCCATCCAGAGACATACTAAAACAAAACAGTTGATTAGCTTTGGGGAACACAGGATCGTGCTGGCAAGCTAGCTAGGCCGGATGGCGAAAAAATTATACTTGCATGGTGACAGATGAGGCCCTGCTAATTGCCAAGCGGCTTGAGAGGCTCTATCTATGAGTTGGCGCGAGGGGTTAATGAGGCCACTTGTCGTAGCGGCAGGAGTGTTGGCCTCTCAGTGACTGTAAGACAGGACTAGGGGAAGGGAGTGACAGATGAGGCCCTCTCTATGCAACACGCGAGGCGGCTTACTAACGAGTGGCGCGATGGGTGGCTGCCTCTGAACGTTTGAGGCGGGGTGTTGGCCTCGCGGGACCACTAACTGATGGCGAAGCCAAGAGGGGGTAACCTAGTGGGATTATAGTGCCCCTAAAGCCAGCACGCTGACCCTAACGGGACCATCCGAAATGTAAGGAGAACCATTGTTTGTGAGCAGGTGTACATACCTGGTAGCAAGAAAAATTCACAGGACACATGTGCAGCGCAAATATGTTAAAGCTTGACCGCCTAAAAGGGGGTGTAGACAGAAAGTAGTATGATAAGTGTGGACTGTGGTTTGAACATTTAGCATGACCCAGAAGGATCATAACGTAAGCCTGCGAGAATGCCATGCCTGTGTGGATGGTGTGAGAAATGAGGCCTGTGATGTGGCCATATGATGATGCGGAACGTGTGAACGTGCGGATTGTCCGGGAGTTTGGAATATATATATTTTTTTTGGAACGAGTGGCCATGCGCTATATGGCGGGTTTCCTATGTATATATTCCTAATTTATTTATTTATTTATTTTTAATTTTTTTATATTTCCATGGTGCAATGTGGCGGGTTCCTGATTATGTTTGGGGAGCTGCTGGGGTAGTTTAATATGGAGGGGTTTTCCCCAGGCAATGCTGACTGTGCGGGTGGGGGCGTGATGCGGAAACGCCTGACCCGGAGCTCCGCCGGCCAGACCGGAGGCCGGACAGACCCGACGGCGGCTCCCCGCACCAGCCGCACCGTCGGGCGGCCGCCGGGACACCGCGCATGCGCCGACGTCACCGCCGCGCAAGCGTAGTACCCCGGCCGCGCGCGCGCAGACCAGTCATCGAGACGCGGCTGGCCGCCATCGGCAGCGCGGCAGGAGGAGCGGCGGAATGGACCGGAGGCAGTGGGGGGGGGGGGCGCCTGGAGCAGCAGTGCGGGCCCAGCAATGCTGATCATGAAGGGAGGGTGTGCCGTGTGCACTGCTGCGGAAGGTTTGTGAGCAAGTGTGTGCACTTCTGGTCACGCTGTTTGCAATGAACCAAAAAGGGGGGGGCATGAGTGTGATTTGCAGAAAACGGCCGGGCCGGAGTTCCGCCGGCCAGGCCGGAGACCAGACCACCCGACGGCGGCTCCTCGCCTCAGACGCACCGCCGGACGGCCGCCGGGACAGCGCATGCGCCGACGCACCGACGCGCATGCGCCGTACCCCGGCCGCGCGTGCGCAGACCAGGCGCCAAGACGCGGCCGGCCGCCATTGGCCGCGCGGCAGGAGGAGCGGCGGAACAGACCGGAGGTAGTGGGGGGGGGTGCCTGAACAGCGGCGCGCCCGTGACGCCGGACATGGAGGGAGGGTGTGTGCTGTGCACCGATGTGGAAGCCTATGTGAGCAAGTGTGTACTATTGGACATGTCGATTTTAACATGAAACAAGGGGGAGGCATGATTGTGAATGAATGTGGGGAAAAGGAAATGAGCAGAAATGGGGAATGAGCCCAGGAAACAACCTGCCTGCGCTGCAGGGGTGTTGACCGGAGTAGTGGTACGGTGTGATCAATTCTTCTTCATGAACAAAAGCATGACAGACATGAAATGATAGTGACTTGTAATGAGAAAACCGTGACATGAGTGCAAAGTTTGGTGAAATGAAATGAACCGTTACAGGGGGCAACCGTGAGGCCCCGGCTGTACCGTATGGATGACTCAGAAAACCACTGCCTGCATGCCGCAGGGGTGTTGACCGGAGTGGTGGTACGGTGTAGATAAATTTATGCATGAACAAGACATGACAGAAATGAAATTCTGGTGACTTGTGCGAGAAAGCCGTGACATTAGTGCAGCGTTTGGTGAAATGAAATGAACAGAAATGGGGGATTGCCCAGGAAAACGACTGCATGCTTGCCGCAGGGGTGCCGACCGGAATAGTGGTACGGTGTAGACAAATTTGTGCATGAACAAGGCGTGACAGAAATGAAATACTGGTGACTTGTACGAGAAAACAGTGACATTGGTGCAGCGTTTGGTGAAATGAATTGAACCGGTACAGGGGGCAACCGTGAAGCCCCGGCTGTACCGTATGGATGACTCGCAGTTTAACGGGCAAACGTGACCCACAGTGAACCGAGTGAAGCCGGAAAAAATAGAACCGAAATGCTCCAAATCCAGAACTGATGGCAACGAAAAACTCCCAGAAATTCAGCGACTCGCAGGTAACTCTCCAGAAACTCCACAAGCGACCTCCTCTCTCAAAAGCTCAGACCTCAAATGATGCAGGAGCCAGGTAAGGGGAGTGCCCTAAATAGGCTGAAGGCGGACCTCAGCCCCTCCCACAAATCCAGGCAAATTGCATTAATACATATATATATATATATATATATATATACAGTACAGACCAAAAGTTTGGACACACCTTCTCATTCAAAGAGTTTTCTTTATTTTCATGACTATGAAAATTGTAGATTCACACTGAAGGCATCAAAACTATGAATTAACACATGTGGAATTATATACATAACAAACAAGTGTGAAACTGAAAATATGTCATATTCTAGGTTCTTCAAAGTAGCCACCTTTTGCTTTGATTACTGCTTTGCGCACTCTTGGCATTCTTTTGATGAGCTTCAAGAGGTAGTCCCCTGAAATGGTTTTCACTTCACAGGTGTGCCCTGTCAGGTTTAATAAGTGGGATTTCTTGCCTGCTAAATGGGGTTGGGACCATCAGTTGCGTTGAGGAGAAGTCAGGTGGATACACAGCTGATAGTCCTACTGAATAGACTGTTAGAATTGGTATTATGGCAAGAAAAAAGCAGCTAAGTAAAGACAAACGAGTGGCCATCATTACTTTAAGAAATTAAGGTCAGTCAGTCAGCCGAAAAATTGGGAAAACTTTGAAATTAAGGGCTATTTGACCATGAAGGAGAGTGATGGGGTGCTGCGCCAGATGACCTGGCCTCCACAGTCAATGAACCCAATCGAGATGGTTTGGGGTGAGCTGGACCGCAGAGTGAAGGCAAAAGGGCCAACAAGTGCTAAGCATCTCTGGGAACTCCTTCAAGACTGTTGGAAGACCATTTCAGGGGACTACCTCTTGAAGCTCATCAAGAGAATGCCAAGAGTGTGCAAAGCAGTAATCAAAGCAAAAGGTGAAGAACCTAGAATATGACATATTTTCAGTTGTTTCACACTTGTGTGTTATGTATATAATTCCACATGTTTTAATTCATAGTTTTGATGCCTTCATAGTCATGAAAATAAAGAAAACTCTTTGAATGAGAAGGTGTGTCCAAACTTTTGGTCTGTACTGTATATAAAAACGAGTTTCTGTCTGTCTGTCTGTCTATCTGTCTGTCTAGATGTCTGTCTGGACATTCTTTATGCATGACCAAACGACTGGACCGATCTTCACCAAATTTGGCACACAGGTACATCAGGTGTCCGGGAAAAGCTCTCTAGGACGTACCATTCCTGAGATATTCCCAAAAAATGACCTGCATTGGCCAGTAAGACCAGTACCAGGAGTTGGTTGAAAAGGATCTGGTTATGTTGGATAATAAAATTAAATCCAGAGGTGAATGGTCGAACCAAAATATGACCAAGGGGGAGTCACAATGTTCATGTTCATGTTCAACAGTTCATTTTACATACAGGTCTCTGGGGTGTCGATGGGGGCTAAGTTCTCTCCCTCCATAGCCAATATTTTTATGGCATGGTGGGAGAGGAGCTTTGTCCTCATCGACACCCATCATTTTTGGGAGCATATCAGGTGGTATGGCCGCTACATCGATGACCTGATATTTATTTGGTCTGGTGGTGTGGCGGTCATACCACCCTTTGCTCAATAACTCAACTCTTGTGTTAATGCTATCTCTGTTGTGGTGCACCTTGAACCATGGGAGATTTCCTTTTTGGACTTGCGCCTGAGGGGGGACTCGGCCACTGCTACTATACACACTTCCACCTTTAGGAAATCCCTGGCAGGCAACATGTCATCGACACGTCATTGCACGTCATCGATAGATAGCCGTAATCTTGCGATGCGCGAACTCGCGCATGCGCAGTTCCTTCCCTGAGGCTGATGCCAGCACATGGAAGGAACACTATACCGGCACTGCACATTCGTGAGCTCGAGCATCGCGAGATTATGGCTATCTAGCGGTGACGAAAGGAGGAGATTCGGAGGACATAGGCGGTGCTGGGCTCCTTCACAGGCGGGCGTGGCTGGGCTCCAGGAAGGTTCGTACAGCCCCTTGGTCACCTTACAAGACTAATTTACATATCTCTAAAATCCTTTTTTAAAGAAAATAAAAGCACACAGCCCTATAGGACAGGTATATTGCGGACATGCTAGCGGCGATCTAGCCGTGCATGTCCGCAGCTCTATAACCTAAAACTTGGTGACAGAATCCCTTTAAAGGGGTGGTCACTGTGAAAGTCACTGTTAAAGGGGCGGTTACTGTTAAAGGGGCAGTCACTGTTAAAAGGGTGGTCAATGTTAAAGAGGCGGGTACTATGGAGGTCACTGTTAAAGGGGCAGGCACTGTGAAGGCAACTGTTAAAGGATAACTGTCGTATATATATTTTTTGGAGTATTGGATTGTGGTGATTAATATCACCTGCTGTGGCCCTATTTCAACTTTTCACTGTGTATTCAATTACCCCTTAATTCCACATTTTTGTTCCCTGTACTGCCTATTTTTACCTGTGCTTAAAATAGGGTTGCTAGGCATGGTCCGTCTAAACAGATAGACGGAGCACGCAGCGTGCAGGCTGCGTGCAAGGTCACATTACTGACAGCCAGGGACTGTAAGTAAATGATTAAAGCCAGGTCCTCCCCAGCAGCTGATAACAGTGCCTGGGCTGTGTGCACTTCTCCCTGTCCCTGCGCTTGGCAGACGCTCCCTCACTCAGCAGACCTGGAGAATGCAGAGTTGAAGCAGCGCAGACCAGGGAAGGGAGATCTGCCGTCTGCTCAGTGTACAAATGAAAGCAACATGTGGTAAAAGGACCCCTTTTTGCTGCAGGAGATTAACCCTTTAGGGGGCAGAGCTCTGGTTACTGACACTTTTGGGGGGCTATTGTTACTGGCTAGTGCATGTGAGGAGCTCAATGCATTGTGGGTAGTGAGGGCAGGCGGGATTAGCCTCAGGGTGAGGGCAGTGGCGGCCATCTTAACTGAATAGTGAAATTGCAGTTTTATGCAGACTGGTTGCTAAGGGCTGAATCTTATTAAATATGGGGTAAGTCAGTCTAATAGTAACTGATTCTGGAATATCATGTTATTAGTAGTGATGTCCCAAACTATTCGCCGGCGAACAGTTCCCGGCGAACATAGCTTGTTCGCGTTCACCGCGGCGGGCGAACATATGCGATGTTCGGTCCGCCCCCTATAGATCATCATTGAACAAACTTTGACCATGTACCTCACAGTCAGCAAACACATTCCAGCCAATCAGCATACCCTCCCTCCCAGACCTTCCCACCTCCTATCAAAAAGCAAGGACAGCATCCATCTTAGATTCATTCTGAAGCTGCAGTGTCACAAATTTGACTAAGTTGTAATCGCAATGCGATTAATAAAGGTTATATTAATCGCATTGCGAATTCAACTTGCCACACTCTGCGTCAACTACGTAATTTTCCATGGGAGTTTTGCCATGGATCCCCCTCCGGCATGCCACAGTCCAGGTGTTATTCCCCTTGAAACAACTTTTCCATCACTATTGTAGCCAGAAAGAGTCCCTGTGGGTTTTAAAATTCGCCTGTCTATTGAAGTCTATGGCGGTTCGCCCGGTTCGCCCATTCGCGAACATTCGCGGAAGTTCGAGTTCACCGTTCGCGAACGGAAAACTTTATGTTCGTGACATGTCTGGTTATTAGTAGCTACATATATGAAAATTTAAATTAGGGTCTAAATGTGACAGTTATCCTTTAAAGGGGCTGACACTATGAAGGTCACTGTAAAAGGGGTGGTCAATGTTAAAGGGGCGGGCACTGTGGAGGTCACTGTTAAAGGGGTGGTCAATGTTAAAGGGGCGGGCACTGCGGAGGTCACTGTTAAAAGGGCAGGTTCTGTGAAGGTCACTGTTAAAGGGACGGGCACTGTGGAGGTCACTGTTAAAGAAGCAGGCACTATTAAAGGGACGGGGAATGTGGAGGTCACTGTTAAAGGGGCGACACTATTAAAGGGACGGGCAATGTGAGGTCACTGTTAAAGGGGCAGGCACTATGGAGGTCACTGTTGAAGGGGCGGTCACTGTTAAAGGGGCGGGCACTGTATAGTTCACTGTTAAAGGGGTGGCCACTATAAAGGTCACTGTTAAAGGGGTGGTCAATGTTAAAAAGGCGGGAACTGTGGCGGTCACTGTTAAAGGGGCAAGCACGGTGGAAGTCAATGTTAAAGGGACGGGCACTGTGAAGATAACTGTTAAAGGGGTGGCCACCATGAAAGTCATCGTTAAAGGGGTGTTCACTGTTAAAGGGGCGGGCAATGTGGAGGTCATTGTAAAGGGTCGGGCACTTTTGAGGTCACTGTTAAAGGGGTGGGCACTGTGGAGGTCACTGTTAAAGGGGCGGGCACTGTGAAGGTCACTGGTAAAGGGGTGGTCGCTGTTAAAGGGGCGGGCACTGTGGAGGTCATTGTTAAAGGGGTGGGCACTGTGGAGGTCATTGCTAAAGGGGCGGCCACTATAAAGGTCACTGTTAAAGGTATGGTCAATGATAAAGGGGCGGACATTGTGGAGGTCACTGTTAAAGAGGCGGGCTCTGTGAAAGTCACTGGTAAAGGGGCAGGCACTGTGAAGGTCACTGTTAAAGGGGCGGACATTATGAAGGTCACTGTTAAAGGGGTGGTCAATGTTAAAGGGGTGGGCACTGTGGAGGTCATTGCTAAAGGGTCGGCCACTATAAAAGGTCACTGTTAAAGGTATGGTCAATGATAAAGGGGCGCACATTGTGGAGGTCACTGTTAAAGGGGCAGGTACTATGGAAGTCACTGTTAAAGGGGCAGGCACTGCGAAGGTCAATGATATAGACGCGGGCACTGTGAAAGTCACTGTTAAAGGGGCGGCCACTATGAAGGTCATCGTTAAAGGGGTGGTCAGTGTTAAAGGGGCAGGCACTGTGGAGGTCACTGTAAAAAGGGGGGGTCACTGTTAAAGGGGCGGGCAATGTGGAGGTCATTGTAAAGGGGCGGGCACTGTTGAGGTCACTTTTAAAGTGCGGGCACTGTGTAGGTCACTGTTAAAGGTGCGGGCACTGTGGAGGTCACTGTTAAAGGGGTGGTCACTGTTAAAGGGGCGGCCACTGTGGAAGTCACTGGTAAAGGGGCAGGCACTGTGAAGGTCACTGTTAAAGGGGCAGACACTATGAAGGACACTGTTAATGGGGTGGTCAATGTTAAAGGGTTGGGCACTGTGGAGGTCATTGTTAAAGGGGTGGGCACTGTGGAGGTCATTGCTAAAGGGGTGGCCACTATAAAGGTTACTGTTAAAAGTATGGTCACTGTTAAAGGGGTGGACACTGTGGAGGTCTCTGTTAAAGGGGCGGGCACTGTGGAAGTCACTGTTAAAGGGGCAGGCACTGTAAAGATCACTGTTAAAGGGGCAGCCACTATGAAGGTCACTTAAAGGGGTGGTCAATGTTAAATGGGAGGGGCACTGTGGAGGTCATTGTTAAAGGGGCGGGCACTGTGGAGGTCACTGTTAAAAGGGCAGACACTGTGAAGGTCACTGTTAAAGAAGCGGGCACTGTGGAGGTTGCTGTTAAAGGGGCAGTCACTAGTAAAGGGATGGGCAATGAAGAGGTCACTGTTAAAGGGGCGGGCACTGTGGAAGTCACTTTTAAAGAGGCGGGTACTGTGGAGGTCCCTGTTAAAGAAAAGGCCACTATGAAGGTCAATGTTAAAGTGGCGTGTACTGTTAAGGTCACTTTTAAAGGGGAGGGCACAGTGGAAATCACTGTTAAAGGGATGGGCACTGTAAAGGTCACTGTTAAAGGGGAAGCCACTATGAAGGTCACTGTTAAAGGGGCAGGCACTGTTAAAGGGGCGGACACTGTGGAGGTTAATGTTAAAGGGGCAGGTACTGTGAAAGTCACTGTTGAAGGGACGATCACTGTAAAAGTCACTGTTAAAGGGGTGGTTACTGTTAAAGGGGCAGTCACTGTTAAAGGGGTGGTCAATGTTAAAGGGGCGGGTACTATGGAGGTCACAGTTAAAGCGATGGGCACTATGGAAGTCATTGTTAAAGGGGCAGGCACTGTGACGGTCACTGTTAAAGGGGCGGCCACTATAAAAATCACTGTTAAAGGTGTGGTCCATGTTAAAGGGATGGGCACTGTGGAGGTCACTGTTAAAGGGGCGGGCACTGTGGAAGTCACTGTTAAAGGGGCGGGCACTATTAAAGGGATGGGTACTGTGGAGGTCACTGTTAAAAGGGGCGGGCATTGTGGAGGTCACTGTCAAAGGGGCGTTAAAGGGGTGGGCATTGTGGAGGTCACTGTTAAAGGGGCGGGCACTGTGGAGGTCACTATTAAAGGGAAAGACACTGTGAAGGTTACTGTTAAAGGGGCGGTCACTGTTAAAGAGGCGGGCACTGTGGAGGTCAATGTTAAAAAGGCGGGCACTGTGAAGGTCACTGGTAAAGGGGTTGTCAATGTTAAAGGGGCATGCACTGTGGAGGTCATGGACAACACCAGGGATCGCCGAAAAGTTTAAAGCCTGCTTTTCTTGCTCCTCCTCCTCCTCCTCCTCCTACCCCTAACCACAATCCTCCTCTGACTCCTTTTCAGACTCCTGCTGACTTGTCTCAGATGAAGTAGCCCCCCTGGGAATTCATTCAGCATTGCGACTTCCTCATCTTCCAGCTCCTGCTCCTCGACGGCTTCATCAATGACACGACGCAATGCACACTCCAGAAAGAAGACGTAAGGTACGATGTCACTGATGGTGCCCTAGCTGAGACTGACCAGTTTGGTGATATTATCAAATGGCCGTAGAAGTCGCACATAAGCAGCCACTGGCGCGTAAAAAAAAAAGCTCCCCAGAACCTGTCCTACCGCAGAGTTCGTACAGGTAGTCGTTAACGGCACGTGTCTGCTGGAGCAGCCTATCAAGCATATACAAGGTGGAGTTCCAACTTGTCGGGCAGTCACAAATCAGATGTCTGACGGACAAGTGTTGTCGCCGCTGAACGTCAGAAAGGCGAGCCATGGCCGTGTAAGATCTTCTAAAATGGCCGGAGATTTTCCTGGCCGCAAGACATAATGAACCCTATTATGTATTTGCCAATGAATCGCTGCACGACTAAGTTCAGGAGTTCTCAGGACGTGTGCCATGCACGGCATGTGTGTCATTTTTCCCTGTTTCAGCGCGCTTAGCAGATTGGCACAGTTGTCGCACACCACTTTACCAACTGACAAATTGAGCGGGGTTAGCCACTGATCGGCCTGTGACCACAGAGCTGAAAGCAGTGCAGGACCGGTGTGGTTCTTGACTTCCAGGCACAACAGCCGCAGCACAGCATGGCAATGTCTAACCTGGCACGTCGAATAGGTTTTGATGAGCCTGGGGGGTGCAGCGGAAGAGGCGGTAGCAGTGGAAAAGGAGGAGTCAGCCGAGGAGGAGACGGAGGATGGAGTAGAAGGAGGAGGAGAAGAAGAGGCAGGCCTGCATGCAATCCCTGGCGGTAACACCAAATCCACATGGGTGCCACAGGTTACATGCTTGACGGCCGTCAGAAGGTTCACACAGTGGGCAGTAAAAGTTATGTACCTTCCCTGCCCGTGTTTGCTAGACCACGTGTCTGTGGTCAGATGTATCTTGGCACTGAGACTGTGTGCCAGAGATATATTAACTTGCCGCTGAACGTGGTCATGTAGTTAAGGGATGCCCTTCTGGGAGAAATATTTCCTTCCGGGGACCTTCCATTGCGGTGTGCCAATAGCCACAAATTTTCTAAAGGCCTCTGAGTCCACCAATTTATATGGCAGTAGTTGGCGGGCTAGCAGTTCCGACAAGCCAGCGGTCAGCCGTTGGGCAAGAGGATTATCCGGCGTCATCAACTTTTTATGCTCGAACATTTGGGCCACGGAAGCCTGCCTTATGCCAGATGAACGCGACGACGGCACGGTGGAAGGTGGAGTGGAGGACAAATCGTCGGAGAGAGGAGAAGGAGAAGAGGCAGGACGTAGAGTGCAGGGAGTGTGGCTTTGCGGGTTCTGAAGGCGTTGCTCCCACTGGGCTCGGTGATGGGAGGCCAGGTGCCTTCTTAAGGCGGTCCTTCCTAGGTGAGTGTTGGGCTTACCGCGACTTATGTGCTGACAGGACAGGCTGCAGATGACAACACTATTATCAGCAGCTGACACGTTAAATAAAGCCCACACTGCGGAGACATGTGCCGGCGTCCTGGGAGCGCAAGATGTGACCGTGCATGGTGGATGGCTCGCTCCAGATACATTTGCAGTCTGCTTTTTGCCTCCTGTACACTGCGAGTTCTGCCTGCTTCTCCTCCTTCTCAACCCTATCTGCTGCTCCGTCTCTCCCTCTGAACTCCCCTCCTCTTCCATCGACACGTCATCATCGTCACCTTCACCACCACTGACATTAGAGATCTCGGAGTAGGCAGCAACAGCAGGGACCACCATCATTGGGCTGATCTAGGTACGGTCGTCAGACCGCTGGGTGGCGGCCATTGCTACCTCCTCTTCCTCATCTGATGCCAAGAATGGCTGTGCATCGGTAAGGTCTGGGAATTAATGGGAAAATAATTCCTCTGACTCCAGTGGAGGGGCTATGGTGGTGAAGATTTCTTGGGGGTGCACACAGCAGAGAGTGAGGAGGGTTCAGATACAGAGGATGAGGAGGGTGCAGAAGCGTAAGGCTGAGTGAGCAACTCAACCAACTCTGGTGTGCCCTTTGAAGTTATCACACACGCCTTCTCCAACTTCCCACTTAGGCTTCGGCCTGGTGCACTTGCCCGACCCCTACCATCCCTGCGGAACGGTTTGCCTCTTCCCCTGCCTGTAATTTTCTAAATGACCCCCTGCCTAAGTCCGTTGAGAAGAGCACTATTTGTGGAAGAAGGTATATGGCACCCCTCAATCAGTATTTGGCGGAAACAGGTTTATAGCACCCCTCAATGAGTATTTTGCGGAAACAGGTATATGGCACCCCTTAATCGGTATTTTGTGGAAGCATGTATATCGCAGCCCTCAATCAGTATTTGGTGGAAGAAGGTATATGGCACCTTATGATCAGTATTTGGCGGAAACAGGTATATAGCACCTCTCAATCAGTATTTGGCGGAAACAGGTATATAGCACCCCTTAATCAGTATTTGGTGGAAACAGGTATATGGCACCCCTCAATCAGTATTTTGTGGAAGCAGGTGTATCGCAGCCCTCAATCAGTATTTGGTGGAAGAAGGTACAGTATATAGCAATAGCACCTCTCAATCAGTATTTTGTGGAAGAAGACATATGGCACCCCTCAATCAGTATTTGGCGGAAATAGGTATATAGCACCCCTCAATCAGTATTTGGCAGATACTGGTATATAGCACCCCTCAATCAGTATTTTGCAGAAACAGATATATAGCACCCCTCTATCAGGATTTTGTGGAAGAAGGTATATCACAGCCATCAATCAGTAATTTGGTGGAAGAAGGTATATAGCAAAAGCACCCTAAATCAGTATTTAGTGGAAGAAAGTATATGGCACCCCTTAATCAGTATTTGGTGAAAACAGGTACATAGCACCACTCAATCACTATTTGGTGGAAACAGGTATATGGCACCCCTCAATCAGTATTTTGTGGAAGCAGGTGTATCGCAGCCCTCAATCAGTATTTGGTGAAAGACGGTATATAGCAATAGCAACCCTCAATCAGTACTTAGTGGAAGAAGGTATATGGCACCCCTCAATAAGTATTTTTGGTGGAAACAGGTATATATCACCCCTCAATCAGTATTTGGCGGAAACAGGTATATGGCACTTCTCAATCAGTATTTTGTGGAAGCAGGTGTATTGCAGCCCTCAATCAGTATTTGGTAGAAGAAGGTATATATCAATAGCACCCCTCAATCAGTATTTAGTGGAAGAAGATATATGGCACCCTTTAATCAGTATTTGGCGGAAACAGGTATATAGCACCCCTCAATCAGTATTTGTCGGAAACAGGTATACGGCACCCCTCAATCAGTATTTTGTGGAAGCAGGTGAATCGCAGCCCGCAATTAGTATTTGGTGGAAGAAGGCATATAGCAATAGCACCCCTCAATCAATATTTTGTGGAAGAAGGTATATGGCACCCCTCAATCAGTATTTGGCGGAAACTGGTATTTAGCACCCCTCAATCAGTATTTAGCAGAAACAGATATATAGCACCCCTCTATCAGGATTTTGTGGAAGAAGGTATATAGCAGCCATCAATCAGTAATTGGTGGAAGAAGGTATATAGCAATAGCACCCCTCAATCAGTATTTAGTGGAAACAGGTATATGGCACCCCTCATCAGTATTTTGTGGAGGCAGGTGTATCGCAGCCCTCATTCAGTGTTTGGTGGAAGAAGGTATATATTAATAGCACCCTTCAATCAATATTTTGTGGAAGAAGGTATATAGCACCCCTCAATCAGTATTTGTCGGCAATAGGTATATAGCACCCCTCAATCAGTATTTGGCGGAAACTGGTATATAGCACCCCTCAATCAGTATTTAGCAGAAACAGATATATAGCACCCCTCTATCAGGATTTTCTGGAAGAAGATATATAGCAGCCATCAATCAGTAATTGGTAGAAGAAGGTATATAGCAATAGCACCCCTCAATCAGTATTTAGTAGAAAAAGGTATATGGCACCCCTCAATCAGGATTTTGTGGAAGCAGGTGTATCGCAGCCCTCATTCAGTATTTGGTGGAAGAAGGTATATAGCAATAGCAACATTCAGTCAGTACTCAGTGGAAGAATGTATATAGCACCCCTCAATCAGTATTTGGCGGAAACAGGTATATAGCACCCCTCAATCAGTATTTTGCGGAAACAGGTATATGGCACTTCTCAATCAGTATTTTGTGGAAGCAGGTGTATAGCACCCCTCAATCAGTATTTGGCGGAAACAGGTATACGGCACCCCTCAACCAGTATTTTGTGGAAGCAGGTGTATCACAGCCCGCAATTAGTATTTGGTGGACGAAGGCATATAGCAATAGCACCCCTCAATCAATATTTTGTGGAAGAAGGTATATGGCACCCCTCAATCAGTATTTGGCGGAAACTTATATATAGCACCCCTCAATTAGTATTTAGCAGAAACAGATATATAGCACCCCTCTATCAGGATTTTGTGGAAGAAGGTATATAGCAGCCATCAATCAGTAATTGGTGGAAGAAGGTATATAGCAATAGCACCCCTCAATCAGTATTTAGTGGAAACAGGTATATGGCACCCCTCAATCAGTATTTTGTGGAAGCAGGTGTATCGCAGCCCTCATTCAGTATTTGGTGGAAGACGGTATATAGCAATAGCAACCCTCAATCAGTACTTAGTGGAAGAAGGTATATGGCACCCCTCAATCAGTATTTGGCGGAAACAGGTATATAGCACCCCTCAATCAGTATTTAGCGGAAACAGATATATGGCACTTCTCAATCAGTATTTTGTGGAAGCAGGTGTATTGCAGCCCTCAATCAGTATTTGGGGGAAGAAGGTATACATCAATAGCACCCCTCAATCAGTATTTAGTGGAAGAAGGTATATGGCACCCCTCAATCAGTATTTGGCGGAAACAGGTATATAGCACCCCTCAATCAGTATTTGGCTGAAACAGGTATATGGCACCCCTCAATCAGAATTTTGTGGAAGCAGGTGTACTGTATTGCAGCCCTCAATCAGTATTTGGTGGAAGAAGGTATATATTAATAGCACCCCTCAATCAGTATTTAGTGAAAGAAGGTATATAGCACCCCTTAATCAGTATTTGGCGGAAACAGGTAAACGGCACCCCTCAATCAGTATTTTGTGGAAGCAGGTGTATCGCAGCCCTCAATCAGTATTTGGTGGAAGAAGGCATATAGCAATAGCACCCCTCAATCAATATTTGGCGGCAATAGGTATATAGCACCGCTCAATTAGTATTTGGCGGAAACTGGTATATAGCACCCCTCAATCAGTATTTAGCAGAAACAGATATATAGCACCCCTCTATCAGGATTTTGTGGAAGAAGGTATATAGCAATAGCACCCCTCAATCAGTATTTAGTAGAAAAAGGTATATAGCAGCCCTCAATCAGAATTTTGTGGAAGCAGGTGTATCGCAGCCCTCAATCAGTATTTGGTGGAAGAAGGTATATAGCAATAGCACCCATCAATCAATATTTTGTGGAAGAAGGTATATGGCACCCCTCAATCAATATTTGGCGGAAATGGTATATAACACCTCTCAATCAGTATTTGGCTAAAACAGGTATATAGCACCCCTCAATCAGTATTTGGCGGAAACAGTTATATAGCACCCCTCAATCAGAATTTTGTGGAAGCAGGTGTATCACAGCCCTCAATCAGTATTTGGTGGAATAAGGTATATAGCAATAGCACCTCTCAATCAGTATTTTATGGAAGAAGGTATATAGCACCCCTCAATCAGAATTTGGCAGAAACTGGTATACAGCACTTCTCAATCAGTATTTGGTGGAAAAATGTATATAGCACCCCTCAATCAGTATTTTGTGGAAGCAGGTGTATCGCAGCCCCCAATCAGTATTTGGTGGAAGACGGTATATAGCAATAGCACCCCTCAATCAGTATTTAGGGGAAGAAGGTATATGGCACCGCTCAATCAGTATTTGGCGGAAAAAGTTAGATAGCTGTAATGACCGGCGACACGCACAGGGAGGGAAAAGGGAAAGCCCTGCCCAAGGGAGAGGTGGTGACCCCTGACTCACCTTGCGGCTGGCACCTGACTGCCCTGACGTCCCTAGACGGGTTCCTCACCCGTGCGGCGATCACATGCCTAAACCCTGGCTTTCCCTAAAATGAGCCCTAGATAGTGAACAGGCCGGTGGGATCGCTAGTCCGCACCACTGACACTAAGAGGGAAACACCAGGGAGAGGACAGACAATACAGACAAACACATACACCCAGGTGGGCGACCACAGCAGACCACAAAGGTCCAACAGGGATCCGGAGGGTAGCGTTCTGGACCAACAACCAGAGAACGCAGCAACACAGCTCCAGAGGGTCAGAATAGATGCCCAGGCAGGAAGCTCTATATCTGGCAACCAGAGAAGTGTGAGAGGGGAATATAAGGAGGTTGGGAGTGCTGGACAAGGAACAGCTGAGGAGAAGAAGCTACGGATCCCTGAGTGAGCCGAAAGGGTTTGCAAAGCAAAGCAAACCCAGAAAGCTACCATAAGGAAACAGCCCTATCTTACATAGAGCGCGCAGCCAACCGCTGCGACTTCCTGACCCCGGGTATAATGGAGTCAGGTGTGGTTCAAGACACCGTCGTGACAATAGCACCTCTCAATCAGTATTTGGTGGAAGCAGTTGTATTGCAGTTCTCAATCAGTATTTGGTGGAAGAAGGTAAATAGCAATAGCACCCCTCAATCAGTATTTTGTGGAAGAAGGTATAGGGCTCCAGGTTATCTAGAGTCATGAAAGCAGCAGCAGGCCCTCACCCATAATGTTTTATGTGGTCAGATCAGCAGGCCCTTGCTCCAAATGTTTTTGAGGGTTACCAGCAGGCCATCAATGATAATTTTCAAGGCTGCGTATGATGCCCTCTTTTATGTGTAACAAAGGGTGTATTGGAGTGCCGGTTCTTTGTTATTTTTTGCAGCCCTTTCACTTAGTGCATAGGCTTTTTGAGTGTAGGAGTTCCACTACATGAACAATTATACCACAATGTGAATGAGGGCCTCCTTTTTGTGATATACAGGTTGTATCGGAGTGCCTCTTCCTTGTAATTTTTGGCAGCGCTTGGAATTTATATACAAGTAAATATACAGGCAAGAATGTTAACAATTTTTCCTCTAAAAACGATTTTATCTTCGAATTTTCCTTCAAACAATCAATATTTGTGCATGTTGTTTGGGTAGGCTTTCCCACCTTGTCAAGGCATAATATTTGGATGTTTGGTCCCCGAAGCCACCTTTTTTTTTTTTTTTTTCATCCCATAATAACGTGTGTTTAAACATCATCTGCCTCTGAAAGGGGACAATTATTGGAAGCTTTGGAGTATTAAAACCAAAACACATGTGCCTCCTGAGTCCTAGGAGGCTAGAGGAGGTTATATAGCAACTTTGAGGGCAATCGGGGGCAACTTTGATTCGGTCCGAACTGAACTTTTTAAAAAATTCAGTGAACTGGACCTAAAACTAATCTTGACTGATCTGCTCATCTGTAAATGAAAAGATTAGCAATGTTTTATATTAAAAATATAATACGTTTATATTACTTTTATTTTCCACATTTAAAAAAAAAATATTGCATATGTTCATTTATCAGTCTCCATCACATTCAATTAATTGACACAAAATCATCTTACATCTTTAAAGTTCATGAGGGTTTTTCACGTTTATTTGTCACTATTATTATAAATATGTGATGACAATTTGTGCAAATAATTCCTAAAATAATAAATAGCATTCTCAGGAAAAAAAAAAGTCCAGCATTTGTCACATAGAGTGTTTCCAGAAATAATTATAATTCCACATGTCACATATTATTATCCAAATTGTATTCCAGAAAACCCACATTTACTCTTCCCAGTGGAACGGATGGGTAGAAAGTCTAATTCTACTGCTCTTTATAATTATTTTGCTAAAGAAAGTTTTACAATCCTGCAATAAGTAGTTGTGGTTACTTGAAGCTGGCAGGCATCTGAAATGTTCCCTTATTATTACAGTGTTGGTGAAATGAGAAATGACATCTGTTGCCTCCTCGGCAGATTACTCATTGGAGTCACTTACAGTGCAGAGAAAGCAATTTAATAAATTAAGCATAAACTGCTCCTGCAAATTATGTATTTACAGTGTTTTGTACATATTTATGTGCCTTTAATGCACAGTCAGTATTCATGGAATGCATCTTATATATTTGTAAGATAAGTAATGCTATACTGCTTATTTTCTAATGTTGTTCTTTTTTTAATAGTTTTTAGTTTTAGTTATTAATTTTTTTTTACTGAAATTGGAAAAGTTCACATACATGCTGGCTGTATAATGAGCAGGGATATGTACAGATTTATTCCACCAGGTAAAGGGGTTTTCCAGGCTCCTGATATTGATGATCTATCCTCAGGATAGGTCATTAATATTGATTTGTGAGGGTCCAATACCCTGCACCCCCAACGATCATCTGTTCACTGAAGCCTGAAATGGCTTTTGAATGGAGCAGGAAAACAGCTCTGTTAAAAGTGCATTGGCACTCCTAGGTTACTACAGATCGTCTCACATTGTAGCGAATGGAAGCTGAGCTGCAGTTACCTGGCATGGCCATTACACTTTGAAGAGAGCTGTGCTTCCTGATCCATTCACAGTGACAGTTTCAGCATTGGAGGCTACAGGGAACAGCTGGTGGGGCTGCAGATTGGGTATTGACAACGTATCCTAAGGATAGGTCATCAATATCAGTGGCAGACATCCCAACCTGCAAAAACTCATTTCAGGGAGGTGCACTTCTCATTTCAGGGAGGTGCACTTCTCATTTCAGGGAGGTTTTCTTTTTTTTTTTAACAAACTTTTTATTACATTTTCCAAACATATGCAGTATCTGCACACTTTGCTCTATGGTGTGGAGGACTGGGCTCATTACCCTGCCCCAAATTATCATATTTATGTATATGATTAAAGCATCCAGGGGGTGTGAATTTAACACTGGGGTAAATAATATAATTAAAATGGAGGGTTAAATGTGTAAATGTATTTTTAAAAAAATGCATCTCTCTCAATAGTTCTATAGCTACTGAATGAGACAGAAGGAGGGATGCCTTTAACATATATATCTCCTTGAGAAGCCAATTTGACCCTAAAGGGTTAATTCAACCTGTAATCTAAACTCTGTCCTGTCACTTCTCTTATCTCTCTGCTCTGCTATCTGACTGAGATAAACCTTTGGGATATATTGTTTCACATGTGGGTGTCAGGGAGCTGCTATCTAATAGCGGGAGACTCCCTGAACCTCGGGAGACTTGAGATCCCTGCAGTGGCCAGGAAAGCTCTTTAATCAGCACTACTCAGGGTAGACAATGGGCTCATTTTAGTGTTCTTGTTACAACCAAAATGCATGGGTATCCCATGATTTCACTAAATAGAATTAGATTACCATAGTATTCCATGGTGGTCTTTATTCCAGAGATATGAACCATAGAAGGTTCAGGCATTGTGTCCATAATATGCATCCACATTATGGCCATATGGCCAATATGCACTGGCAAGTATTTGATCATTATAGGACTGAAAGCAACCATCTGGTTCCAGAAAAGTAAATGAACTAGGCATTGTACAGAACATTTGCATGGTGCCCTCCATTTCATTATTTCATCCACCGATTCCCAGGTTCCTCTTCTGCCATTAAAGATGACTACATTACTTTCAGATTACTTAATACATACTGTGCATCAATAGTCCAAGAGGCTTTGATTGGCAAGTACCCATCAGATAAACAGCGCTGGCCAATCTGAGCACAGGAGGAGGTGTCTTGGACTGCCAAATGCCCAGTGTACATCAGGTAGTTTGAGAAGCGGTGTGGCCATCTTAGATGACAGAAGAGGAAACCGGGAGCTGATGGATCTTTAACTGAAAAAATGAAAAGGAGGGCATCAAGTAAGTGTTCTATGCATATCCCAGTTTCCTAATGTGAATTTTTATTGTTGAACCAGAGGGTCACTTTAATTATTGATGGCGTACCTTTAGGTCATTGGCACTCTCTCTGGATTCACACCAAAACCTTGTGTACTTAAAATGAAATTAAGTACACAATATTTTAAGTACATTTTAAGTATACAAGGTTTTGGTGTGAATCCAGAGAGAGTGGCAATCATTTTTCAGAACTATTTAATCTTATGTGCGGGTGAACCATACCGATTAGAGCACCTGCATCCTGTTGGTGAATAGGTGAGCCACCCTATTCATTCCTTTATATGATAATGAAATGACTACTAAAACATAAACTTTACAAGATAGGAATTGTCTGTTTATGATGAGGCTAGTGTTCAGTAGAAAAACTGCCGAATTTTGGGATTTTTTTAAATGATGGATAATGACATTGGAAACGTAAAATAAATAAAAATCTCCAAAATGAAAAAAAAAAAAAAAGTTTAATGTAAAAACTTGATTTAAACAATAGGTCATGTTATGATGATGCATTCCTTTAATCAGATCCTCAGCTACAACTTTTCAGATTTTGCTGTGTTAGGCGATCTTTGCTGTATGCACAGATAACCTTACTCTGTGGGTGAAAACAGTCGGAAATATTCAGTAGCCCTGCAGCACCACCACAGAGAAAATGAAGCATTGCACAAGTTCTATTGAAATGAAAGGCTTGCCGGTGTAATATCACGTTCGGTCTCCTGGAGCAAAAGATGCTCTCCACTCTGGTTGATAGATAAGAGTCCTAAATAGGCAATCTCCCTCTTCTTCAATTAGTTCATCCGTTCAAAAATAGACATTTAATAAAGGCCACCTCTTAGTATGAAAAGTGTGTCTTGCATGTGATGTGATAAAGTGGTTAGTATCTAAAAACTTCCATTTCCTGCAGGAGAGAGTCCTGTGTGAGCGTTTCTATCACCTTGTTTTATCGATCGGTAGGGGTCTCAGCAGTTGGACCCCCACCAATCAAAACTTTTAGGGGCTCATCTATTAAACAGAAATACACCTAAATTAGGCATATTTCTGGAGCAGATTGTGGCGCAAAGTTCCTTTACGCCACAATCTGCAACTTCTCCCCGCTCATGCTAGTTCTAAAAAAAGGGGACGTGGCGTGGGTGGGAAAGGCCTGTCTCATTTGCCATTTTCTGCATCTGTTTTAGGCATGGAAAATGGCCTAAATATAAGACAGTTAGGAAGCTGTCTTACATTTAGAAGTGGCGGCGTATCCGCCAGTGCAAGTCGTTATTAAGACTGGCATCTAAAATGCCGGTCTTAATAAATGTGCCCCTTAAGGTTTCACTATGACATAGCAAAAGTTTTGTTTTTGTAAGTATGGGCACACTGTTTACTCCTTTCAGTATTGAAGAGTGGGGCTTTTGGAAACAATTATATCTCTTTGCGCTCAGCCCTGGATTTCTGCTTGTGGACATTGTGGTTTTCTTGCAGATTGCAGCAGGTTTTATTCCAGTATTTCAATTTTTTCCAGTATTTATTTTGCTTGATTCCTTTTACCCTCTATATCCACAAGCCGTTCCAGGTGCTAATGCAGAGAAGCATCTCCACAGCCTTATGCTGCCACCACCATGCTGCTGTGGGCATGATGATGGTGTGTGGTGGTTGGATTACTGAAAACATCCCTTTCTCTGTTCAAACATTTCTTTTCAGATCATATGACCTTTACACTTGATTTCAAAGAGCATCACAAGTGAGCAATATGTTGGCTATAAACTTGATACATGCCAAATGGCATTTTTTGATTTTCTAAATAAAGTAGGTTAACACTTCTCTGTCGGCTACAGGCTCTATCGTAGGGACGGGCTGCACCTCAATGGGGAAGGGGCAGCTGTGTTGGGGAAGAAGATGGCTAGAAGGTTGGAGGAGTGTTTAAACTAGGGACTGGGGGGGGGAGGGCAACTACGTTATAGGAGGGGAAGATAGTGCAGATAGAGACCGGGGGCAAGGTAATGGGACTGGGGGTGAAATGGAAGGAGGGACTAGAACAGTTCAGAAGGAAAGGTGTAGGGTAAAAAATATACATAAACCTCTCAAATGTATGTATACTAATGCCAGAAGCCTGACTAATAAAACTGGGGAACTGGAATTAGTGATGTGTGAGGAGAACTATGACATAGTGGGAATAACTGAGACATGGCTGGATGATAGCTATGACTGGGCAGTTAATGTACAGGGTTACAGTCTGTTTAGAAAGGATCATCAAAACCGGAGAGGGGGAGGGGTCTGCCTTTATGCAAAGTCCTGTCTAAAGCCCACACTCCGTGAAGATACACGCTCGCTCGGTCGCTCCATCCTCAATGCGCCTGCGCCGATGACGTCACATCTACACCCGGCGCAGGCGCATTGAGGAAGGAGCGACCGAGCGAGCGTCCTCCTCTCAGTGCGCCTGCGTCGACTGAAGCCAGGTACGGCGCAGGCGCCAGATTTTGAATGCAGACAGGGCCAGCAGAGAAAGATCCCGTCCGCTGGCCCTGTCAATCAGCATGCGGAGGGGGCGTCTTTAGGATAGGAGGATGCGGCTGCTACCAGCAAGTAGCCGCCCTACTTGCTGGTAGCAAGGTAATTTGCATATTTTAAAAGTAAGTTTTTAACAGAATCTGCTGAACGAAAATGATTAATTACAGTATGTATGCATAAATCGCATTATAGGCATTATAAGTAACCAAAAAAAATAAAAATGTTTAGTGGGGTGACAGAAGCCCTTTAACATCTGTTGTGGGTAAACTGCTTGAAGGTTTTCTGAGAGATGCTATGTTAGAGCATCTTAACGGAAAAAAGCAAATAACGCCATATCAGCATGGCTTCGTGAGGGATCGGTCATGTCAAACTAATTTAATCAGTTTCTATGAGAAGGTAAGTTCTAGACTTGACAGCGGCGAATCAATGGATGTCGTATATCTGGACTTCTCCAAAGCATTTGACACTGTACCACATAAAAGGTTAGTATATAAAATAAGAATGCTCGGACTGGGAGAAAACGTCTGTATGTGGGTAAGTAACTGGCTCAATGATAGAAAACAGAGGGTGGTTATTAACGGTACACACTCAGATTGGGTCACTGTCACTAGTGGGGTACCTCAGGGGTCAGTATTGGGCCCTATTCTCTTCAATATATTTATTAATGATCTTGTAGAAGGCTTGCATAGTAAAATATCAATTTTCGCAGATGACACTAAACTGTGTAAAGTAATTAACACTGAAGAGGACAGTACTACTACAGAGGGATCTGGATAGATTGGAGGCTTGGGCAGATAAGTGGCAGATGAGGTTTAACACTGACAAATGTAAAGTTATGCACATGGGAAGGAATAATGCAAGTCACCCGTACATACTAAATGGTAAAACACTGGGTAACACTGACATGGAAAAGGATCTAGGAATTTTAATAAACAGCAAACTAAGCTGCAAAAACCAGTGTCAGGCAGCTGCTGCCAAGGCCAATAAGATAATGGGTTGCATCAAAAAGGGCATAGATGCCCGTGATAAGAACATAGTCCTACCACTTTACAAATCATTAGTCAGACCACACATGGAGTACTGTGTACAGTTCTGGGCTCCAGTGAACAAGGCAGACATAGCAGAGCTGGAGAGGGTCCAGAGGAGGGCAACTAAAGTAATAACTGGAATGGGGCAAATACAGTACCCTGAAAGATTATCAAAATTAGGGTTATTCACGTTAGAAAAAAGACAACTGAGGGGAGATCTAATTACTATGTATAAATATATCAGGAGTCAGTACAGAGATCTATCCCATCATCTATTCATCCCCATGACTGTGACTGTGATGAGGGGACATCCTCTGCGTCTGGAGGAAAGAAGGTTTGTACACAAACATAGAAAAGGATTCTTTACGGTAAGAGCAGTGAGACTATGGAACTCTCTGCCTGAGGAGGTGGTTATGGTGAGTACAATAAAGGAATTCAAGAGGGGCCTGAATGTATTTCTGGAGTGTAATAATATTACAGGCTATAGCTACTAAAGAGGGGTCGTTGATCCAGGGAGTTATTCTGATTGCCTGATTGGAGTCGGGAAGGAATTTTTTATTCCCCTAAAGTGAGGAAAATTGGCTTCTACCTCCACAGGGTTTTTTTTTTTGCCTTCCTCTGGATCAACTTGCAGGATGACCGGCCGAACTGGATGGACAAATGTCTTTTTTCGGCCTTATGTACTATGTTACTATGTTACTAACACAATCTCTGCTGAGTGCAGGCTTAAAAAGGTTTTCTGAAATGAGCAAATATTATTTTATTATGTTTTTAATGTCAGGCAAAACATTTTCAGTTGGAATAATTAAAAAATGTTCCTATGTATTGTTCTTGCGTGTTTGTTATGGGGCCCCTGGTGTTCATTTCTTTTCCCCTCATTACATTCAAGCATTGTGTCTATCAGAGCCATCTCTAGTGTGCCAAATGTTAGAAGGGATTTTCAGGTATTTAGACATTAACAGCCTACTCTCAGGATAATTCATTAAATTCAGATCTGTGGGGGTCTGACACGAGGCACCAAAAACTCTACGGTGATGGAACCAGAAGCACATGGTTCTGTCTCCTGTCTAGTGCTGCAACTCATGCCCCCTTTGTGCCCCCACACATTAGAATGCAACCTTAGTTGTTGTTTTTTTTTAGCTTTTTTTATGTTATTTGTCCATTAGTATCAATAAGCTACTGGATGGCAAATGATTGGCAGGAACAGGGCTAACCACCCTGTTCCTCCCCTCTTGGTAGGAGTGGGCTGGTCCTGCTTCCTGTCAGGAGAGTAAGTTCCTGTCCAAAGACATAGATGAGAGGAAGCACATTGCAGAGCTCCTGCTCCTGCCAAGGATTCTCCATAGAGAACAACCAAAATCATTCTTCAAGTAAATACTTGAGAAGTCAGAAAGCTATGATCAGCTGACATCTGCATCAAACACACTGTTGAAAGGTGGGGGACTACATCTAAGACACCTGTCACCCAAACTACCACTAGGTCAGTTAAAGCTAAAGTCTGGGGCTGACAGTGGACATCTACACTAACAAAGTTTAAATTTCAGTCCTCCATCCTGTTCCATATTCCTTACTGGTGTAAGAGATAACATTTGGATCTTGCTGCTGTTGAAGGTACAAGAAGTTACAAGGCACAAGAAGTTTATTAAGTTGCACTTAGTAAAAGAGACTGTTATATTTTCACCTCTAGCCTTATTCTTCAAAACTAAATTTCCACTGCATCGATCCCCAGGGAGCAATGGCCTGATGGAAAACACCATGACATAAGACTTCATCAGGACCTCTACCAATACCAACCTATACAAGCTCCTACAGGGTTCACTGCATCAGGACATAACAAAAAACATCTGGTTCTTAGAAGTTATTAAAATTAGGAGAATAAAACCTCAGATGAACAACACCACATTACAAATTACACAGTTCCATTATCTATTCATGACTTGGTCTCTTACTCAATTATCTATGTGCCTAACAATGAGTTCGGAGAGCCACCCCCTGTTGTGACCTGCGTAATACCCAAAGTAGGGGCATTACTAGTGTCTATCATTTGGATGCAATCCTAATGCATGACATGCTATGTACCTGGTTTACCAGCAGGTGGATTGTTACCATTCTATTCCTTCCCCCTTTGGTAGAAGTGGGTTAGGACGACTTCCTTCTAAGGGTGGGGGCTGAGACTGTTATTCAGTTGAGAGGAAAGTGAAGTGGAGAGGGGATGTCGGTGGCCCCTCTCCAGCCATAGGGCTGAGAAAAAAGCTTGTAGAGCACTCACCCCCTGCACATACAGAAAGGGAAAATGGACCAAGGACACCCTCATCATCATCATGCCAATATTAGGCCACTGTTAGCTAAGTGCAGAAGTTATTAACATCAAGTCCATCTGCCACCATAGCTCCTCTGCTGGTGCCAGAAGGAATTTGCACTAAAGTCTGCTGAAACCATTTTGTATCTTCAAGTTCAAGTTACACTTAGTAAAAGAACTTTATTATGTTTCAAGTCAGGCCTCATTCAGCTTCATCAACTCTTTCACTGCATCGGACCCCAGGGAGCAACGGCCTGAGGTAGAACACCATGATACTACAACACTCCATCAGGGTCACTAACATTCCCATTCTCTACACCGATTCCCATAAGGGCTCGCTGCACCTGTCACTGCAGGATTGGTACATTTTCAATACTTCAGTGTTGATTGGTTAAAAGTCAAGAACTCCATGTTAAGCTGGCTCTAGGCCACAGTTTCCATAGTAACTGCAACCCAGAGGCCCGGCAACAGAACAAAGGCTTTTGTAAAGACAAAAAACACTACTTGCGAATATTTTTTAACTTTTCAAAGCTACTTTTTGGGCATAGGGAGATAATGAATCTCACCCTTAGTTTTTCACACTTAGCTTTTCCATTTTACCTTCATTTATGTCTGCTCTTGTTCACCAGAGGTCTTATTTACACAATTTTAAGACCATCTAAGGACTAGATTTTTTTTTATTATGTCCTGATATGTAAAACCATAGAATCCAAAGGGGATGTGCTTTATTATGCTCATACCTTTTTGGTAATTCTGATTCTGAGTACACACATAAGAAAAATATGTAGGTTTATATCATCATTGGATTACCTATACTTTCAGGCATAATCAGTGACTTGGAAATGTTCTTGTGACATCATCCCTGCTTTACTCCAAAACACCAGTAATTGTCTGGCAGCTGTCTCTAACATTCATGTCCTCTCTGTATCTAAAACTGAACCTCTCAAAAACTGAACTTCTTGTCTTTCCCCCATCTACTAACCCACCTAAACTTAATATTTCAATTTCGGTCTGCAGCACTATCATAACGCCTGTGCAACATGCCTATATTCTTGGGGCCACATTTGACTCTGATCTTTCCTTTGTTTTCCATATTCAATCACTTACACGCTCTTGTCGGCTGCACCTCAAGAATATCGCCAGAATCTGCCCTTTTCTTACGGTGGAAACGGCAAAAACTCTTGTTGTTGCCTTGATTCATTCTCGAAAGGTAATAGTGGCTCTCCCAGATCACTCCCTGGGGTGGTGCTCTTGTCTAAAGTGGTTCACCCAACCACTAATAGGTATAGGAATAGTCAAAAGTAAAGAATAGGCAGGCACTCTATATCTGGTTTTTATAGGATATTTATTTATTTGTTGTTGGTTATTTACAAAGGTTATTATTAAAAGTTTATTAGGGTTGTCACGTTGGTTCCTTTCTTATTAGTTTAAAATGTGAATTAGGGCATTATAGTGTGAACTAAGTATGTTTTAAAAGTATTAGTTCATAGGAAACAGGGCATAGTGATTGTGTGTAGTGCTGGAAAAATTCCGGATGGTGGTGGTGGGGGGCATAGTGAGGTATAGGTGTATTAGATAAAAATATGTAAAATCGATGAAAAAATCTACGAAAATATATAATCGATGAGAATAAATAATCGGTGAAACAATATAATCGGGAAAAAATACAAATGATATAGTTGATGAAAATAATCGATAAAAAATAATCAATGAAAAAAATGAAAATAATAGTCCGAGAATGTTCAAGAAATACAATGATGATTGTCCAAAATAAGGATAAAATATAAAAAATATTATAAATATATATATATATATATATATATATATATATATTTAAAAATAAGTATAAAAAACAATTAGAGGATAATGGTCCAGAAGGTAGTAAGTTGGTCCAATATCGCTAGGTAGTGTTGTCAGGTACAGTAGCGCTCATTAATACACATGGTGTTATATGCCGTCAAAGGGATTATTGTACAGTGTCCAATTTCAGTATTTGTCTATTGCCGGTGGCGTCCCACAAGGCAAATATTTAGTACTCGCCCTGCGGTCCAAGTTTAGTTTGTGTATTGGTGAAGCAGTAGCCGCTGCAATCCTCTGGGGGTTTGCTTGTTCGCGCTGTCTATTGCGCGCTCTTTCTTGCTGGGTCAGCGTCTCACGTGATCTGGCACGTGGTAGTTGTGTTGCCGATCAGCTAGTACCTTTTCTTCGTATCCTATATTTTTGCTTGCATAATATTTCGTATGTTGTTGCGATAATCCGAGGTCCTTTTAGCGAAGGCGTGGGTATTGGTGGGTAGTCGCAAGGATGATGCCAGGTCGCCAGACGCGTTTCGAGGTGTTCCTACCTCTTCCTCAGTGGCCTCAGTCACCCCCGTCTTCAAGACTTTTCTCGAGCTGCACCTACTCTATGGAATACTCTGCCTCGGAATATTAGGTCAATTCACAACTTCTCCACCTTCAAACGTACCCTAAAAACACATCTTTTCAGGCAGGCTTATCAAGCTACCTAAAATGAATTTCCCCTGACTAAACCTCTCCCCCACCAGCTCCTCTGGCCTGAACTCGATCCTCTAACAGTCCCAAACCAGAAGCAGATCAGCCGGCACCACTCCTGTCAGTTCAATAATGGCTTGAATCCTACTTATCACAATTAACTACCTTATGTGTCACCCCCAATTCCTCATAGATTGTAAGCTCTTGCGAGCAGGGACCTGGCTCCTAGTGTTTCAGTTGTATATTAGCCAGTTACTTTTGTTTTGTACATGAACCCTATGAATTTGTAAAGCGATGTGGAATATGGTGGCGCTATATAAATAAATATTATTATTAATTCCCGACTGGTATTTTTCAGCTTGCTATATAGATGGATTTTGTCTTCATTTTGTCATTTTTACAGAAAATGTACTCATTAGCAGTTGAACCTTCTTGAAGCGGTCATATTTATATGGTGATCAGTGGAAACCTTGTCACGCACTCATGTAATCACAATTTCATTAATTATGTACTTAGTAAACCAACTGTCTGTTTCAGGTGTATTGTATTAATGGGGTCAATAATTATACATTCAATTATTTTGTCTTTAGCAAGTGTAATGCTAACCAGGGTTTATAAAAGCTCATTAAATTGATCAATGATGAGACTGCACATTGAAGCGGGCTGCACCAGCCAAGTCATGCTCATGTGCATTGGCAATTGGCCTGTACATCGTGTGACCATTCACCACCTAATGTGGGTGGCTTGTCTGTGTATACCCAGCTGTATCATGTTTTTTTCACCTTTAGTGCTATGTTGGAACTCCTCAAGTCAGGACTGGTTGTATAAGGACTCATGCACACTACCATTGGATGTTTTATGGTCTTCAAATTGCAGGTCTGCAAAACACGGATACTGGCCGTGTGCATTCTGCATTTTGCGGAATGGAATGGCCGGCTCCTATCATAATAGTTCTATCCTTGTCCGTAATGCAGACACTAATAGGACATGCTCTATTTTTTTGCGGCACGGACATATGGACATGGAGTCATTTCCGTCTTTTTGCAACCTCATTAAAGTGAATGGTTCGACATATGGGCAGCAAAAGAAAAAACAGGCACAAGAAAAAATATATTTGTGTGCATGAGCTCTAATATTTATGACCTATCCTCAAGGTAAGTCATCAATATCTGATTGGTGGAAATCCCAGCTTCCCCACCAATCAGCTGTTTGAAGAGGCCACAGCACTACAGTAAGTGCTTTGGCTTCTTCCTAGGAAAGTGACGTCATGTTTAAAGATGAGCGAACCAGTTTGGACTGAACCGGGTTTGGTCCTAACTTTGCTATTTTTCAGATGGCAGACGAACCCGAATATTTTCAGGTTAATTTCGAACAAATCCACTAAAATGGAGCTTAGCACCATTTTAGTGCATGTGTTGGAGGTAAAAAAACACTGGGGAGGAAGAAGAAGAGGTCTTGCATGACTGGTCTTACATAACCCTGAAAGGAAGTGGGGGAGAGCTGTCTGTCAGCCTTGGAGTCAATAAGTGCTGCAGCAGGCAGGGAGGTGCCCTAGCAGAACAAGCAGAATGTCATTCTGTGCTGGGCTGTGAATGAGGATGGTTGGGTTTTACAATATCTGCCAGAAAAATGATCTTAGGGAGTCAGGGAGAGTGAAAAATCAATCAGAAACATTCAGAAATCAATCAATCTTGTATTCTACTGCCAGGGAAAGTGAAGGGAAAGGCTAGAATTACAAAGAATAAGAAGAATTATGTGTATAAAATAGGAACAAGCAGGGAGTGGAAGGCTTGAGGATCTGCGGCCACTGTGCCTCCTAGCTTAAAAGCAGCTACCTGCAAGAAAACTCCTTAATTTTTTCCATTTTCACAGAAATCCTTTTTTTTGTGGATTTTGGGGTGGAATAAGCGAAAGGTGTACCATCAAGCTAGCATAGCATATATAATACTGGTGAGATCTCTGTCTCAGGTCATCTCATATATAAAATTTAATTTTTTTGTTTTGTTTTAGTTTGAAAAAACATATATCAGTGATTGAGAACAAAATATTAGGGCTAAATCTGTTTATTATCTCCACACACAGGCATAGTTCAGTTCCAATTTTTATTTATTTAATTTTTTATTTTTTGTTTTTGGGAGGGGGTATTGAATTTAATCAAACCAGAATATAGGTGATCACTACAAAAATACACACTAGGGTAACAATTTACCTGTGAGTGTTAACATGAATTTGAGCATCAGGCCTCAATTGTCCATTTCTGTGAATTCCTTTTCCACACGGTTGGAATTTATTTTTTCACTTATTGAAACCAGCATATATACACTGCTCAAAAAAATAAAGGGAACACAAAAATAACACATCCTAGATCTGAATTAATTAAATATTCTTCTGAAATACTTTGTTCTTTACATAGTTGAATGTGCTGACAACAAAATCACACAAAAATAAAAAAATGGAAATCAAATTTTTCAACCCATGGAGGTCTGGATTTGGAGTCACCCTCAAAATTAAAGTGGAAAAACACACTACAGGCTGATCCAACTTTGATGTAATGTCCTTAAAACAAGTCAAAATCAGGCTCAGTAGTGTGTGTGGCCTCCACGTGCCTGTATGACCTCCCTACTACGCCTGTGCATGCTCCTGATGAGGTGGCGGACGGTCTCCTGAGGGATCTCTCCCAGACCTGGACTAAAGCATCTGCCAACTCCTGGACAGTCTGTGGTGCAACGTGACGTTGCTGGATAGAGCGAGACATGATGTCTCAGATGTGCTCAATTGGATTCAGGTCTGAGGAACGGGCGGGCCAGTCCATAGCATCAATGTCTTTGTCTTGCAGGAACTGCTGACACACTCCAGCCACATGAGGTCTAGCATTGTCTTGCATTAGGAGGAACCCAGGGCCAACCGCACCAGCATATGGTCTCACAAGGGTTCTGAGGATCTCATCTCGGTACCTAATGGCAGTCAGGCTACCTCTGGCGAGCACATGGAGGGCTGTGCGGCCCTCCAAAGAAATGTCACCCCACACCATTACTGACCCAATGCCAAACCGGTCAAGCTGGAGGATGTTGCAGGCAGCAGAACGTTCTCCACGGCGTCTCAAGACTCTGTCACGTCTGTCACATGTGCTCAGTGTGAACCTGCTTTCATCTGTGAAGAGCACAGGGCGCCAGTGGCGAATTTGCCAATATTGGTGTTCTCTGGCAAATGCCAAACGTCCTGCACGGTGTTGGGCTGTAAGCACAACCCCCACCTGTGGACGTCGGGCCCTCATATCACCCTCATGGAGTCTGTTTCTGACCGTTTGAGCAGACACATGCATATTTGTGGCCTGCTGGAGGTCATTTTGCAGGCCTCTGGCAGTGCTCCTCCTGTTCCTCCTTGCACAAAGGCGGAGGTAGCGGTCCTGCTGCTGGGTTGTTGCCCTCCTATGGTGGCCTCCTCCACGTCTCCTGATGTACTGGCCTGTCTCCTGGTAGCGCCTCCATGCTCTGGACACTATGCTGACAGACACAGCAAACCTTCTTGCCACAGCTCGCATTGATGTGCCATCCTGGATAAGCTGCACTACCTGAGCCACTTGTGTGGGTTGTAGACTCCGTCTCATGCTACCACTAGAGTGAAAGCACCGCCAGCATTCAAAAGTGACCAAAACATCAGCCAGGAAGCATAGGAACTGAGAAATGGTCTGTGGTCACTACCTGCAGAACCACTCCTTTATTGGGGGTGTCTTGCTAATTGCCTATAATTTCCACCTGTTGTCTATCCCATTTGCACAACAGCATGTGAAATTGATTGTCACTCAGTGTTGCTTCCTAAGTGGACAGTTTGATTTCACAGAAGTGTGATTGACTTGGAGTTACATTGTGTTGTTTAAGTGTTCCCTTTATTTTTTTGAGCAGTGTATATATATATATATATATGTGACTACTACAACAATTTATAGGGTAGTTGTCACGGCTGAGGATGGGGGAAATCCTCAGCCGTGCGGTGAGGGAAGATGTCCAGTCGCTACTTGCCAGGAACACAGAATCAGGGAGCAGGTCACCTCCTGTTGCGTCCCTAATGCTGACCCTGTCTCCTACCTGCATGGGCCGACCTTGATGGTAGGAGGACCCATGCGCAGGAACCTCGGATCCCTGACTTACCCTCCGACCGGTCCTTGGGCTAAGGAGCAGGGTAAGACAACCCACTCATCCTAGGCACGGAGGAGCAGGAGTCTCACTGGCCAAGCAGCATGAAGAAGGGGGTACATAAACAGGACTATGGATAAGACAGGTGAACCAAACAGTTCCACACAAACCTGTCTCAGCCTTGCTGACTGGAACCCGTGCTAAGAAAAGGCTGTCCACACAGACAAAGGTAAACAGCACACACATGAAGACACACAGGGACCAGGACATCCATAGCTGCACAAAAACCAAAGACACAAGACATCAACAACACATCACGGTATTAGAACTTATGACCGGAAGGGTGGCCCTTACAAGAAGATGGAAATCACAGGAGGCTGCAACAGCAAAGCATGACTGAAGCAACCTACTGAGCCATGCCAAAGTGAGAGGCTTTATAGGCCTAAGAGGCCACACCCAACAGTCAGACACACCCAGTGACATCACACACACAGGGAGTTAACCCTTCCAGCACCACAGGAAAGGGAAAACACCAACTTAAAGGAACAGTGTCCAACACAACAAACACACTGTGGTTGTTGCCGCAGGCAACGACATGGGTGGCATGTGGTGGGAGTCAGCCCCAAGGCCGGGACACTGCCACCACATGTACACAACGACAAACGTTGCCACGGGCAACCACAGTGCAGGAAAGGTGTCCGTGCACACCACACAATACACAGAGTGCACACAGACTAACAACAGTGCATAAATACACGCACACAAACTCCAAAGGGACCGCACACATACCTGTTGTCCGTGGCAACCGCACTTGAGGCAAACAACATCAAGCCTCAAGCTGCGGTTGAAACAACAACCCAAACCGCGGGCAACTGTATGCGGCTCCCAAGGAGTCACGGCCAAAACCGTGGCCGTGACAGTAGTGCAGCAATCTACTTCTGAGTGTTAATGTGAATTTGAGTATCAGGCCTCAATTGTCCATTTCTGTGAATTCCTTTTCCACACGGTTGGAATTTAATGTTTTGGGGGATTGTTCAATTATTGAAACCAGCATATATATACGTGATTACTACAACAATACACAGCTTAGGATAGCAATTTAATTGTGAGTGTTAATGTGAATTTGAGCATCAGGCCTCAATTGCCTGTTTCCGTTTATTCTATATCCACCCTGTTGGAATGTAATTTTTTGCAAGATTGTTCAATTTAATGAAACCAGCATATATACGTCATTACTACAGCAAAACAAAGGGTAGCGCACAAAAGTATCTCTGAGTGTGAAAACGAATTTAGGCCTAAATCCGTTTTCCTTTATTTCTGTCTCCACACATTTCCAATCAAAAATTTTTTTTTGGGGGGGGTTGTGGGGTTTTTCTTGATTATATTCAAACCAGCATATATACATGATTACTACAGTGAAACACAGGGTAGCGCACAAAATTATCTATAAGTGATAATGAATATATGCCTAAATCCATTTTACTTTATTTCTGTCTCTACACGTTTCCAATTATTAATTTTTTTTGTGGGGCGAGGTTGTCGTTATATTCAAACCATCATATACGTCATTACTATACAAATACACTAGGTAGTACATTACATTATCTGAGAGGTTGAAAAATGTCAGGGCTACGGAAGGGTTCTAAGCGAAAGACCCAGAGCCAGATTGTGGATAGTAGCAGCACCAGTTATCTAGCCAGAAGCAGTAGTAATAGTAGTAGTAGTAGGCTGCAGTTGTCCCTGTTGGCTTTGGAAAGGTACAACATTATTGTTGAGGAGAAAGAGGATGAGATTGTGAATTGGATGGCTCAGTCCTCGTCTCAGTCACAGCAGGATGATGTGGACGTGACAATGGAGTCTGACAGCGTTCCTCCTGCTCCTCCTCCTTGCAGCCCCAGAGAAAGCTTTCAGTGGAGTTGTCTCAGTCTTCACTGACCCTTCCTAGTGGGGCTCCTTCCATTTTCCTAAGAAGTGGCAAGAAATCCCTGCCCTATGACAGATAGTCGAGAAAGTCTCCCTGTTGATGACTTGTGTGAGAGCCGTCACTGTTTGGGCTGCCCTGAGGAGGCTTTTGGGAAGGAGGCTGGGGTGTTGATGGTGATGGTAATAGTGGCACCGGGGAAAATGCAGAGCAGGGGAGGGGAGCCCAGGAGCCTACCATGATATCTCACAGTCTGATAAAAGCAGCACGTGGGGTGAGGACTCCGATGACAATTGTGTGCCGGATCCGTGTACTGTGCAGTAGGCAACATCAGGGCAGGGCGGGCAGTGGCGGCAGCAATAAAGAGCAGAGGCCACAAACCTCCCAAAGAACAGCCAGGGCCAAGTCTCCTTCAGGATCTGGTGATACCACTGACACTGTGGGTGGGTTAGGCCCAAAACATGCCAGAGCTAAGTCCAGATTGGCTACCTGTAGCTCTGTGCGAGCAACTCCCGTATGGAGATTTTTCTCCACAAATCCACAGCGGTGTGCAAGATCTGCAGGAATAAAATATCTCTGGCTACTCAAACACACTTATACAGTTGCAAGAAAAAGTATGTGAACCCTTTGGAATTATATGGATTTCTGCACAAATTGGTCATAAAATGTGATCTGATCTTAATCTAAGTCACAACAATAGACAATCACAGTCTGCTTAAACTAATAACACACAAATAATTAAATGTTACCATGTTTTTATTGAACACACCATGTAAACATTCACAGTGCAGGTGGAAAAAGTATGTGAACCCCTAGACTAATGACATCTCCAAGAGCTAATTGGAGTGAGGTGTCAGCCAACTGGAGTCCAATCAATGATATGAGATTGGAGGTGTTGGTTACAGCTGCCCTGCCCTATAAAAAACACACACCAGTTCTGGGTTTGCTTTTCACAAGATGCATTGCCTGATGTGAATGATGCCTCGCACAAAAGAGCTCTCAGAAGACCTACAATTAAGAATTGTTGACTTGCATAAAGCTTGAAAGGGTTATAAAAGTATCTCTAAAACCCTTGCTGTTCATCAGTCCACGGTAAGACAAATTGTCTATAAATGGAGAAAGTTCAGCACTGCTGCTACTCTCCCTAGGAGTGGTCGTCCTGAAAAGATGAAAGAAAGAGAACAGCGCAGACTGACAAATGAGGTGAAGAAGAATAATAGAGTGTCAGCTAAATACTTGCAAAAGTCTCTGGCATATGCTAACATCCCTGTTAGTGAATCTACGATACGTAAAAATGGGAGGATACCACAAAGGAAGCCACTGCTGTCCAAAAAAAACATTGCTGCACGTTTACAGTTTGCACAAGAGCACCTGGATGTTCCACAGCAGTACTGGCAAAATATTCTGTGGACAGATGAAACCAAAGTTGAGTTGTTTGGAAGAAACACACAACACTATGTGTGGAGAAAAAGAGGCACAGTACACCAACATCAAAACCTCATCCCAACTGTGAAGTATGGTGGTGGGGGCATCATGGTTTGGGGCTGCTTTGCTGCATCAGGGCCTGGACGGATTGCTATCATCGAAGGAAAAATGAATTCCCAAGTTTATCAAGACATTTTGCAGGAGAACTTAAGGCCATCTGTCCACCAGCTGAAGCTCAACAGAAGATGGGTGTTGCAACAGGACAACGATTCAAAGCATAGAAGTAAATTACCAACAGAATGACTTAAACAGAAGAAAATACACCTTCTGGAGTGGCCCAGTCAGAGTCCTGACCTCAACCTGATTAAGATGCTGTGGCATGACCTCAAGAAAGCGATTCACACCAGGCATCCCAAGAATATTCTATAAAGAGGAATGGTCAAGAATTACTCCTGACCGTTGTGCACGTCTGATCTGCAACTACAGGAAACATTTGGTTGAAGTTGTTGCTGCCAAAGGAGGTTCAACCAGTTATTAAATCCAAGGGTTCACATACTTTTTCCACCTGCACTGTGAATGTTTACATGGTGTGTTCAATAAAAACATGGTAAAATTTTATTCTTTGTGTGTTATTAGTTTAAGCAGACTGTGATGGTCTGTTGTTGTGACTTAGATGAAGATCAGATCACATTTTATGACCAATTTGTGCAGAAATCCATATCATTCCAAAGGGTTCACATACTTTTTCTTGCAACTGTAGCTACCAGAGGTCTATTGTACCCAGGGATGCACCTAGCCTTTCTTCTGCCTGAGGCAAAAACTGAAACGGCACCCCTATGCCGAATTCTCAACCTTTACCCCTTCCCTCCACCGCTAGTGTTAAAGGCATACTTGGAAAACATTACATAAGGCACTATAAAACATACAGGGTAATACAGCTCCACATACCTCTTACATCCAGTGATGTCTTGTCTGATGTAGATATTCTCTTTCCTCATCTTCTCAATTCAGATCAGACCGCCATGAAAATTTCCTTCAGCCATCTCTTGTCTCCCCAGAGTTTGGCACAGACATCTTATTTCCCATCCTCCTCCCCACCTACTTTTCCCCAATACCATCCTCCCACCCCTAATGCTATGCTCACTGTGCTCCCCAATACTATACTACAAAAACAGTGCCACAACTAGTACTGCACAGATAGTACTAATAACTAATAATTACTAGTACACAGAGCGTTAAAAAATAGCTGCACCCAGCAAATATTTCCCCTGACACTTATAGTGCTGTAAACATACTGTAGTGTCTTCCAAAAATATTTGTGCTAAGCTGACACTGTGCCAGGGTACCCCTTCCCCCCACTGTAACAGTCCTCCCAAAAGTCACACCAATAGTAATAGTTCTCTGTCAGAGTGCACTGTGTGATAACAGTTCCCCCAATAGTAATAATTCCCCCCATTTTGCTCAAGAAGAAATAATGTTCTCATTGTGCCCATATTAGTAATCATGTTCTCCATAGTGCCCCAGTAGTAACAAAATCCACCATAATGCCCCCAGTAATAATAACTCCCCCTATAATGTATGTCCCTATATAGTGGCCCCATTATATAATGTGTGCCAGTACAAAATGGCCCATTTTTAGAGCCCCCAATGTCACCATAGTGTTTCCCCAAGTTACAATAAAATGACCCATTGTGACCAAACAGCATGCTGCCAAATAAAAATACTTACTCAAATACTTACCTCTATTCTGCTGTCAGCAATGCAGTGCAGGACACAGACCTCTTCCGGTCTGTGCCATGAGCATAGCAGCAGAGAGATAAAGCAAGTTATCTAAGTTTACCTGCCAGTTTACCCTTAGCCTGCTGGAGCCATGAGAAAGATCACGTATTGTTCAGATGAAACAAGTTTATTGCAAGTCCAAGGGAGGGGTTGCAGGAAGCTATAGTTAGTCGAGAGCTGAAGTTGAGAGCTGGAAAGAGAGGAGACAATATGGCGCAGTGAGGGAAGCCCCAGCTTGTAGAGTCCCCTGACTCCTTGCAGTTCATGGACTGAGTATTGCAAGGAGGGCAACAGCCAAAGGCACCAGAACTGCCAGGGACCCGAGAGGCACTGGCAGCGGCACGTTGCACAATGCTCCACCGTGAGACATCTCTAATGAAATGTTTGGCTATGAAAAAGCTTTTCTCCACCAGCAATTACCTTGTCTACAAGCTAAACCCCCACATGGCCACGTTGCTGGCAGTGCTGTTGCTGTAGTACCATTGTAGTAGTGCCTTGTACTCTCACATAGCGGAGAATGCGGGCCACTACTTGCAATTCTCGCTGTGGGGCAAGCTGCACTCCATGGTGGTCACCTGGAGCAGCTGTTACGGGCAGGGATAGTACATGTCTTCCACGGCCCACTGGGTCAATGTTTTTTGCGGCAGTCGAGAGGCAGCACCCCAGCAACATGGCCAGGTAATTTTGACCACCTCCCACCATATCATGGGGCTGGCTCCCACAGCAGGCATAAAATGTGTCCTCCACATCCTTCTCCAAGGACACAGTCCCGTCCCCAACAGCATCAGGGGACAGCATCACTGGCACTAACCCTACTTGCTATCTGATGTCAAGTGTTACCATGTTGTGTTGGAGCTGATCTGCCTGGGTGCACCTAAAGTACATCAAGCAGCAAACATTCTGCTGGCTGTTACCCCACCAACTCCAACTGGGCAAGGTGGTCAGTGATAATGGGCGCAACATCCTGGCTGCCATGAACCTAGAAGAAATAACACAAGCTCCCTGCATGGCCTTTTTTTTAAAATGCACTGGTGTCATGCTCTCGTGTTTGGGAGGAAAACACCACACCGAGCATAGGAGGGAAAGAGGATACCGGAATAAGGCCTGGAAACTAGGGAAGGAAAATGGACACCTCCTAGAGAAAACCCTAACTCCAGTCCTGACAGACTACCAGTATGAACAGGCCCCAAATGTAGGCAAGTTCATACACCGGACACCTAGAATCCTATCTCACCCTATAGGACCCTGGAACTAATGTCAGGACTGAGTCTACCTATTCCTCCAAAGGGAAGGACGAACAGGAATCTCCCTCAGGCCTGACAAACAACAGGGAAAGGCAACATACACATATATATATATATATATATATATATATATATATATATAAACAAAATACAAAAGGGAAAGGAAACACTAATCTTCAAAGAAGCTTTGGTAGCACCAGGAACTCAGCCGAGAACCAAACACAAGCTAACTACAAGTCCAACAGAAGCTATAAACGGCATAGCATAGTGGGAGAAACAACAATAAATAGAGAAGGTTAAATGACCACAATAGCCACACCTGGGGAAAGAAGGTGTGGCCAGCACCAGAAACAACACAGATGTAATTTGATCCAAAAGGAAAACATGTCAGATCAAACCACGTGTTGCCAGTCTCACAGATCTCCTGCCACCTGTTGCGGGAACGTCCGTATGTCTCGGTACGTCCATGACAACTGGCTTGCGCAAGGTGCTGGCAATGTCCAGGAGACTGTCTCTCTTTTCAGCCATTCTCATGTGGTGAGGAACATTCTCCTGGACTTGCAGCGTCAGAAATTTGTCTGCAGGTACACTGTTTAATCTATTAGGTTCCAACTCGCTGGAATTCAACATTGCACATGCTTGAGTGTCTGTATAAGCAGCGGAAAGCAGTGAATGATTTGGTCATGCACCAGACTGCCTCAGCAGGGAACATGTGTTGTTTCCAGGTCAGGCAGTGACAGCTCATGCTGTTCATGGTGCAGTTGTCCCTCATCCCCCTCATATGTATTTTTGAAGAGACTCTGACACTCATGCAACAGGTGGCAACAAAGGAGGGGTAAGAAGAACAGCTATCACAGTGAGAAACTCCTATGGAGGTGGAGATGCTGCCACTTGAGGAGGAGAAAGAGGAGTCAGAATTGAAGGAGAAAGAGGATGATGATGGTGACACTGGCCACGACACCCAATCACCTCAGTGCAGTGCAGTGGAAGTGGAAAGAACTGGCTCCTTGGGCACGCTGGCCGGAATGGCGACCTGTAGACTCACTTCCTTAAGCAGTGACATCAAGCAGTCGGATGATTACTGGATAGTCATGCTTTTAGACCCTTGCTGCATAGGCAAAATAGGGGAATGCTTTCCTCTATCATAAAGGGAGGCTAAATTGCGTTATTACCAGGAAACACCTTGTATGCAGCTTACGGCGAGCAAAAGCCTGCCACCAGCGTGTCTAAAAGAGAGGCCCCTCTCTGCCCCTCGCAAAGTGACCCCCCTGCCTTCCACCACCAGCATCATAAGCCTCTGCAGCAATATCAGCAGCAGCAGGAGCCATTTCAGTCTCCTAAACATGATGGAGAAGTTTTTCTATGTGCCAGGCCAGGCTGAATTAACTCAGCAAGCTGACAGCTTCCGCCTCAACACCCAGGTTACATACCCTGTTCCCTGACCCCATGGATTTCTGGGCAGGCAGACTGGAACAGTGGCCCGAACTGGCATAGCATGCTCTCTTTCTTCTTTCTTTCCCAGCCTCCAGTGTCATCTTAAAGAGGGTTTTCAGTGCTCTGGGGGCATGGTGACACCCAAACCGACCAAGTTGTCCTCCGCCAGTGTCCAAAACATCACTTTAGTCAAAATGAACTACTTACCTACCCTCTCGTTTTATATGGCTTCTGCTGCCACCTCCATCATGCCACTACAGCGACCTGCCTACCATCACATTCTGTATGGCTGCTGCCTCCTCCTCCATCATATCGCTGCTGTGACCTGCCTAACACCACGTTCTATATGGCTGCTGCTTCCGCTGCTGCCATCATGCCACTGCTGCAACCTGCCTACCTTCACATTCATCATCATCATCTCTAGTCACTTTTATCAGTCACATGGACTAGGTCCAGCTTATACCCATTCAAATTAATGATGCCACTCCTGTGAATTTGGTGCCACGTGGAGAGTTTCTTATATCCAATAACATATAGAATACTGCCTAGTTGACCTGTGAAATTGTAATGTCAATGTTACATGCCAGCACTGTTATAATAGTATGCTTATGTATACGATTATCTCTTCTAGCACTTGCTCCCATGTGATAGGCAGTGTTATATGATATGTGATTTACTACTGTACGTGTGCCTTTAAGCACTGTGCCTTTAAGACTCTATGAAACATCATAGGGCAAAAGCTAAATGTATGTGATGATATGGGCAAACAATGCCACCCTACTGACACTCTGGGTAAGTCATATGCCTTGGGTAGGATGTAATAAAATTGCGTGTATTGCACTGAAAACAAGAGAAAATACACTATAAATGTATCTGTGGGTGAATGTGCTGCAGGAATGTGTGTTTGTAACAACAGGTTTTCTGTCATTTGTTGAGTATTATCACAGCTGGATAATACATAGGATGTTGCAATACCTTTTGATCAGCTGACCTATAAACATAAGGAGGCCACCTCTTTGTAGGTCCTTGAGATATAGTTGAAGTTTATGGTATGAGGTAAAGAAAGGACATGGAAGAGTGAGCTGGTGACTGCTGCAGGAGACAGATCCAGTGTTATTTCTGTTTGTAACAGGTGGTAGCTGTTTAAAATAGGGGTACACCTCAGGGAATTGCTAAGACAATTGAAGCTGAATACTGCAATAGGTTTGAGCTGGAGGTTAGGGGTATAGAGATGCCACCTAGTCCATGCATTCGGAAACCAGCCAGGGCCTGTGAAATACTTACATCAGAAATAGAGGCCAGCCTGCAGCCTGTAAGCAATAATGTGTGAGAGATAGCCTGGCACAGTGGGTGCAAAACAAAATACTACAAACTGGGATTGTGTGTCATAAAGGAGAGATACTGCAATGGATGGGAGTGTGTGCATTGGTTGTGAAACCACCATCTGGGAGCGCTTGTTAGAGATGGAAAGGTATCTGTGGTGATAAGTAAAGATAAAGCCATCTATATTGTTGCTAACACAATTAGGAGACAATTACCATAGTGTCCACATCCAGGGAGAGAGAGCTGTTATTTATTGGCATTTAAAGAGACACTGTGACAATTTATCCTATTGACTGTAACTATGGCCAGTATTATATTTAGCAATCATCCAGGTGACTATTGGGAGGGAAGTGTTTCTTCCCTGCAGGCGCCTATTCATCAGCAGCGAAGACTGCTGCTATTACATGCAGCGATCTCCGCCACAGTATGGGGAGGAGCATTTGTTCTGCCATTGCTCGTCCCATACTGACTAATGATTAGACAGCACGAACAACTGCCGGCAAATAATGACTTTTAAGCGTGCTTAAAAATGTGGATTGCCCAATGAACGAGCAGTTGGTGTTACGAATGCTCGTTACTGATGAGCTGCCTGACAATCGGCCAGTGTAGTACTGCCGTAAAGGGATTTTCAAAGATCCATCCATTTTTTGGTTACCTTGCCTCACAAAAAACGGAATATAGAGCAATTAAACATATGTACCCCAAAATAGTACTAATAAAACTGGCACCTTATCCCCTAGTTTCCAAAAGGGGTCACTTTTTGGGAGTTTCTATTGTAAGGGTGCATCAGGGTTTCTATTGTAAGGGTGCATCAGGGGGCTTCAAATGGGACATAGCATCTAAAAACCAGTCCAGCAAAATCTGCCTTCCAAAAACCATGTGGCGCTTCTTTTCTTCTGCGCCTTGCCATGTGCCCTTACTTCAGTTTACAACTACATGAGGGGTGTTTCTATAAACCGCAGACTCAGGGTAATAAATATTGAGTTTTGTTTGGCTTTTATCCCTCGATGTGTTAAAGAAAAAAATGGACTAAAATGGAAAGTCTGCCAAAAAGTGAAAATTAGAAATTTCAGCTCCATTTTCCTTTAATTCTTGTGGAAAACCTAAAGGGTTAATGTAGTGCCCTGGAGCAGGGAGTACTTTGACATTTGGACATTTTTGGACATTTGCCTATTTCCCCTATGCAATGTTAAAACCTCTTACTTTATTTCACCTAAAAGGGTTAAATTGCACTGTTTAATACCGTGTAACAGTATATATATACGTATGAAATCGGACAGCACTCCAAGACTTGAAAAAACGTGATGTCTTTATTCACCCATGTGGAACAATTTTTTCAAGTCTTGGAGTGCTGTCCGATTTCATACGTATATTAAGAGTGAGAAGCTAATTCCCTTGGACCTTGCACCTGAGCCCTGACTGGTGCCGCCGAATCTCTTCACCATATATATATATATATATATATATATATATATATTTATATATATATATATATTTATATATATGTTGTGATATATATCCTGTTCATTATCACTGTATTTACATGGCTCTGTGGAAAAGGTTAATGAATACTGAGAGACTGTTAGGGCTTTGATTAAGAAGCTGGTCATTTTCCACAGATGCCATAGGGTTTAAAGAAGACCATGTTATGGAGGGAAAAACCCAGAAGTTGTTCACCACCATGTTTTGGAGGGAAAAACCCAGACTTGTTTACCACCAAAAAGCAGACAGCCTGACCTTTTAAATGTCTGGTTTTTGGTGGTAAACAAATGGTGGTTTAAATGTTATGAGTGGAAACTTGTTTTTGTTTGGAAAACCTGCTGTGTCATTGCCAATGAGTATCATTGAAGCTGTATTGTAAGTCTATACCAGACGGGAGCTGAAACAATGTATCTGTTTGTGCTGAGTTTCTCCACTCCATCGCTCCCACTAGAAGGTTCTAGTGTAGCAAAAACTGTATATAAGGAGAGCAGTCAGAGCCCCTAGTGTGCTGCAGTAAGGGAACAATGCTTGGAAGAGGAGACTCTGCCAACTACTGAGTGACCAGAAGAAGAGGCTGAGACGGGGATACGCTGCCACAGACCCTGGATACGCTGCCACAGACCCTGGATAACCAGCCTTGGACCAGGGTACCAGCATTCTGAAAAGAAAGAGGGACAGCTAGCTCAGGCCTTTTCTCAGCATGAAACCCTTTTCTATCTCTTCTGCCAGGGAGGAGACTAGAGAAACCAGCCCAATGCCTCAAAAAAATAAAATGACATTTACAAAATGATGCCAACATAAAGTAGACATATGGGGAATGTTAGGTAATAAATACTTTATGAGGTATCACTTTCTGTTTTAAAAGCAGAGAAATTGAAATTTTGAAAATTGTGAATATTTCTAAATTTTGGGTAAATTTGGGCTTTTTTCATAAATAAAAGTAAAATATATTGACTCAAATTTATGACTATTGTGAAGTACAATGTGCCACGAGAAAACAATCTCAGAATGACTTGGATAAGTGAAAGTGTTCCAAAGTTATTACCACATAAAGTGACATATGTCGGATTTGAAAAAAATGGCCTGGGCATGAGGGCGAAAACTGGCCCGGGGTAGAAGGGGTTAAAGATAGATATTATTTACAGCTGCATGGCTGGGCATGGGGACCACTTGTGCCCCGTCTTATGCAAATCTATTTCTTTGGAAAGAGAGATGGTACATACAAAGGAGGCATATGGGCAGATGATATTTTGGATATACTGTACAGACGACACTCTGATTATCTGTCAAAGAACTGGGAGACCTTTTTGCGGCATCTTAACTCCAATCATTTAAATATTGTTTTGACCCATACGAATGATAGACAAGGTATTGAGTTTTTGGACATGGAAATTGTTGTGAAAGAAGATAGTTATACTGGTACATCGTTGTTCCAAAAAGCACCCCTGTTAATGTGTACTTCATGCCGTTTCTTTTCATCCAAAACATTTGTTACGCTCTATTCCAACAGGTCAGTTATTCCGTGTGAGATGTGTATGTGAAGTCAATTTTACATTTGAATTGCTTTATACAACGTGATTATCATAATTGAATATAGAATATATAGAACAAGGGCTATTTACAAGCAAAAGGGGCACAGCATAAATTTGTTGACAGCTAAGGTACATGTTACTTCATAATCAAAAGTTTATTTCTAATTACAATACTCAGTGGCATTGTATGTCTGCCATTTTTTCAAAATGTTGGCCTATATTACTTTCAGACCCAGATTTGAAGACTTGTTTATCATCTAAGCCCATGATCGTTAAAAGAAAGAGTAAAACATTAATTGACATTCTTGTACGAAATTATTATGGTACTGATGGTGACCTCTATTTGGACAATATAGGTCTATGTCAGGGATGGCCAACCTGTGGCTCTCCAGCTGTTGCAGAACTACAACTCCCAGTATGCCCAGTCTGCCTTCAGCTATCAGCCTACAGCAGGGCATGGTGGGAGTTGTAGTTTTACAACAGCTGGAGAGCCGCAGGTTGGCCAACCCTGGTCTATGTGTTCTAGGTATACTTCTGGGGGATTGACTGTGATCCTTGGTGGGCCCATTTTGTATATATAATAGTTAATATCTATTATTTAGTTGTGTTTATGTTACATTCTTCCCATTTTAATTTTATTTTTAATTTAATTTAATTTATTTTTGTTATCTCTCTTCTACTTATTTTTTTTTATTTTTTCTTATTTTTCACTTTGCCTTGTTCTTGTTTTTTCTAGGTCTTCAGAAATTTTTTAAGGGACTGGCGATTATTAACAATGGATATGTTTTACTTGTTTTTAAAAATTTTTTACTACATCACTCATTTTAATTATTCTTAGGATATTTTGATTGATTTTATAATCATGAACATTTTAATTCACTCACCATTTTACCATTTGTGTGACATTTTGCACATTTGTTTCACTTTCACACAATATTTCACATTTTTACTTCTTTCACCTTTTCATTTTTTAATTTTCATTCTATTTATTAGTTGTATTATTATTATTATTATTATTATTTGCCTTCCTCTGGATCAACTTGTAGGATAACAGGCCGAACTGGATGGACAAATGTCTTTTTTCGGCCTTATGTACTATGTTACTATGTTACTATTCTAATATTTGACTTTTTATATATTGCAAATATTTTAATTATATTTTTGTTATGTTCCAGAACTGTATATTTTGTTTACCTTTTGAAATTATTTTTCAATATCACCACAACTCCACAGCACTCATCAATTTAATATTTATAAATTCACATCATGTTCACATTTAAGTACTTGTATATCGTGACTTTTTAAAACATTTTATCGCATACACACATTTTACATTATTGTTTCCATTGTACATAATATTCATCAATGTTGTTTCACTTATTTAACATGTCTGATTACTCTGGTTTTAGCATTTGCGCATGCGCTAGGAATTATAGTTATAGCTCCATTTACCTCTACAGGAAGTGCAGAATTATTAGGCAAGTTGTATTTTTGAGGATTAATTTTATTATTGAACAACAACCATGTTCTCAATGAACCCAAAAAACTCATTAATATCAAAGCTGAATATTTTTGGAAGTAGTTTTTAGTTTGTTTTTAGTTTTAGCTATTTTAGGGGGATATCTGTGTGTGCAGGTGACTATTACTGTGCATAATTATTAGGCAACTGCACAAAAAACAAATATATACCCATTTCAATTATTTATTTTTACCAGTGAAACCAATATAACATCTCAACATTCACAAATATACATTTCTGACATTCAAAAACAAAACAAAAACAAATCAGTGACCAATATAGCCACCTTTCTTTGCAAGGACACTCAAAAGCCTGCCATCCATGGATTCTGTCAGTGTTTTGATCTGTTCACCATCAACATTGCGTGCAGCAGCAACCACAGCCTCCCAGACACTGTTCAGAGAGGTGTACTGTTTTCCCTCCTTGTAAATCTCACATTTGATGATGGACCACAGGTTCTCAATGGGGTTCAGATCAGGTGAACAAGGAGGCCATGTCATTAGATTTTCTTCTTTTATACCCTTTCTTGCCAGCCACGCTGTGGAGTACTTGGACGCGTGTGATGGAGCATTGTCCTGCATGAAAATCATGTTTTTCTTGAAGGATGCAGACTTCTTCCTGTACCACTGCTTGAAGAAGGTGTCTTCCAGAAACTGGCAGTAGGACTGGGAGTTGAGCTTGACTCCATCCTCAACCCGAAAAGGCCCCACAAGCTCATCTTTGATGATACCAGCCCAAACCAGTACTCCACCTCCACCTTGCTGGCGTCTGAGTCGGACTGGAGCTCTCTGCCCTTTACCAATCCAGCCACGGGCCCATCAAGACTCACTCTCATTTCATCAGTCCATAAAACCTTAGAAAAATCAGTCTTGAGATATTTCTTGGCCCAGTCTTGACGTTTCAGCTTGTGTGTCTTGTTCAGTGGTGGTCGTCTTTCAGCCTTTCTTACCTTGGCCATGTCTCTGAGTATTGCACACCTTGTGCTTTTGGGCACTCCAGTGATGTTGCAGCTCTGAAATATGGCCAAACTGGTGGCAAGTGGCATCTTGGCAGCTGCACGCTTGACTTTTCTCAGTTCATGGGCAGTTATTTTGCGCCTTGGTTTTTCCACACGCTTCTTGCGACCCTGTTGACTATTTTGAATGAAACGCTTGATTGTTCGATGATCACGCTTCAGAAGCTTTGCAATTTTAAGAGTGCTGCATCCCTCTGCAAGATATCTCGCTATTTTTGACTTTTCTGAGCCTGTCAAGTCCTTCTTTTGACCCATTTTTCCAAAGGAAAGGAAGTTGCCTAATAATTATGCACACCTAATATAGGGTGTTGATGTCATTAGACCACACCCCTTCTCATTACAGAGAGATGCACATCACCTAATATGCTTAATTGGTAGTAGGCTTTCGAGCCTATACAGCTTGGAGTAAGACAACATGCATAAAGAGGATGATGTGGTCAAAATACTCATTTGCCTAATAATTCTGCACGCAGTGTAGTAATATGGTGACCGCAGTGTCTCTGAGCATGCGCTATTCAAGACATTGTTTCCAGTGTCTTTGGTCTTTGCAAACAATGCATATGACATGCGTCCTTTGTATCTTCTGGTGTGGGGCATGTTTTCGGGGCCATATAGGCCACATAATGAGCAGGAGCAACTATAATATATTATCAGATATGCACATATATATTCATTTAACCAATGATGTCTATTCTTTTGATGAGTTTATTTTATTTATATGTGTGCCTTTACAGTCTATTAGTCCTTGATCATTGGTTGTCTAATCAAACCACCCTCTTTTGTGCCCCAGTTATGTATTATTAAAAAAATTGAACTTGGTTCCCAGCAGTTCATTACCCCTTTAGAAAGCTTCCCATGAAACCGGACAACCCCAACCCCTTCAAATCCACCCTATCCCCCAAAGTATGCGGTCAGGCATCATCTTGTCAGGCATCATCTTGTCAGTTTGATCATGTCAAACTAATCTTATTGATTTTTTTTATTGGGTGACTAAAATAATAGATGGAGGAGGTGCAGTAGACATCGCTTATCTAGACTTCAGTAAGGCTTTCGATACTGTCCCACATAGAAGGCTTATCAATAAATTGCCATCTTTGGGCTTGGACTCCCATATTGTTGAATGGATTAGGCAGTGGCTGAGGGACAGGGAACAGAGGGTTGTAGTCAATGGAGTATATTCAGACCAAGGTCTTGTTACCAGTGGGGTACCTCAGGGATCTGTTCTGGGACCCATATTGTTTAATATCTTTATCAGCGAAATTGCAGAAGGCCTCGATGGTAAGGTGTGTCTTTTTGCTGATGACACAAAGATTTGTAACAGGGTTGATGTTCCTGGAGGGATACACCAAATGGAAAAGGATTTAGGAAAACTAGAGGAATGGTCCAAAATCTGGCAACTAAAATTTAATGTAGATAAGTGCAAAATAATGCACCTGGGGCGTAAAAACCCAAGAGCAGAATATAAAATCAGTGATACAGTCCTAACCTCAGTATCTGAGGAAAGGGATTTAGGGGTCATTATTTCAGAAGACTTAAAGGTAGGCAGACAATGTCATAGAGCAGCAGGAAATGCTAGCAGAATGCTTGGGTGTATAGGGAGAGGCATTACCAGTAGAAAGAGGGAGGTGCTCATGCCGCTCTACAGAGCACTAGTGAGACCTCATTTGGAGTATTGTGCTCAGTACTGGAGACCATATCTCCAGAAGGATATTGATACTTTGGAGAGAGTTCAGAGAAGAGCTACTAAACTAGTACATGGATTGCAGGATAAAACTTACCAGGAAAGATTAAAGGACCTTAACATGTATAGCTTGGAAGAAAGACGAGACAGAGGGGATATGATAGAAACTTTTAAATACATAAAGGGAATCAACAAGGTAAAAGAGGAGAGAATATTTAAAAGAAGAAAAACTGCTACAAGAGGACATAGTTTTAAATTAGAGGGGCAAAGGTTTAAAAGTAATATCAGGAAGTATTACTTTACTGAGAGAGTAGTGGATGCATGGAATAGCCTTCCTGCAGAAGTGGTAGCTGCAAATACAGTGAAGGAGTTTAAGCATGCATGGGATAGGCATAAGGCCATCCTTCATATAAGATAGGGCCAGGGGCTATCCATAGTACTCAGTATATTGGGCAGACTAGATGGGCCAAATGGTTCTTATCTGCCGACACATTCTATGTTTCTATGTTTCTATCTTCCCTAGTAGGAAAGCTCAGAATATAAGTCGCATTTGACACATCTGGTGCTCACCTACTCGTCTAGGTAACCATGTCCACTTTCCCACCACTTTTCAAAAGTGGCAAGAACGGCAAATCACAAAAACTTTGTGTACAAAAATGATGTAGTCAAAAATTTGCTCTCCCCTTTGGCTTCTCTATAGGAGATAATGTAAGAAAAAAATGTATATTTAAAAGAAAAAAAAAAATTAAAAAATGCTGCTATAAAATACTAAAACCACTTAGTATTTTTTAACCAGCAAAACAACTAAAAGAAAAGTATGTGCAGGAAGCCTTAGGGTGGAATCAGAGTGTACAGATTTTGATGCACATTTAGGTGCAGATTTTACCCTTTCTGACATAAAACTGTATTGAAATCTGCAAGTAACACATAAATATAATGGCTGAGAGTTTACTGCAGAGAAATCTGTGGTGTAAAATTAAGGTGAAATGAAAAAAAAGTTGGCAGCTAAAAACGACCCAGCATGCTGACGGTGAACGGGGCTGGAGAGTGGTCACAGACTCACACTGCACTTCATCTTGCTACATGAAAACAATTACTTTATGGAACCTTGGTATTAAAAGCACTTGTTGTACTTGAGGATTAGGTATGTAATAAAACATGTGGAAGCTGCATTACTAACGCTCTCCCAGCATGCCGGTTATTGAGTTTACCATTTACACTACTTACCCTGCCTGTAACACTTTACACATTAATTTAAATGCCTGTAAACACTGTTAGATAAGTTAAGTGACAGGGAATGTTACATACTGTGCTGCATACACTACAGCTAAAATGACTCTGAAACTAATGTATGTTCGGCTGTGTGCTATATTCGCTGTCACTGATAATCTGCAATCATTACACTTCCTAATAACAATTAATTATAGCTATTCAGCTCAAGAAATGCATGCTGTATGGTATACAACAAAGGCAATGCTACACTTGATAATTTATGTACCAATTTTGGCCACTGAGTTTACACTGTTTGCCTTTATACCAACAATATCCTTGATTTTTTAAAATCTCTTCAATGGAATACTGTTTATGCAAAGCTGCATTTAGATAGACATACAATTTGGTAAGTAAGGAACCGAAAATCCACTGCAGGGATTACAAAATTATTGTAGAGTTTATGTTGGGAACAATACCATTAATATACCTAATTTCATATCCCCAACAGAGAAGTACCTAGGGGAAGGTGCAGGACATGTGCCCCATTACTCCATTTGCGGTAGAGGTTGTTTCACTGGCGCTTGGAGCAAGCATTAAAGTAACTGGATAACGCCAATGCACGTGCCACATAAGGGAAACCCCCTGCTTCAAATCCCTGTCTATTAGGCTACATGTACATGACCATATGTATTTTGGGGTCCGCAAAAAATACGGATGACATCAGTGTGACATCCGTGTTGCATCCGTTTTTTTTTTTTTGGGGATCCTTTGTAACAATGCTTATCCTTGTCTGCAAAACGGTCAAGAATAGGACAAGCTCTATATTTTTTTGCGGGGATACGGAACGGACATACAGATGCGGACAGCACACTGTGTGCTGTCCACATTTTCTGCGGTCCAATTGAAATAAATGGGTCCGCATCCAATCCGCAAAAAAAAACTGAATGGACACGAAAACAAAATACGTTCGTATTCATGTAGCCTTAGTTAGAGAAAAGCACTGATATTGGTGGGTAGTATGGCATGACCACTGATGTGCTGCTGGCACAGTTGTATGGGCACTACCAGAGCTGATGCTATTATTGAAGCACTTACATACCAATAGGACTATTGAATTGTAGAATTCTTCTTTAGAATACTGATCCAGTCTGACTGCCACTCAAGGTCAGAACAGATGTTTTTTTCTTTTTAGGTCTTCCTCTACAGTATGCATGTGAAATACACTGTCAGAAATCAAAACTGTGGGCACTTGTAACGGTTGCGTACACACACACACAGGGGGGAGGGAAGTGACCACTGCGCTCCACCCTTACCCCTGGCCCTGCCTACTTGCCTCGCGAGTCCTAATGACAGGGGACAACTGGACGGCAATCCCTAACTTGGAATAAGTGCAGGGATGACAGACAGACAAACAACAGGGTGTGAACGGACCGAGTCAATACCAGGAAAGCTACAAAGTACAAATGGAGCAAGCAGAGAATTGTCAGGAGAAGCCGGGGTCATAAATACCAGGAGAGACGTGAAGTACCAAAGGAGTCAGCAGAGAATCGTCAGGAGGAAGCCGGGGTCAGAATACCAGGAGAGCAGCAAAGTACACAAGGAACAGGCAGAGGATCGTCAGGAATTCAGCAGGAGGTAAGTAGGCCAGGAAAGACCAAATCACAGGTGGAACCTAAATTAACAGGCAACCTGTGGCCAGCAGGCTGCCTGTATTTATAGTGGGGAGTGAGGGTCATGTGACGTGGCCAGCGTCACATGACCGACAGACCAACCAGTCGAGCACCGAGTGATCAGCTCGGCGCTCAAGGCAGACTAGGAGCAGGAAGCCACCCAGCTAGTAAAGCCGCCCTGGGAATGAGGTCAAACACAGATCCTCATTCCCAAAGCTAAGCAACAGGTCTGCGGGTAATGGGGGAACGAGTGCACCTTCGGAACCCCGTTACAGCACTTCTATGTTATTGGAACTATTGTATTGGCACTATTATGTTCCCGATAATTGACCTTGATATATACAGTAATAACCCTTCATACACAATATATAACACAATATATAAAACAATTAATTGATATGGAATGGCCCAGAATCCCCCCCCTCAAAAAATAAAAAAAACACCAACAAAACCTAACATCATCTCCATATCTGTCTTATTTGAAGACAATGAAAAACACAGTAGAAAGCAGTGCATTCTTCTCTCAAGCTGCAGCCACATCTTCTACCCCCTCCCTGTCCCCCTCTGATGCTAGTGCATGAGTTTATCAGGAGGGCACAGGGTATGTCTGGATCAATTTTGTCTACATAGTGATTAGAGATGAGCGAATCGAAGCTGACAAAGTGGAATATAATCTGAATTTCAGGAAAAATTTGATTTGCACCGAATCCGAATTTCCTCGTGATTCGTGGTAACGAATCACATTTTTTCCCAAAATGGCTGCTGCATGTGTGAGGACATGGAGCAAAGAACTCTGGGAAGGCGGGATCACCCATAATGCCATGCATGCATCCAATCAGCAGCAAGCCAGCCCTGTGATGTCACAGCCCTAGAAATAGCCCCAACCATCTTGGATTCTGCCATTTTCCAGTGTACTTAGGGCAGGGAGAGACATCAGCAAGCTCTAGGGACAGTGATAGGAAAGACTTCATTGTGCTAAAAAAAATGATTAACAAGTGCAGGGAAAGATTATTCAAGGTGTAGGGAAAGGATAGGGAGAAATTATTCCACACCATTTATGTTGAACCGGGTTCAGTAGGGGAGGTTACAGTCTGGGTAATAGGAACAATCCTATTACACCTTGCTGCACTGATTCAAATTGCCATTATAGAGCTCTGTAATTCCAGCAAATCGTTCTTGTTATTGGGGTGTTACAGCCAATAACAGGGTTTATTACAAGGAAATATTTCTATGTCTTATTTGCCCTTGTGCAGTGCAGTTAAATGTTCTAAAGCATTTTTTGGCTTGTATTAGTAGGAAAAAAAGGGCTTATTAGCCGTTGTGTGGTGAAGTGCTAAAATTACAGCCCTTTTTATTGTGTATTAGTTGCAAAAGTAAAATATATTTGCCGTTCAGCAATGCAGTTATATGTTCTAAAGCCTTTTGTGGTGTGTATTAGTGGGAAAAGAAAAAATATATTTGCTGTTCAGCGGTACAGTTATATGTTCTAAAGCCTTTTGTGGCGTGTATTAGTGGCAAAAGAAAAATATATTTGCCATTCAGCGGTGCAGTTATATGTTGTAAAGCTCTTTTTTGCGTGTATTAGTGGCACAAAAAAAGTATTTACCATTCAGTGGTGCAGTTATATGTTGTAAAGCTCTTTTTGGTGTGTATTAGTGGCAAAAAAAATATTTGCCGTTCAGCGGTGAAGTTCCATTACAGGGTGTATTAAGAAGATAGATACATACATCCTATTAGCCATTCTGTGGTGAATTGTGATTGCTGTATTTTTTTTTTTTGGGTGTATTAATAGGAAAAAGAATACGGGAAAATTGATAGGTGAAATAACACGGCTAGAGTTTTAAACTGCATTTTTCAGGCAAAAAGATTCAAACATTCTCTGATCCTTCTCAGCACTGATGCTGAGAAGGCATTTGACAGAGTAGACTGGGATTTTATGTGTAAAGCTCTATCGACATTCGGGATTCCAGAAAAGTTCTTAAATGCAATCTTCTCCCTGTACACAAATGCATCAGCCTCGGTAATTGTAAACAACTCATTATCCTCTCCCTTTAAAATACATAACGGGACTAGACAGGGGTGCCCCTCTCTCCTCTTTTATTTGTTCTAGTCATGGAATCACTGCTACAGGCCATCAGGAGGGAAGAGGGGATTCAAGGGATCAATGCTGGAAAACACAATCACAAGGTCGCAGCATTCGCTGACGACTTGCTTATTATGTTTACGAACCCGATCATAGCTTTCCCACATATTGAACGTATACTAGAATTTTTTGGTAGGCTTTCTAATTTTAAAATTAACGCCACAAAATCACACGTCCTTAATGTTGGCTTCCCCTACTCTCTGGTTAATAAACTCAAGTCGAAATCTCCATTTAATTGGCATCATCCACATATCACTTATTTGGGAGTCAAAATAGGTCCTGATCCCGACACATTGTTCCGTCTAAACTATGTTCCGCTTTTGAATTCAATAAAGGATCAGCTGTCATCCCTGGACAACCTTCTTTTGTCCTGGTTTGGCAGGAAAAACATAGTGACTTAACTCGTTATTCCCAGAATGACTTACCTCCAACAAGTATTACCAATTCCAGTGCCCAAAACATTTTATACCTCATTCAATAGGATGATTAGATCATTTATTTGGGCTGGCAAGAAAGCTCGGATATCTTTTATCGACTTTAAAGAAGCCCAAACCCTTTGGTGGAATAGGTTTGCCTGACCCTGAATTATACAACAATGCAGTCCTTCTTGCTAGGTTTGTGGGATGGATTAAAGGCAGTTTGAAAGAACCCTGGGTCGTCCTTGAACAGACACAACATGGTACCCCTTTTAGAGGGCTTCTAATAAGTAAAGAAATACCCCAGCAAAGGGCCACAAGAGACACCCCAATAGTTAAATCCACATTAAGGGCTTGGGATTGGTTCCAAACATCTATTCATGCGATCCCATTACCTTCCCCTGTGGTTCAATTGAGAGATATAGTGAGATTAGCACCCAAAGCTCTGTTGGATAGTCTCCCAACGTCCATAAGAGACTCTGATCAGATGGTGATCTCTCTGTTAGGCGATAATGGTAAACTAATGGACCTAACTTCTGTCACTAGACTTTTCCCAGATTGCAAATTTCCAATTCCTTTCTTTTCCTTCATACAACCCTTCATTAACAAGTTCATTGATAAAAGTTCCCTACTACGTCCACTCACATGGTTTGAGAATCTTTTATCTAAGCCTAATCCACAACCCAAACTGATTTCCCTGATTTATAAAAATCAAATCTCCCCTAAGCCAATAGTAAAGCCGGCATTCATTGGTATGTGGGAAAAGGACCTTGACTCCTCGCTTACCCAGACAACAATATCCAGAATACTCATTAGACCTCACAAAGCCTCGAGATGTGTGCGTATTCAGGAGAACGCATACAAAATTCTAACTAGGTGGTATAAAACCCTGGAAATCACCTGTAGATTTAATTCTACAATCTCAGACATGTGCTGGAGGTGTGGAGTAGAGAAAGGCACTTTCTTCCACATCTGGTGGTCCTGTCCCAAAAAAAAATCATGGTGGTTTGATATCTTTGAACAGTGCAACAAGATCTGCAATTTATCCATCCCCGTTTCCCCTGACTTGGCTCTCTTAGGGACATACATTTCCAATAGCAGGATATCCATCCCCCCCCTGTTTAACCATTTAATGGATGCGGCTCGTCTGCTAATACCTTGCTACTGGCTTTCATCAGAAACGCCGCCCATCCCCAGGTGGATTGCCAAGATTGATCAAATTTATAGATTTGAAGAACTGGCATCCTGGGAAAATAGCAGTGTAACCGCATACAAGAAGTGTTGGTCACAATGGTCGTCTTTTAGGAAATATGACTAATTACTTTCTTCTGCACTTGTAACCTACTCTTGTAACTTACGTTGATATCTGTTTTGGTACATACGACCAGATCTAGTATAACACTAGCTTAGATGTACATGTTTTATAGTATTATCTTGTCTGGTGCTCCACGTTACTCTTTCATTGTACTCAAGGATATTTGCCGTACTTTCATATGTCCCCACTTATGAGATTATAAGACTAATTTTAGAATACTGTAACACTAAATTGTACCTGATTATACTTTATTCTTTATTTGTCCATATTTTACTTTTGAAAAAGCCTGTACTTTTTGGAAATTATTTCAATAAAAAGTTAAAAAAATAAAAAAATAAAAAATAAAAATAAAAATTGATAGGTGATTGTAGACTTCCTTTTGCTGTACAGACCAAATTGCCATCCAGTGGTAAAAAAAAATTGTGATACAGCCTCTTTCGGGAAAATTGATGGGTGATTGTAGACTGCCTTTTGCTGTACAGACTGAATTAAGTAGATTAGCGATTCAGTGGGGAAATTTGTTTGTGATACAGCCTTTTATAGGAAAATTGATGGGTGATTGTAGACTGCCTTTTGCTGTACAGACCAAATTGCATCGATTTAGCCATTCAGTTGTGAAATTTTTTGTGGTACAGCCTTTTTTTCAAAAATTGATGGGTGATTGTAGACTGCCTTTTGCTGTACAGACCGAATTATGTTGATTAGCCATTCAGTGGTGAAATTTGTTTGTGATACAGCCTTTTTTAGAAAATTGATGTGTGATTGTAGACTGCCTTTTGCTGTACAGACCGAATTTACGTCAATTAGCCATACAGTTGTGAAATTTGTTTGTAGTACAGCCTTTTTGTAGGAAAATTGATGGGTGATTGTAGACTGCCTTTTGCTGTACAGAACGTATTACGTCGATTAGCCATTCAATGGTGAAATTTGTTTGTGATATAGCCTTTTTTGGGAAAATTAGTCGGTAGCTGTAACTACGGTCAAGGACAATATATGTCCTTTACGGCCCACTGGGTAAATGTGGTTCCTGCCCAGCCACACCAGAAACTTGGCCAGGTGACGCTGCTTCCGCCTCCACGTTCCCACGCCGTTGGTCTTGCGACAATTTCCGAATCTACCTCCTCATCCTCCACCGTGTCCTCAGCCTCCACTGCAAGGACAATTGAATACTGATGGATTACTGACCAAATGCTGACCAAGTGAAGGCGGATGCTCAACAGACAGGATCAGTTTTTTGGGGGTTATTGTTCTGACGGATCAAAGTAAGGGCAAAATAATCAGTGACGTCCACAGAAACTTACTGCTGACACCTTCTCCACTCTGTCGGGGGCTCTATTGTTTTTAATAGAACAGGTTCTGTAGACATCTATGTCGAATCAGTTGACGACGGTGTAAAATGAGTGCGCTTCTTCTTGGTACTAACATTGACCTGTGAGTTCATACTTGAGTTATTTGGTCAGTTTTAGCCCTGTGACTGCCCAAATAAGTTATGTGTGCAGTGATTCTAAGAGCGAAGCCTGTCATCTGCATGTCATACTGACTCACAGTATTATTTCACTACCAAAGCAGACTCCCTATGCGTGTTACTGCAAGGCACAGTGTTCTACACCACAATAAAGGCTCTTTGCAGCCAGGAAATAGCTGTTTTTTAACGCGATTTGCCACAAATAAATTCGGATCGAACCAATTGTTTTCAGAATATTCGGCGAACTGGCCGAATAAAATTTTTAAAAAATTTGCTCATCTCTAATAGTGATCATAGCCGTTTTGTTGGAAGGAATCTTCTATTTAGTATAAAATACATTTGGTAACTATTAGCCATAGTGTCAAGAGTACTAGCACTAGTAACAGTCATAGAGATAAATTGATAAACAGTTACTCAGTGATAATTCCTCTCTTCACTGCAAAATTTTGCAGATTTGCCTTTCAGCAGCTTTGGTAATCTGGGGAGCATGTGGAGGTATGCTGGAGATCAAACTACATATATAGTATATACTCATACTTGTCCTGATTAGTGATAGATGAACATCGGCCAGGACATTTCGCAAAAGGCCATATTTGCAGCCACCAAATACTTACAAGAAGTGCACAAATAGTCCCACAACATGGACAGTGACATATCAGAGGGGGATCAATGGCAAAAATTCCCACAAAAAATATGTATTTTAATCAGGGGCCATTTTTATGTATCTTAAAGGGACCTTGTACCTCATCGGTAGTGATGGACGAACATTGGCCGGGATGATTCGCGAACGCGATCATGCGAATGCGATCAGATGTTCGCGAACCGCAAGTTCGCGACGGGCCACATTCACTTTAATGGCAGGCGAACCTGAAAAACCTTCAGGTAATATTTGCAGCCACCAAATACTTACTAGAAGTGCACAAATAGTCCCATTACATGAACAGTGACATACTAGAGGGGAAACATTGACAAAAATTCCCACCCAAAAATTTGTATTTTAATCATGGGGCATTTTTATGCGTCTTAAAGGGAAATTCTCAAAAATGTGCCCTGCTGGAGCCTAGAAAATTTTTTTTTTTAGGCCAAAGGAGTACAGGTCCTAAAAATTAGGCATTCACCTGACATAAAAGAAAGAGTGATTATGTGGCTTGAGGTACATTATGCGGTCATTGAATAACAATTTTACTGGAGGCCAGTGGAGTACAGGCCCCAAATATTATGCATTCACCATACAGAAAAGAACAAGTGATTATGTGGCTAGAGGTATATTAGCTGGTCAATGCATATCAATTTTACTGCAGGCCAGTGGAGTACAGGCCCCAAACATTAGGCATTCAAAGGACAGAAAAGATCAAGTGGTTATGTGGCTGGAGGTATAATAGATGTTCATTGGATAACAATTTTATTGCAGGCCAGTACAAATACATGTCAAATACATGTTTAAAAGAACTAAAAATATAAAATTGGATTAAAAACATGGCTAACAAAATCCCTCCTCTTGAATAAGCCCCAAATGATAATAGGTGAAATTCGATAACACGTGGTCATCACAGGTGTTGAATTCTTCCGAGGCCCCAACAATTAGGCATTCACCTTACAGAAAAGATCAAGTGATTATGTGGCTGGAGGTATATTAGACGATCATTGGATAACAATTTTACTGCAGGCCAGTGGAGTACAGGCCTCAAAAATTAGGCATTCACCAGACAGAAAAGGCCTTTTATGCCGCTTTATTTACATCATACAGGGACCATTCTTTGTTCTGGGTGGTGGCGGATATTTGTGGGCTGGCATGAGGAAATTCAATTAAACGTGGTCGTCATAGGTGTTGAATTCCTCCGAGATCCATGCATCATTTATTTTTAGAAATGTGAGGTAGTCCACATCGGCCGTTAACCCGATGTAGTTAGACACCTGTCGGTCTAGGCATTCCCTGAGGCTAGATCCGGAGGTTGGCTGTCGATGGGTTGGCTGCCAGAATGATCTCACATCTTCAAACCGCCCTCTTCTTGCATGCGCTGTAGGATTGGTACCCGCAACTGTTTCTCTGTGGGTAGAAATTCCTCTGCCAGCGCCCGCAACAGTAGAATGCAGCATCTCTCGCAGTAAAACCTGGAAATGCTGCATTCTGACAGCCCTCTGTGATGTTGGTAACATGTCCGCCATTTTATGTTTGTACCAAGCGTCTAAGGACATTGCCACCCAGTACTTGTCCTTGCCCTTTATGCTTTTTATACGGGGGTCCCACTTCAAAACACTGGAGCATGAATGCCCCCATTTACACTAAATTGGAAGCGGTGGAGCGCACTGGCTCCTGCTCATCGCCCAGGATAATGTCATCCTCGGTCTTCTCACCCCATCCACGGACAACACCAGGGATCCCCGAAAAGATTAAAGCCTGCTCTTGCTCCTCCTCCCCTCAGGCACCATCCTCCTCTGACTCCTCTTCAGACTCCTGCTGACTTGTCTCAGATGGAGTAGCCCCTAGCCCCCCCCCCTGGGAATTCATTCAGCGTTGCGACTTCCTCATCTTCCAGCTCCTGCTTCTCGACGCTTGAACAATGACACAATGCAATGCACGCTCCAGAAAGAAGCCCTGGCTGTGACTCACCAGTTTGGTGATCTCATCAAATGGCCGCAGAAGTCTGCATGCGTCATGCATACAGTAAGCAGCCACTGGCGCAGTGAAAGGAAACCAAGCTCCCCAGAAATTGTCCTGCAGCAGAATTCATACAGGAAGTCGTTAATGGCATGTTGCTTCTGGAGTAGCCTATCAAGCATATACAAGGTGGAGTTCCAATGTGTCGGGCTGTCACAAATAAGACGTCTGATGGGCAAGTGGTGTCGCCGCTCAACGTCAGCAAGGCGAGCCATGGCCGTTTTAGATCTTCTAAAATGGCCAGAAATTTTCCTACCCTGCCGCAAGATGTCCTGGACCCTGGGGTATTTGGCAACGAATTGCTGCACAACTAAGTTCAGGACACATGTGTCATTTTGCCCTGTTTCAGCGCGCTCAGCAGATTGACACCATTGTCGCACCCCACTTTACCAACTGTCAAATTGAACGTGTTTAGTCACTGATCGGCCTGTGACCGTTGAGCTTAAAGCAGTGCAGGACTGGCGTGGCTCTTAGCTTCCAGGCACAACAGCCACAGCACAGCATAGCAAAATCTCAACTGGAACGTCGAATAGGTTCTGGGGAGCTTGGGGGGTTCAGAGGAAGAGACGGTAGTGGAAAAGGAGGAGTCAGACAAGGAGGAGAAGATGGAGAATGGAATAGGAAGAGGAGAAGAAGAGGCAGGCCTGCATGAAATCTGTGGCAGTAACATCAAATCCACACGGGAGCCACGGGTTACATGCTTGACAACCGTAAGAAGGTTCACCCAGTGGGCAGTAAAAGTTATGTACCTTCCCTGCCCGTGTTTGCTAGACCACGTGTCTGTGGTCAGATGCATCTTGGCACCGACACTGTGTGCCAGACATGCATTCACTTGCCGCAGAACGTGGTCATATAGCTCTGGGATGCACTTCTGGGAGAAATATTTCCTTCCAGGGACCATCCATTGCGGTGTGCCAATTGCCAAAAATTATCTAAAGGCCTCCGATTCCACCAGTTTATATGGCAGTAGTTGGCGGGCTAGCAGTTCCGACAAGCCATCGGTCAGCCGTTGGGCAAGTGGGTTATCCAGCGTCATCAACTTTTATGTTCGAACATTTGGGCCATGGAAGCCTGCCTTTTGCCAGATAAACGCGACGACAGCACGGTGGAAGGTGAAGTGGAGGACAAATGGGAGGAGAGAGTAGAAGAAGAAAAGGCAGGACGTGGAGCATCGGGAGTGTGGCTTTGTGGGTTCTGATGGTGTTGCTCCCACTTGGCTCGGTGATCGGAGGCCAGGTGCCTTCTTAAGGCAGTCGTCCCTAGGTGAGTGTTGGGCTTACTGCGACTTATATGTTGACAGCACAGGCTACAGATGGCAACACTATTGTCAGCAGCTGACACGTTAAAAAAAGCCCACACAGCGGAGCCATGTGCAGGCATTCTGGGAGCGCAAGATGTGACCGTGCATGGTGGATGGCTTGCTCCAGATACATTTGCAGTCTGCTTTTTGCCTCCGGTGCACTGTGAGTTCTGCCTACTTCTCCTTCTTCGCCTCTCTATCTGCTTCTCCGTCTCTCCCTCTGAATTCCCCTCCTTTTCCTCTCTTGTGGGCACCCACATGACATCCATCGACACGTCATCATCGTCATCTTCACCACCACTGACATTAGAGATTTCGGAATAGGCAGCAACAGGGGGGACCACACTCCTTGGTCTGATCTGGGTACTGTCGTCAGACCGCTGGGTGGCGGCCATTGCTACCTCCCTTTCCTCATCTGATGCCAAGAATGGCTGCGCAACGGTAAGGTCTGGGAATAGATGGGAAAATAATTCCTCTGACGAGTGGAGGGGCTATGGTGGTGGTAGTGGTGTCTTTGGGGGTGCACACAGCAGAGAGTGAGGAGGGTGCAGATGCAAAGGATGAGGAGGGTGCAGAAGTGAAAGGCTAAGTGAGCCACTCAACCAACTCTGGTGTGTTCTTTGACGTATGCACCTTCTCCAACTTCCCACTTAGGCTCCGGCCTGGTGCACCTGCCCGACCCTTACCACACCTGCCTCTTCCCCTGCCTGTCATTTTAAAAATTACCCTGTGCCAAAGTCTCTAGAGATGAGCAGTATTTGTAGAGGCAGGTATATTGCAGGCCTAAATCAGTATTTGGTGGAAGCTGGTATATAGCACCCCTCAATCAATATTTTGTGGAAGCAGTTATATAGAACCCCTTAATCAGTATTTTGTAGAAGCAGGTATATTGCACCCCTCAATCTATATTTTATGGAAGCAGGTATATTAAACCTTTTAATCAGTATTTTGTGGAAGCAGGTATATCACACCTCTCAATCTGTATTTTGTGGAAGAACGCGGCCAAAAAATACCCAGCTCCGCAGAGGCTGTCCTCTTTTTTTTAAATTACCAGTTTAATCTCAGTTTTGTCCCCTATCAGGGGCCGGTGTATGGAATAGATTTTAGGAACCAGGAGATGGAAAAAGATGGTTGGTCGGTCCTCTTACTTCCAATTTGGGGCACTGCGCGTGCGCCGTGCAATGTACTGTGCCACCCTATATGAGTGGTGTGTTAAGTAGTACTATTCCTATCAGTTTAATCCCTGTTACGTCCCCTATCAGGGGCCGGTGTATGGAATAGATTTTAGGAACCGGGAGATGGAAAAAGATGGTTGGTCGGTCCTCTTACTTCCAATTTGGGGCACTGCGCATGCGCCATGCAATGTACTGTGCCACCCTATGTGAGTGGTGTGTTAAGTAGTACTATTCCTATCAGTTTAATCCCTGTTACGTCCCCTATCAGGGGCCGGTGTATGGAATAGATTTTAGGAACCGGGAGATGGAAAAAGATGGTTGGTCGGTCCTCTTACTTCCAATTTGGGGCACTGCGCGTGCGCCACGCAATGTACTGTGCCACCCTATATGAGTGGTGTGTTAAGTAGTACTATTCTTATCAGTTTAATCCCTGTTATGTCCCCTATAAGAATAGATTTTAGATAACCGCAAAGAGTTGTCAATAGTTGACACACTCATGACATAAATTTTATTCCTCTATGCGTCAATCTTGGTGTAGTGATGACTGTGCTCGTGCGCACGTTTCGGAGATTGCAGGCGATGGCGGTTTTTCAAAGCCTATGGTCGTGCTGAGGTAGTTCAGTGACAGTTAAGCGACCCAGAAAACAATGATTCTGCAGTGTGGGCCCATTGTTGGCCTAGTAGGCTTTAATGATCACCTTAGATGATCACAAAGAAAATTAATGTTTTTTCTATGCAAAATTATCCAGCCTATCGCTTTTGGCCTGTTCACAATGAAGCAACGACCTTATCATCTGGGATGTGCCAACATTGCCAACACACTCATAGAGGTGATCGCTTCATTGTGATACGCAAGCCCCTTCACCACAACAAGGTAATGATCACGAAGGGGAATTGACACATGTATGTGCCTTTTTTGTTGTTTTTGCAGCCACAGTGCAGCACCAGAGGTCAGAAAAATTAGGCATGTACACATGCCTGAAAAACTAGGTATTGTTGCAAAATTGATGTTTTTCAGGCAGAAAGTGCACTAAAACATTGTGGCTTGAACCCTAGTTGGTGGCGGAGAGGTAGCGCAAATCATCCGGCATGCAGAGATTAAATACAGCAGCGTGTGGACCATTTTTAGCCCAAGGCATCTCATCAGGCCTTTTTTAGTCAAATGCATCCCCCACTGTCAGTCCCTTCGGGAACCATGCCTCATTCATCTTAATAAAGGTGAGGTAATCTCGACTTTTTTGACCTAGGCGACTTCTCTTCTCAGTGACAATACCTCCTGCTGCGCTGAGGGTCCTTTCTGACAGGACACTTGAAGCGGGGCAGGCCAGAAGTTCTATCGCAAATTGGGATAGCTCAGGCCACAGGTCAAGCCTGCACACCCAGTAGTCAAGGGGTTCATCGCTCCTCAGAGTGTCGATATCTGCAGTTAAGGCGAGGTAGTCTGCTACCTGTCGGTCGAGTCGTTCTCTGAGGGTGGACCCCGAAGGGCTGTGGGGATGCGTAGGACTTAAAAAGCTCTGCATGTTCTCCATCAACAACACATCTGTAAAGCGTCTTGTCCTTGCCGGCGTGGTCATGGTAGGAGGAGGATTACTTTCACCTCTTCCCCTGTTAGATTCCCGTTGTGCTGTGACATCACCCTTATACACTGTGTAAAGCATACTTTTTAACTTGTTTTGTAACTCCTGCATCCTTTCCGACTTCCGGTAATTCGGTAACATTTCAGCCACTTTCTGCTTATATCGGGGGTCTAGTAGCGTGGCCACCCAGTACAGGTCGTTCTCCTTCAGCCTTTTTATACGAGGGTCCCTCAACAGGCATGACAGCATGAAAGACCCCATTTGCACAAGGTTGGATGTCGAGCTACTTATGTCCCGTTCCTCGTCCTCACTGATCTCATTGAAGGTCTGTTCTTCCCCCCAGCCACGTACAACACCACGGGTACCAGATAGGTGACAACGAGCACCCTGGGATGCCTGCTGTGGTTGGTCTTCCTCCTCCTCAAAGCCACATTCCTCCTCTGACTCCTCTTCCTCAGACTCCTCTTCCAGCGTTGCCGCAGGTCCAGCAAGCGATGCTGATAAGGCTGTTTCTGTTGGTGATGGTGACTACAACTCTTCGACCGCCTGCTTCCTCCTCCTACTCCGCTTCCTCATCCTCTACCGCCTCCTCATCTGGTCAGCGTAACACCTTAACCACCAACTTCAGCACAGCCAGGGGTAAACGACAGCAGCCAGTTTTAAAACTTATCTGTTTGGGGGACAAACCCCACACCGCGCAGGAGCTGTGGAGGGGCATGAAACAACAGACCGATGAGTGGTTGATAGCAGTGAGCTTCAAGCCCGGCCTGGTGGTGTGCGATAATAGGCGAAATCTCGTAGCAGCTCTGGGACTAGCCGGTTTGACGCACATCCCTTGCCTGGCGTATGTGCTGAATTTGGTGGTTTAGCGGTTCCTTAAAAATTACCCCGATATGTCAGAGCTGCTGCAGAAAGTGCGGGTCATCTGTGCGCGCTTTCGGCATTCTCACCCTGATGCTGCTCACCTGTCAGCGCTGCAGTATAACTTTGGCCTTCCCGCTCTCTGCCTCATATGTGACGTGCCCACAAGGTGGAACTCCACCTTGCACATGCTGGCTAGACTGTGCAAGCAGCAGCAGGCAATAGTGGAGTTTCAGCTGTAGCACACACAGGTGAGTCGCTCTGCGGAACAGCACCACTTCACCACCAATGACTGGGCCTCCATGCGAGACCTGTGTGCCTTGTTGCGCTGTTTCGAGTACTCCACCAACGTTGCCAGTGCCGATGACGCCGTTCTCAGCGTTACTATACCACTTCTATGCCTCCTTTTTAAAAACGCTTTGGGCGATGATGGAAGAGGATATGGCACAGGAGGAGAAGGAGGAAGAGGGATCATTTCATAGGGTTTCAGGCTAGTCATTCACAAGTGGCTCCGAGGGTGGGATCCTGCACCCACAAACGCCAGGTACACAATTGTCAGCAAGGGCACAGTTCTGGAGGATGACGAGGTGGAGGATGAGGGGGAGGAGATGGAGGAGGAGGAACAGTGTTCACAGCAGGGTGGCACCCAAACCAGCTCATGGCCATCATTGGTGCATGGCTGGGGGGATACAGAGGACACAGACCTCCCACAGAGGAGAGCTTTTCGTGGCCTCTGGGGAGCCTGGCACACATGAGCGATTACATGTTGCAATGACCGCCGAGTTGCCCACATTCTAACTTGTGCTGATTACAGGGTGGCCACGCTGCTGGATCGCCATTACAAAGACAACGTACCGTCCTTAATTCCGTCACTGGAGCGTGATTGTGAGATGCGCAAGTACAAGTGCACGCTGGTAGACGGGCTGCTGGTGGAATTCACACCTGACAGCGGGGCACAGTGGAAGCACAAGGCGAAGGCAGAGGAGGAGGTCGCCAACGCAGCTGCTGCACCACCAGCACCTCAGCGGGCAGGGTTAACATGGCCAAAATGTGGAAAAGCTTTGTCAGCACCCCACAACAACCAGCACCACCAGCTGATATGGAACATCTTAGCAGGAGGCAGCATTTTAACAACATGGTGGAGCAGTATGTGTGCAAACGCCTACACGTACTGAATGATGGATCTGCCCCCTTCAACTTCTGGGTCTCCAAATTGGGCACATGGCCTGAGCTTGCCTTTTACGACTTGGAGGTGCTGGCCTGCCCTGCAGCCATTGTATTATCTGAACGTGTGTTTAGCACGGCAGGGGGCGTCATCACAGACAAGCGCAGCCGCCTGTCCACAGCCAATGTGGACAAGCCCACGTTCATTAAAATGAACCAGGCATGGATCCCACAGGACTTGTCCGTACCTTGTGCAGAATAGACATGTATACCGGCCTTACCTAGCCATTGTTATACTGCAGGGCAATTGCTCATTGTTGCATTTTTGATATTTCCCACTCTTTTGGGGTGTACCCTAATTGAAACAAAAAAATTAAAATAAATAAAAATAAATAAATAAATAAAACTAAAAAAACAGTGTTGGCTACCTCCTCCTCCTCCACTGTTGCTTCCACCTACACCGCCACATCCACCGCCTCCTCAACCCCCTACCTCATATGGACCTCGTCCTCATAGATCAAGATTATAATTTTTTATTTTTATGTATTTTATGTTATTTTAAGTTATTTCCCTATCCACATTTGTTTGCAGAGCACTTGCCATGCTCTTAACCACATTTTGCTGCCATTTGCAGCCCTCTAGCCCTTTCCATGACTTTTTTAAAGCCATTTTAGTGCTCAAAAGTTCGGTTCCCCATTTACTTCAACGAGGTTCGGGTTCGGGGTCAAGTTCGGGTCCCGAACTCAAACTGTTTAGTGAAGTTCGGCCGAACCCGAACATCCAGGTGTTTGCTCAACTCTAGTTATGATTCCTCCCTGCTTAAGTTGCTTGTCAAGCAAATTAAGCAGGGAGGAATCATAACTAGTGTTGATCGGGACGTGCCATATTCGATTCGCGATATTTCGCGAATATTCGATTGAATATTCGTCTTATATTCGTCGAAATCGAATATTCGTCATTATTCTATTTATCTCGAATAATATGCGATTTAATTATTCGCGTATTGCGATTTTCTTTAAACTGTATAAGGCAACTTTCATGTTGGATGGCTATGGCTAGGTTAATATGTGTATTTTACGAATATTCGCTATATTGCTATAACTTTGATTTTTAGAATATTACGAATATTCTAAAATACAAAGTTATAGCAATATCACGAATATTCGTAAAATACACATGATTTAGCTAACATAGTGCTATAATCTTTTTTTTATAGTCTAATTTTTTTGTCTCTTCTGAACTTCAGAAGACACAAAAAAATTAGACTATAAAAAAAAAGATTATAGCACTATATTAGCTAAATTGCAGTCTATATGTGTATTTTATGAATATTCGCTATATTGCTATAACTTCGTTTTTTAGAATATGACGAATATTCTAAAAAACAAAGTTATAGCAATATAGCGAATATATTCGTTATTTAGAATATTCATATTTTTTTTTTCAATCTGTACTGTTCCACTTTTGCATACTGCTCCCCGACAAGCTTCCCCGTCACCATGGGAACGCCTGTGGGTTAGAATATACCATCGGATCTGAGTTTTCACGATCTCAGTGAAAACTCAAATCCAATGGTATATTCTAACCCACAGGCGTTCCCATGGTGACGGGGACGGTTGTCGGGGAGGTGTATGCCGAAGTTGATTAAATAATGAATATATATTTGTTTTTTCGAATATTCGTGATTATTCCAATAAAAAGAATATATGGCAATAATCAGCCGATCTCCAATAGTTTGCTAAAAGAAAATTTGGCTAGACGTGCTTAGACGATTACCTCGGTCAGGCAGGCCAAGCAGGAAGAAGCACCAGTACGGCAACGGCCGGGTGGAATAATCGAATATTATAATAATATTGATTTAGATATACAAGGTGGGCCATTTATATGGATACACCTTAATAAAATGGGAATGGTTGGTGATATTAACTTCCTGTTTGTGGCACATTAGTATATGTGCCACAGCATAGACGATTGCCTTCAGATGATACAAGATGTGCAGCACCTGAAACTATGGATACTGGAAGCCTGTGCTAGCATTTCTCCTGCGGTGTTGCTATCAGTGTGTGAAGAGTGGGAGAAGAGGGTTGCATTGACAATCCAACACAATGGGCAGCACATTGAACACATTTTATAAGTGGTCAGAAACTTGTAAATAACTGATGAAAGAATAAAGTTACGTTAAAACCAGGCACACCATTGTTTTTCTTGTGAAATTCCCAATAAGTTTGATGTGTCACATGACCCTCTTCCTATTGAAAAAACAAAAGTTGGATTCAAAATGGCCGACTTCAAAATGGCCGCCATGGTCACCACCCATCTTGAAAAGTTTCCCCCCTCACATATACTAATGTGCCACAAACAGGAAGTCAATATCACCAACCATTCCCATTTTATTAAGGTGTATCCATATGAATGGCCCACCCTGTATATATTTTTTAATTCGCTATTGCTGTCCCTAATTTAAATAAAGCGGGTAACGTAAACGTGCGTAAAACAGCGTATGACGTAATTTACAGTACTAGAACCGCCCAGTGACTGTGACCAGTGTGTATAAAGCATTCATCATCACTAGTTAAACTTTACAAGTGAATGACTACAATGGCTACTGGAAGTACGTCAAAGTTCAGGCACATATTTGAGAAAGATGAGGACGACATCATATTAACTGTAAGTAATATTCTCTTAAAGCATATGTGTGGTTTGTGTAGATATTGAATGCAGCACAATGATTGTTCTGTAGATCATGAATTCTGAAATATTCGTAGATGCGATTATTATCTATACTGATACGATTATTTTATTTATTTTTTGTCTGAAAGTCAATTCAACACATTTTAACTGGTTACAGTATATAGCGAATTGGTGAAATTAGCATTCTTGTTTCGTCGGCGCATGATGTTGAAAAATTCTATCACATGCACATAGCACATACATTTTCCTGCCACTATATATATACCACACACTATATAACACACACACCCCAATATATATAGATTCTATTTTATGACCAAGAGCTTTCTTAGATTGAATGTAAGGTTTTACCGATTCATTTTGCGTTACACAGGTTGCACCGCGGCGAGGTGACCCAGCTATACATACGGTACCGTGCTTTAACAAGACAGGTACATCTCAGCTTACTAGGGCAATATCTGATTGGTCAGAGCCCACACACATAGAATCGCAATAAAATCTGGATTCTTAACAGTAACATGAAAATTTTAATTTGGTTTTCAAATATTATTATTTTTTTTTCGGATATATGTTTAATATGTGGTATACTAAAAATGTTTTGAATATATGCTTTCATCTTTATCCATCAGCAATTTCTTCTTCGGGGATATAACCGAACCACGGAAAGAAAAGACAAAAAGGAGATAGTACTGGCTCTTCAATCTGATTTATATGCCAAATATGGAGTGCAGCATGAGATACCGGCCATCCAAAAAAATGGTGTGACATCAAGAGGCTAAAGTACGATCGAGTAGTGGAGTACAGTTCTAGATTATGCCCAGGTACAATGCTTACATGAATTTGGTCCCTCTCTCTACAACAATCTGTAATGTATATATACAGTAATGCTGCTAATCCGTACAGATGTAGTAGGGGTAACCTCCGTCAAAAGTTTACTCACACGGGGCCCTTGTGGGGAACAGGCACACAAAATACAGTCACCAATCAATATACAGTAAGGCTACTTTCACACCTGCGTTTCTGGGTCCGCTTGTGAGATCCGTTTCAGGGCTCTCACAAGCGGTCCAAAACGGATCAGTTTTGCCCCAATGCATTCTGAATGGATAAGGATCCGTTCAGAATGCATCAGTTTGGCTCCATTCAGCCTCCATTCCGCTCTGGAGGCGGACACCAAAACGCCGCTTGCAGCGTTTTGATGTCCGCCTGACGATGCAGAGCCAAACGGATCCGTCAAGACTTACAATGTAAGTCAATGGGGATGGATCAGTTTTTCACTGACATAATATGGTGCAATTGAAAACGGATCCGCCTCCCATAGACTTTCAGTTTAAGTCAAAACGGATCCGTTTGCATTATCATGAACAAAAAAAAAAATGTATTTATTTATTTTATTTTTTTTGTTCATGGTAATGCAAACGGATCCGTTTGAAATGGATACAAGCGTTTGCATTATCGGTGCGGATCCGTCTGTGCAGATACAAGACGGATCCGCACCTAACGCAGGTGTGAAAGTAGCCTAAGATATAACACACTCCCATATGAATAGTAAAATTTCTCCTCTATATCCTGGAGATAATTGGATAAAGTGGCCAGACATGCGGTCGATGACTAAGACCATTGTTTGTGGATTGTGTCACAGGCAATATACATTGTGTTTGCTAATCTCCATTGTGTTCGCGAATTACTTTACAAGAAGGTAAGGTGGTTTGTGTACATTTAAAGGGCTAAATACGGTTAACTAAATGAACAGCAGAGTCTGGGCATTAATAAAACAGGGATTTTGTCACAATCTTTTTTACAAATGATTACTTAATACCGGTTTTGACATGTACAAAATCATCCGGTTACGTCATACATCTCTCCCTCGTTGTGATTGTATACATATATACAGGGAGTGCAGAATTATTAGGCAAGTTGTATTTTTGAGGATTAATTTTATTATTGAACAACAACCATGTTCTCAATGAACCCAAAAAACTCATTAATATCAAAGCTGAATATTTTTGGAAGTAGTTTTTAGTTTGTTTTTAGTTTTAGCTATTTTAGGGGGATATCTGTGTGTGCAGGTGACTATTACTGTGCATAATTATTAGGCAACTTAACAAAAAACAAATATATACCCATTTCAATTATTTATTTTTACCAGTGAAACCAATATAACATCTCAACATTCACAAATATACATTTCTGACATTCAAAAACAAAACAAAAACAAATCAGTGACCAATATAGCCACCTTTCTTTGCAAGGACACTCAAAAGCCTGCCATCCATGGATTCTGTCAGTGTTTTGATCTGTTCACCATCAACATTGCGTGCAGCAGCAACCACAGCCTCCCAGACACTGTTCAGAGAGGTGTACTGTTTTCCCTCCTTGTAAATCTCACATTTGATGATGGACCACAGGTTCTCAATGGGGTTCAGATCAGGTGAACAAGGAGGCCATGTCATTAGATTTTCTTCTTTTATACCCTTTCTTGCCAGCCACGCTGTGGAGTACTTGGACGCGTGTGATGGAGCATTGTCCTGCATGAAAATCATGTTTTTCTTGAAGGATGCAGACTTCTTCCTGTACCACTGCTTGAAGAAGGTGTCTTCCAGAAACTGGCAGTAGGACTGGGAGTTGAGCTTGACTCCATCCTCAACCCGAAAAGGCCCCACAAGCTCATCTTTGATGATACCAGCCCAAACCAGTACTCCACCTCCACCTTGCTGGCGTCTGAGTCGGACTGGAGCTCTCTGCCCTTTACCAATCCAGCCACGGGCCCATCAAGACTCACTCTCATTTCATCAGTCCATAAAACCTTAGAAAAATCAGTCTTGAGATATTTCTTGGCCCAGTCTTGACGTTTCAGCTTGTGTGTCTTGTTCAGTGGTGGTCGTCTTTCAGCCTTTCTTACCTTGGCCATGTCTCTGAGTATTGCACACCTTGTGCTTTTGGGCACTCCAGTGATGTTGCAGCTCTGAAATATGGCCAAACTGGTGGCAAGCAATCTTGGCAGCTGCACGCTTGACTTTTCTCAGTTCATGGGCAGTTATTTTGCGCCTTGGTTTTTCCACACGCTTCTTGCGACCCTGTTGACTATTTTGAATGAAACGCTTGATTGTTCGATGATCACGCTTCAGAAGCTTTGCAATTTTAAAAATGCTGCATCCCTCTGCAAGATATCTCACTATTTTTGACTTTTCTGAGCCTGTCAAGTCCTTCTTTTGACCCATTTTGCCAAAGGAAAGGAAGTTGCCTAATAATTATGCACACCTAATATAGGGTGTTGATGTCATTAGACCACACCCCTTCTCATTACAGAGATGCACATCACCTAATATGCTTAATTGGTAGTAGGCTTTCGAGCCTATACAGCTTGGAGTAAGACAACATGCATAAAGAGGATGATGTGGTCAAAATACTCATTTGCCTAATAATTCTGCACGCAGTGTATGTGTGTGTGTCCGTCCCTGTGTGTGTCCGTCCCTGTGTGTGTGTGTCCGTCCCTGTGTGTGTGTGTGACTGTCCATCCCTGTGTGTGTGTGTCCGTCCCTGTGTGTCACCATCACCATGCCCACAGTGTTCCTATGTCTTGACGCAGCTGCATCAGGACGTTCTGTGCGGGGCAAGAAGAAGAAGATGGAAGAGGAGGCAGCGCCAGCATGGAGTCCGTGCGATAGACACAGGGAGGCACACTAAGGACGAAGGTAACACTTCCACATGATCTACACTAGTGTTATCTGTGGTTTTACATAGGACTGCAGGTAACACTACCACATTATTCAGCACTAGTGTTATCTGTGGTTTTACATAGGACTGCAGGTAACACTACCACATTATCAGCACTAGTGTTATCTGTGGTTTTACATAGGACTGCAGGTAACACTACCACAATATCAGCACTAGTGTTATCTGTGTTTTTACATAGGACCGGAGGTAACAACACTACTACATTTTCGGAAATCAGAGAGCCATCACTGTGTTATCTGTATTCAGAGAGCTATGTGTTATTTGTGGTGTTACATAGGACTGCAGGTGACATCTACCACTACGGGGGGGGGCACAAGGTTAGCTCGCACAGGGCGCCTGAACACCTAAGGCCGGCCCTGGTCTCGTTGTTTATATATACATCAACAGCAAACATCTTTCAGTATTTCGGTGAAAGGCCCCGTCCATTACATACACCCCCCTCGTAATTTGCATGGGATTACAGAGTATATATATATATACTCACACACCAGCACACACACTCACACACCAGCAAATTCACCTCATAAACCAATAATTCAATGCTATATGAGAGGTTAAGATTGTTATAGGTGGAAGATATGGGAGATCAAACATTAGTGATGTAAACTGTTGATTTTACATGGAAGACTAAAATTAACCGCTGAATAGACCTGCGATAAACTGTGGATAAATATAATTTAACCATCAAGTCCGCTCATCAGTCACCACCTATCGGCAAGCGAGTTTAAAGGGATTCTGTCACCAGGATTTCACTTACTAAGCTGTTAACATGACCACATCAGTCTTCACGATTTATATTACAATCTACAAGTATTACTGCACTGTGTCTTGTAATTTGTCTGTAAAATCGCTTTTATTAATATGCAAATTACCTAAATAAGGAGCCCAAGGGGCTGTCTCTCTGTCCGGTGGAGCCCAGCCACACCCCTTCTTCTTGAGCCTAGCACCGCCCACTGCTAATTTATTCACTCCTCATCGCCAACCTCATATGCCTGGTGCGCCGTAATCTCGCGCATGCGCCGTGGAAAGACCAGTCAGCGCATGCGCAATGTGTTCTGTGAGGCCGATGCCAGGACACCGCGAGGGCGCTGACAGTTTCTGGGGGGGGGGGGCGTAGGGGTGGGAGCGGGGCTTAGCTGATTCACGCGCATAACAAAACACAAGGTGCATATTAAAATATATAACACTATATAACAACTATATAAACTGACTAGGGTCTATGCTGCACTGGTCTCTGCTGCTCTGGTCTGTGCTGCACTGTACTGTATTTTTCGCCCTATGTAAGATGCACCTAGGTTTTAGAGTAGAACAATACACCTCAGGTCAGACCAGCAATCAGACCCCCAATGTTAATCAGACCTCAGATCAGTCCCCCAATGCCTCAAATCAACCCCCCAACCTTTAGCCATCTATCAGCCCTCATGTCAGCCATGAGCCCCCCCATGTCAGCCCCCAGTGCAAATAAAATAAAAAAAAACACTTACCTCTCCTGCTCCTGGTCACCATCGCGATCCTCTTCATTCTGCTGTCGCCTGTGTATCGCGGCGCACAGTGTGAGGTCACACAGCGACCTCACGCTGTGCGCAGCCCTGCATAGCCGAGCCGAGGACCAGGAAGCGGTGAGTACAGATCCTTCACCGCTTCCTGGTCCTCCTGTACTAATGAAGCGCTTCCATAAAGGAAGCGCTTTATTAGTACCGCGTTAAAGACGGCCCTGATCGCCGCGGCCCGGCAAACAATCTTCCAGGGCCCGGTCCTGAGCTGCCCTATAGCACATGCTCCTAACAAATCCCCTTGTTAGCTCATCGTACCTAGTAACTTCGACTAGTTCTATCCATCTATAACACTTGTTTTTGCATATTATAAAACCACAAATTTAGGAAAATACACCATGTGTATAATCATAATCCCAAGCAGAGCAATACATCTCAGAATTTCTTGATCTATTACTTTGTTATGAATTCTGAGTTTTTGGTCTAAATTCTTAAAATTGTGTGATTATTTACAGGCCTTCCCGTTCCATCCACAAAACAACAAAGATGCAGGCCTGTTCTGAACGTGGTGCAGGTGTCGATGGACGAAGAGTCGGAGGAGCATTCGGAGGGAGAGCAGGCCAGACACTCTGCAACTGTCTTGGCCACTTCCCCCCCTGATGTCTCCAGTTCCCCCTCTGATGTATGCAGTCCCCCCCCCCTTCCTGATGTCTGCACTTACCCACCTGATGAGTCTGAGGAGCAGTCGGAGGGAGAGCAGCAGGCAGGACCCTGTGCAAATGTCTGGGCCACTTCTCACCCTGATGTCTGCAGTTCACCCCCTATGTCTGCACCCCCCCCCCCCCCTGATGTCTGCACTTCATTCCTTCCCTGATGTATGCACTTCGCCCCCTGATGTGTGCGCCGGACCTTCTCATCCTCCAGAATCAAATCACCCAGGTCAATAAAAAGAGGAGGAGGAGGGAAAGTTGATCTACACCCCCTCCCCCAAGAAGGGTAAATATGTGCACACATCAAAATAATTCTGTATACATAAGATGTTCACATGATCCCACCACCCCCCTTTCAACTCTGGAGCAAAAATGCACATGTGTAAGAAATCTAAACTATAGCCGACCTTAGTTAACATGGCTGACTGATTACCTGGGCAGCGTTTGCACCCCGGTTAGCAAGCAACTACACCTGGGGCCCGGGGGTTTGTTGTTACATAATAGTACGTCCCTGTGCGTCCAGTCACTTCCCGCTGCGGCTTACTAGTAAATTGGCCGGTTGGTAATTGTTTATAAGTCCCTACAATGAGGGGGTCAACATAAACTACCTTACTATAAAAAACCAGAAATGCACCCATCCATTAGGTGCACGACCGTTGTTTAGCTCCGCATCCGAGCCTCAGTTTTTACAGCTTTGATATGGACCCATTCAATTCCATGGTGCATAAAAATATGCGGTCTGAAATCCATGTGATGTCTCCATCCGTATCTCCGTTATGTGGTGCCTAGAAAAAATATTGCCAGTCCTATTGTTGTCCGTTTTGTGGGCAGTTATTGAAATGGCTGTCTGGGCAGTTACGCTAATTGCATAACGCACAGGGAAGCATTACGGGTTTTTCAGATACACCATTAACGCGCAATGCAAAACACACAACGGTCGTGTGCATGTAGCCTAAGGCCCCTTGCACAAGATCGTATGCCTTCCGAGACATACGGTCCATGAGCATGCCATATGTCCCGGAGCGGCATACAACGTGCACACGGGAGCGCGCAGCATCATTGGTTACTATGCCAATAATGTATATTAACCATAGGTTACTATTGATGCTGTGCGCATTGGCCACCCGCGAGTCGATTGTCCTGCACTCATATGAACACAGGACTATAGTCCCACGGGCGGATGATGTGGAGAGTATCATAGTAACCTCTGCTGCTGTGCGCACTCATGAGCAGGATGTAGTATGCCACTCAGGGACATATGGCATGCTCATGGACTGTATGTCTCGAAGGGCATACGGTCGTGTGCAAGTGGCGTAAGTGTCTAAAGTAGCTAATAAATATAAACTACCCAAAAAAATAACATTAAACTGTATCCAAACTATCTCTTTACCAAAAACACTTTAATGACCATAAACATGTGTAACTTTTGGATTTAGATGTAAATCTTAAGTGTTTATACACCTACTCCACACAATGCACTAATTGTCTGCCAAACTAAATTGCATTAATATATTCTCTTCTTTTGAACATACAGTAATCAATAAATGCCATAAACGAATGGCCAAGTACCAGAAGGAGCAAGAAAAGGATCGATTGGCTCTACATAAGCTGCTGCGGCGGGTTTCAAAGAAGGTTCGGAGGATGGATCAGAGGAACCGTAAAATAATAAAACATATAGTTGCATTCCATAATTTTTTTTTTTAAATAAGCCCGAAAGGACTGTTATTGTTAAAATGTTTGAAATTGTTATTATTAAAATGCTATTAAAAATATTTATCTGCCAAAGACTTGATGTGCCCGATCTTGAAAGTTCTATCAGTCAGAGGAATGCGTCGTGTTGTGTGTAGCTAATTTTGTACTTCTTTTTCTTGTTGTTTAAAAAAATAATTATTTATTTAAACGAAAATTTTAGAAAAACTCATTGGAACGAGTGAAACGTTCTCAAGAAATCTACAGTACGTCCAGTTGCCTTGATTTATTCTTTACAGATATACCATGACCTGGATAAATGAGAACCTTCACAGACATAAGATTTTAGAAAGTCAAATAGTGTATTTTTTTTCATGTTAGCCCATTCCTGCTGCACACTTACAACATGATGCTGTCAGAGGTGTCTTGGTTTATTTTCGGTGTTGTCCTGGTCTGGTAGGGGCCCATTTCTGGGAACAAATTCCTGCTGCACACTTCGAACATGCTGCTGGCTGTAGTGCTGAGTTAGGCCGAGCTATGTGTAGCTCTTATACTGGACCCTTAACATCTACCTTGTGCTGATGCTGAAGTCTGTCCTGACCCTGATGACTTATGTGTGGGCCTTATACTCCACCGTTACCGATACTTGCTGTTGTAGGTCCTGACACTGCGGAGTGATGTGTGGGGCGTCTACTACAGTGTTACCGTGTACCTAATGCTGTCTATTCTGCTGTCTGTCCTTACAACAAATTTCTAAAATTACACCGTAACATTACATAAAAAATAAAAAAAAGCACCCGTTTTTAAACTGAAAAAAAATGTATTTATAACAAAAATAATAAAGCAAGCCTCTATGGCAACTTTTTTTTAGCTCCAATTATATTTTAGCAATTTTTTGGAGCTGGTGAAGGTGTTTTTCCTCCATTTGCCGAAACCTTTGAGTTTTTGAAAAATTCTGAAAAATTTCAAAATTTGCTTCTAAACTTCTAAGCCTTGTAACATCCCCAAAAAATAAAATATCATTCCCAAATTGATCCAAACATGAAGTAGACATATGGGGAATGTAAAGTAATAACTATTTTTGGAGGTATTACTATGTATTATAGAAGTTGAGAAATTGAAACTTGGAAATTTGCAATTTTTTAAAAATGTTTGGTAAATTTGGTATTTTTTTATAAATAAAAATGAATTTTTTTTACTTCATTTTACCAGTGTCATGAAGTACAATATGTGACGAAAAAACTTTCTCAGAATGGCCTGGATAAGTCAAAGTGTTTTAAAGTTATAAGCACTTAAAGTGACACTGGTCAGATTTGCAAAAAATGGCCTGGTCCTTAGGCCCCTTTCACACGGGCGAGTATTCCGCACGAATGCGATGCGTGAGTTGAATGCATTGCACCCGCACTGAATGCCGACCCATTCATTTCTATGGGGCTGTTCACATGAGCGGTGATTTTCACGCATCACTTGTGCGTTGCGTGAAAATCGCAGCATGCTCTATATTCTGCGTTTTTCACGCAACGCAGGCCCCATAGCAGTGAATGGGGTTGCGTGAAAATTGCAAGCATCCGCAAGCAAGTGCGGATGCGGTGCGATTTTCACGCATGGTTGCTAGGTGACAGTCTATTCACTGTATTATTTTCCCTTATAACATGGTTATAAGGGAAAATAATAGCATTCTGAATACAGAATGCTTAGTAGGTGATCAATTGAGGGTTAAAAAAAAATAAAAAAAATTAACTCACCTTCTCCTCTTGTTCGCGTAGTTCCCGGTCTCTTCTTTACTTCTTAAAAGATGAACTACCGGCTAGGACCTGTGGTGACGTCAGATCACATGCTCCAATCACATGGTCCATCACCACGGTGATGGACCATGTGATTGGAGCATGTGATCTGATGTCACTCAGGTCCTTTAGCCCATAGCTCATCATTAAAGAAGTAAAGAAGAGACCGGGAACTACGCGAACAAGAGGAGAAGGTGAGTTAATTTTTTTATTTTTTTTTAACCCTCAATTGATCACCTACTAAGCATTCTGTATTCAAAATGCTATTATTTTCCCTTATAACCATGTTATAAGGGAAAATAATACAATCTACACAACCCCGATCCCAAGCCCGAACTTCTGTGAAGAAGTTCGGGTTTGGGTACCAAACATGTGCGATTTTTCTCACGCGAGTGCAAAACGCATTACAATGTTTTGCACTCGCGCGGAAAAATCGCGGGTGTTCCCGCAACGCACCCACACATTTTCCTGCAACATTTTCCTGGGTGCGTTGCGGGAACACCCGCGATTTTTCCGCGCGAGTGCAAAACATTGTAATGCGTTTTGCACTCGCGTGAGAAAAATCGCACATGTTTGGTACCCAAACCCGAACTTCTTCACAGAAGTTCGGGCTTGGGATCGGGGTTGTGTAGATTGTATTATTTTCCCTTATAACATGGTTATAAGGGAAAATAATAGCATTTTGAATACAGAATGCTTAGTAGGTGATCAATTGAGGGTTAAAAAAAAATAAAAAAATTAACTCACCTTCTCCTCTTGTTCGCGTAGTTCCCGGTCTCTTCTTTACTTCTTAAAAGATGAACTACCGGCTAGGACCTGTGGTGACGTCAGATCACATGCTCCAATCACATGGTCCATCACCACGGTGATGGACCATGTGATTGGAGCATGTGATCTGATGTCACTCAGGTCCTTTAGCCCATAGCTCATCATTAAAGAAGTAAAGAAGAGACCGGGAACTACGCGAACAAGAGGAGAAGGTGAGTTAATTTTTTTATTATTTTTTAACCCTCAATTGATCACCTACTAAGCATTCTGTATTCAAAATGCTATTATTTTCCCTTATAACCATGTTATAAGGGAAAATAATACAATCTACACAACCCCGATCCCAAGCCCGAACTTCTGTGAAGAAGTTCGGGTTTGGGTACCAAACATGTGCGATTTTTCTCACGCGAGTGCAAAACGCATTACAATGTTTTGCACTCGCGCGGAAAAATCGCGGGTGTTCCCGCAACGCACCCACACATTTTCCTGCAACGCCCGTGTGAAAGAGGCCTTAAGGTGAAATAGGGCTGAGTCCTTAAGTGGTTAAGTAATCATTTGAAAAGGGATGAAATACGAATGTAGTAGAGTTAACACACATGCTTTATGAGACATGTTATGTAAACTTAATGCAATTAAATATGTTAAGATATTTAAAAAAATGGCTTGTGTTTCAAGATTACGTGATGAGTTTAGAAATTTGAGTTAAAGGGAACCTGTCACCGGGATTTTGTATATAGAGCTGAGGACATGGGTTGCTAGATGGCCGCTAGCACATCCGCAATACCCAGTCCCCATAGCTCTGTGTGCTTTTATTGTGTAAAAAAAACGATTTGATACATATGCAAATTAACCTGAGATGAGTCCTGTCCCTGACTCATCTCACATACAGGACTCATCTCAGGTTAATTTGCATATGTATCAAATCGTTTTTTTTACACAATAAAAGCACACAGAGCTATGGGGACTGGATATTGCGGATGTGCTAGCGGCTATCTAGCAACCCATGTCCTCAGCTCTATGCACAAAATCCCGGTGACAGGTTCCCTTTAAGAGGTTGTGTGTTAACCATACTACATCTGTACGGATTAGCAGCATAACTGGATATATACATTACTGAGTGTTGTAGAGAGAGATACAAAAATCATGTAAGTATTGTACCTTAGCATAATCTCCTACTATACTCATCGACCCGATCGTGTTGTAGGCGTTTTTTTTTATCGTCTTGTGGTCGTGCCATATGCCGCTTTTCAGTTTTAGTTCGGCCCGGACCGACCGTACAATGATATATTTCTCTACCCTTTTGTTGGTCCAAGGATAGCCCCTTTCAAGAAACCGCTGAATGATAAAGATGAAAGCATATAATAAAAAAAAAATGTATTATACAAATATTCAAAGAAATATCCACAAAAAAAAAGCAAAAAGTAGTTACGTCTTTAAAGGGGAAATATTAGATTTAATGTTACCGATATAAGATCGGATTGTATTGCGATTATATGTATGTGAGGTCTGAGCAATCAGATATTGGCCAGCTAAGCTGCGATGTACCTGTCTAGTTAAGTGACGGTACATTATTGGGTGTACTGCTGGTTTCCATCCCCGTGGTGCACCCTGGGTAACGCTAAATGAACCATCAAATACTGGCGGTCTGACAAAAAAAGATCATGGACATAAATTTAAATCTATATATATTGTGTGTATGGTATATAGTGTGTGGTATATATTGCATGGCAGGAAAACGGACGTGCTATGTGCATGACTGACATAGTGCTGCAAAGTAACAAGAATACTCAGTGCACCAATCAGTAGTATCTGCTATTAGGGGGGCGGAGGAAAAAAAATTTAAAAAAAATTTGTATCATTGTAGTTCTTATTCGCATACACGAATATTTAGCAACACTCAATTTACATATAAATAATTTAGATGTAGATCGAGTGTTGCTAAATATTGTTCTGACATGCATGCAATATGAAATAAAATACAGTGCTGTAATACAATATTACTTACAGTGAGAAGAACTTCTTCCTTTTGAAATCGAATTCTCCCCATTTTCGATCGCCGATTTAAATACAGAAAGAACGCCAAAATCCACTGGAAGCAATGCAAAACCGAAACCGAAACCAGCGCACATGTCACGTGACATGATTACGTCACTCATAAGATCGCATTCTCCCGCGATCATTCATAACATTCCCGATTTTCAGGTAAAAATCGGGAATTCGAATAACAAGATTGATTCCACCCTGCTTCTTGCAATATAGCAAATATTCAAAAAAATTATTTAGAATCGATCAATTTAGCTATTATAGTGGTATAATCTTATTTGTGGGCCAATGACTCAGGGATCATGTTTTTTCAGATGTTTAAAATTTACGAATATTCGATATAGCGAATATATAGCACTATATTCGAAATATTCGCGAATTCTCGAATTTGCGATATTCGAGAAAAATATTTGCTATTCGAATATTCGCGCTCAACACTAATCATGACTTCAGATTGGAAAAAAATGACGTATATTCTAAAAAACAAATATATAGCACTATATTGAATATATTCATTTTTTAGAATATTCGTCTTGTTTTTTTTTCAATCTGTACAGTTGTTCCACTTCGGCATACTCCTCCCCGACAAGTGTCCCCATCACCATGGGAACACCTGGAGGGTTAGAATATACCATCGGATCTGAGTTTTCACGATCTTTCATTTTTTCCCATCTGAACACATGATTCCCTGCTTGTTGCTTGTGTGCCAATGAGTTATTGGCGCACAAACAACTTAAGCAGGGAGGATTCAGGACTTTAGATGGAAAGAAATTGACTCATTGGCACACAAGCAACAAGCAGGGAATCATGTGTTCCAATGGGAAAGAAATTACAAATATTTGCTATAACGAATATATAGAACTTTATTAGGAATATTCGCAAATTTTTGAAGTTCGCTATTCGAAAATTCGCGCTCAACATTATATATCGCACCCCTCAATCAGTATTTTGTGGAGACAGGTATATAGAACTAGAGATGGCCCGAACTATCCGACGGCGAACAGTTCCCGGCGAACATAGCTTGTTCGCGTTCGCCTCTGCCGGGCGAACACATGCGATGTTCGGTCCGCCCCCTATACATCATCATTGAGCAAACTTTGACCCTGTACCTCACAGTCAGCAGACACATTCCAGCCAATCAGCAGCATACCCTCCCTCCCAGACCCTCCCACCTCCTGCACAGCATCCATTTTAGATTCATTCTGAAGCTGCAGTCTTAGTGAGAGGAGGGAGACTGTAACTGCTGCTGATTTAATTGGGAAATCGATAGCTAGGCTAGTGAATTCAGTGTCCACTCCAGTCCTGAAAGACTCATCTGATCTCTGCTGTAAGGACAGCGTCCTGACAGCACCCCAAAAAGCCCTTTTTAGGGCTGCAACATTAGTCTGCTTTTTTTTTTTCCTTTATATACATATTGCAGTTGCCTGGCCTGCCTGTGTGTGAGGAGCTGCAGGCCCACAGACTGTAGTGTGCCCACTGCCAGTGCTCACCCCTGTCATTCCGTGTGGCACAGGACTTTGCTTAAAAAAAGGCACTTAATTTTTACACTTTAACCACCTCAGGACCGCCGTACGCAGGATTGCGTCTTTGCGGCGGCCCTGCTCTTCTGGGTGGACGCGCCGGTGCGTCCTCTCGCGAGACGCGAGATTTCCTGTGAACGCGCGCACACAGGCGCGCGCGCTCACAGGAACGGAAGGTAAGAGAGTTGATCTCCAGCCTGCCAGCGGCGATCGTTCGCTGGCAGGCTGGAGATGTGTTTTTTTTAACCCCTAACAGGTATATTAGACGCTGTTTTGATAACAGCGTCTAATATACCTGCTACCTGGTCCTCTGGTGGTCCCCTTTGTTTGGATCGACCACCAGAGGACACAGGTAGCTCAGTAAAGTCCCACCAAGCACCACTACACTACACTACACCCCCCCCCCGTCACTTATTAACCCCTTATTAGCCCCTGATCACCCCATATAGACTCCCTGATCACCCCCCTGTCATTGATTACACCCCTGTCATTGATCAACCCCCTGTAAAGCTCCATTCAGATGTCCGCATGATTTTTACGGATCCACTGATGGATGGATCGGATCTGCAAAACGCATACGGGCGTCTGAATGAAGCCTTACAGGGGCGTGATCAATGACTGTGGTGATCACCCCATATAGACTCCCTGATCACCCCCCTGTCATTGATTACCCCCCTGTCATTGATTACCCCCCTGTAAAGCTCCATTCAGATGTCCGCATGATTTTTACGGATGCACTGATAGATGGATCGGATCCGCAAAATGCATCCGGACGTCTGAATGAAGCCTTACAGGGGCATGATCAATGACTGTGGTTATCACCCCATATAGACTCCCTGATCACCCCCCTGTCATTGATCACCCCCCTGTAAAGCTCCATTCAGATGTCCGCATGATTTTTACGGATGCACTGATAGATGGATCGGATCCGCAAAACGCATCCGGACGTCTGAATGAAGCCTTACAGGGGCGTGATCAATGACTGTGGTGATCACCCCATATAGACTCCCTGATCACCCCCCTGTCATTGATTACACCCCTGTCATTGATCACCCCCCTGTAAAGCTCCATTCAGATGTCCGCATGATTTTTACGGATGCACTGATAGATGGATCGGATCCGCAAAACGCATCCGGACGTCTGAATGAAGCCTTACAGGGGCGTGATCAATGACTGTGGTGATCACCCCATATAGACTCCCTGATCACCCCCCTGTCATTGATTACCCCCCTGTAAAGCTCCATTCAGATGTCCGCATGATTTTTACGGATGCACTGATAGATGGATCGGATCCGCAAAATGCATCCGGACGTCTGAATGAAGCCTTACAGGGGCATGATCAATGACTGTGGTTATCACCCCATATAGACTCCCTGATCACCCCCCTGTCATTGATCACCCCCCTGTAAAGCTCCATTCAGATGTCCGCATGATTTTTACGGATGCACTGATAGATGGATCGGATCCGCAAAACGCATCCGGACGTCTGAATGAAGCCTTACAGGGGCGTGATCAATGACTGTGGTGATCACCCCATATAGACTCCCTGATCACCCCCCTGTCATTGATTACACCCCTGTCATTGATCACCCCCCTGTAAAGCTCCATTCAGATGTCCGCATGATTTTTACGGATGCACTGATAGATGGATCGGATCCGCAAAACGCATCCGGACGTCTGAATGAAGCCTTACAGGGGCGTGATCAATGACTGTGGTGATCACCCCATATAGACTCCCTGATCACCCCCCTGTCATTGATCACCCCCCTGTAAAGCTCCATTCAGATGTCCGCATGATTTTTACGGATGCACTGATAGATGGATCGGATCCGCAAAACGCATCCGGACGTCTGAATGAAGCCTTACAGGGGCGTGATCAATGACTGTGGTGATCACCCCATATAGACTCCCTGATCACCCCCCTGTCATTGATTACACCCCTGTCATTGATCACCCCCCTGTAAAGCTCCATTCAGACGTCCGCATGATTTTTACGGATCCACTGATAGATGGATCGGATCCGCAAAACGCATCCGGACGTCTGAATGAAGCCTTACAGGGGCATGATCAATGACTGTGGTGATCACCCCATATAGACTCCCTGATCACCCCCCTGTCATTGATTACCCCCCTGTAAAGCTCCATTCAGATGTCCGCATGATTTTTACGGATGCACTGATAGATGGATCGGATCCGCAAAACGCATACGGACGTCTGAATGAAGCCTTACAGGGGCATGATCAATGACTGTGGTTATCACCCCATATAGACTCCCTGATCACCCCCCTGTCATTGATCAACCCCCTGTCATTGATCACCCCCCCCTGTCATTGATCACCCCCCTGTCATTGATCAACCCCCTGTCATTGATCACCCCCCCCTGTCATTGATCACCCCCCTGTCATTGATCACCCCTCTGTAAGGCTCCATTCAGACATTTTTTTGGCCCAAGTTAGCGGAATTTTTATTTATTTTTCTTACAAAGTCTCATATTCCACTAACTTGTGTCAAAAAATAAAATCTCACATGAACTCACCATACCCCTCACGGAATCCAAATGCGTAAAATTTTTTAGACATGTATATTCCAGACTTCTTCTCACGCTTTAGGGCCCCTAGAATGCCAGGGCAGTATAAATACGCCACATGTGACCCCATTTCGGAAAGAAGACACCCCCAGGTATTCCGTGAGGGGCATATTGAGTCCATGAAAGATTGAAATTTTTGTCCCAAGTTAGCGGAACGGGAGACTTTGTGAGAAAAAAATAAAAAATATCAATTTCCGCTAACTTGTGCCAAAAAAAAAAAATTTCTATGAACTCGCCATGCCCCTCATTGAATACCTTGGGGTGTCTTCTTTCCAAAATGGGGTCACATGTGGGGTATTTATACTGCCCTGGCATTCTAGGGGCCCCAAAGCGTGAGAAGAAGTCTGGTATCCAAATGTCTAAAAATGCCCTCATAAAATGAATGTGGGCCCCTTTGCGCATCTAGGCTGCAAAAAAGTGTCACACATGTGGTATCGCCGTACTCAGGAGAAGTTGGGGAATGTGTTTTGGGGTGTCATTTTACATATACCCATGCTGGGTGAGAGAAATATCTTGGTCAAATGCCAACTTTGTATAAAAAAATGGGAAAAGTTGTCTTTTGCCAAGATATTTCTCTCACCCAGCAAGGGTATATGTAAAATGACACCCCAAAACACATTCCCCAACTTCTCCTGAATACGGCGATACCACATGTGTGACACTTTTTTGCAGCCTAGGTGGGCAAAGGGGCCCATATTCCAAAGAGCACCTTTAGGATTTCACAGGTCATTTACCTACCTAACACACATTAGGGCCCCTGGAAAATGCCAGGGCAGTATAACTACCACACAAGTGACCCCATTTTGGAAAGAAGACACCCCAAGGTATTCCGTGAGGGGCATGGCGAGTTCCTAGAATTTTTTATTTTTTGTCACAAGTTAGTGGAAAATGCTGATTTTTTTTTTTTTTTTTTTTTTTTATACAAAGTCTCATATTCCACTAACTTGTGACAAAAAATAAAAACTTCCATGAACTCACTATGCCCATCAGCGAATACCTTGGGGTCTCTTCTTTCCAAAATGGGGTCACTTGTGGGGTAGTTATACTGCCCTGGCATTCTAGGGGCCCAAATGTGTGGTAAGGAGTTTGAAATCAAATTCTGTAAAAAATGACAAGTGAAATCCGAAAGGTGCTCTTTGGAATATGGGCCCCTTTGCCCACCTAGGCTGCAAAAAAGTGTCACACATCTGGTATCTCCGTACTCAGGAGAAGGTGGGGAATGTGTTTTGGGGTGTCATTTTATATATACCCATGCTGGGTGAGAGAAATATCTTGGCAAACGACAACTTTTCCCATTTTTTTATACAAAGTTGGCATTTGACCAAGATATTTATCTCACCCAGCATGGGTATATGTAAAAAGACACCCCAAAACACATTCCTCAACTTCTCCTGAATACAGAGATACCAGATGTGTGACACTTTTTTGCAGCCTAGGTGGGCAAAGGGGCCCATATGCCAAAGAGCACCTTTCGGATTTCACAGGTCAATTTTTACAGAATTTGATTTCAAACTCCTTACCACACATTTGGGCCCCTAGAATGCCAGGGCAGTATAACTACCCCACAAGTGACCCCATTTTGGAAAGAAGAGACCCCAAGGTATTCGCTGATGGGCATAGTGAGTTCATGGAAGTTTTTATTTTTTGTCACAAGTTAGTGGAATATGAGACTTTGTATGAAAAAAAAAAAAAAAAAAAAAATAATCATTTTCCACTAACTTGTGACAAAAAATAAAAAATTCTAGGAACTCGCCATGCCCCTCACGGAATACCTTGGGGTGTCTTCTTTCCAAAATGGGGTCACTTGTGGGGTAGTTATACTGCCCTGGCATTCTAGGGGCCCAAATGTGTGGTAAGGAGTTTGAAATCAAATTCAGTAAAAAATGACCTGTGAAATCCGAAAGGTGCTCTTTGGAATGTGGGCCCCTTTGCCCACCTAGGCTGCAAAAAAGTGTCACACATCTGGTATCTCCGTACTCAGGAGAAGGTGGGGAATGTGTTTTGGGGTGTCATTTTATATATACCCATGCTGGGTGAGAGAAATATCTTGGCAAAAGACAACTTTTCCCATTTTTTTATACAAAGTTGTCATTTGACCAAGATATTTATCTCACCCAGCATGGGTATATGTAAAAAGACACCCCAAAACACATTCCTCAACTTCTCCTGAGTACGGGGATACCAGATGTGTGACACTTTTTTGCAGCCTAGGTGGGCAAAGGGGCCCATATTCCAAAGAGCACCTTTCGGATTTCACTTGTCATTTTTTACTGAATTTGATTTCAAACTCCTTACCACACATTTGGGCCCCTAGAATGCCAGGGCAGTATAACTACCCCACAAGTGACCCCATTTTGGAAAGAAGAGACCCCAAGGTATTCGCTGATGGGCATAGTGAGTTCATAGAACTTTTTATTTTTTGTCACAAGTTAGTGGAATATGAGACTTTGTAAGAAAAAAAAAAAAAAAAAAAAAAATCATCATTTTCCGCTAACTTGTGACAAAAAATAAAAAGTTCTATGAACTCACTATGCCCATCAGCGAATACCTTAGGGTGTGTACTTTCAGAAATGGGGTCATTTGTGGGGTGTTTGTACTGTCTGGGCATTGTAGAACCTCAGGAAACATGACAGGTGCTCAGAAAGTCAGAGCTGCTGCAAAAAGCGGAAATTCACATTTTTGTACCATAGTTTGTAAACGCTATAACTTTTACCCAAACCATTTTTTTTCTACCCAAACATTTTTTTTTTTATCAAAGACATGTAGAACTATAAATTTAGAGCAAAATTTCTATATGGATGTCGTTTTTTTTTGCAAAATTTTACAACTGAAAGTGAAAAATGTCATTTTTTTGCAAAAAAATCGTTAAATTTCGATTAATAACAAAAAAAGTAAAAATGTCAGCAGCAATGAAATACCACCAAATGAAAGCTCTATTAGTGAGAAGAAAAGGAGGTAAAATTCATTTGGGTGGTAAGTTGCATGACCGAGCAATAAATGGTGAAAGTAGTGTAGGTCAGAAGTGTAAAAAGTGGCCTGGTCTTTCAGGGTGTTTAAGCACTGGGGGCTGAGGTGGTTAATCTAAGGTTAGTTGCCTGCCAGTGTGTGTCAGGCTGACTTCCACTGACTGTAGTGTGCCCACTGCCAGTGCCCACCACTCATACCGGCTGGCACAGGACTTTGCATAAAAAAGGCATTTAATTTTTACACTTTAGTGTAATTTCAGCTGCTTGCCTGCTGCTAGTGTGTGTCAGGCCGACTTCAACTGACTGTAGTGTGCCCACTGCCAGTGCCCACCCCTGTCATCCCGTGTGGCACAGGACTTTGCTTAAAAAAAAGGCACTTCATTTTTACACTTTAATCTAAGGTTAGTTGCCTGCCAGTGTGTGTCAGGCCGACTTCAACTGACTGTAGTGTGCCCACTGCCAGTGCCCACCCCTGTCATCCCGAGTGGCACAGGACTTTGCTTAAAAAAGGCATTTAATTTTTACACTTTAGTGTAATTTCAGCTGCTTGCCTGCTGCTAGTGTGTGTCAGGCCGACTTCAACTGACTGTAGTGTGCCCACTGCCAGTGCCAACCACTGATACCGGGTGGCACAGTAGCTTGCCGATAAATAAGGCATTTAATTTTTAGACAGTAGTCTAAATTCAGTTGCTTGCCTGCTGCCAGTGTGTGTCAGGCCCGCTTCCACTGACTGTAGTGTGCCCACTGCCAGTGCCAACCACTGATACCGGGTGGCACAGTAGCTTGCCGATAAATAAGGCATTTAATTTTTAGACAGTAGTCTAAATTCAGTTGCTTGCCTGCTGCCAGTGTGTGTCAGGCCCTCTTCCACTGACTGTAGTGTGCCCACTGCCAGTGCCAACCACTCATACCGGGTGGCACAGTAGCTTGCCGATAAATAAGGCATTTAATTTTTACACTTTAGTGTAATTTCAGTTGCTTGCCTGCTGCCAGTGTGTGTCAGGCCCGCTTCTACTGACTGTAGTGTGCCCACTGCCAGTGCCAACCACTGATACCATCTCCCCGTTCGAAAAATCTATTCAATAAATGGCACCCAGATTGGGGACGTTAGAGGGATTAAACTGATGAGAATAGTACTACAGAAAATACCACTCATATCGGGTGTGACAGTAAATTGCACGGCGCAGACGCAGTCACCGTGGATTAAAACAGAGTGGAGGGAGCCAGCGTTTTTTTAACCATCTCCCCGTCCGAAAAATCTGTTTAATAAATGGCCCCCAGATTGGGGAGTCGGGGACGTTAGAGGGATTAAACTGATGAGAATAGTACTACAGAAAATACCACTCATATCGGGTGTGACAGTAAATTGCACGGCGCAGACGCAGTCACCGTGGATAAAAACAAAGGGGAGGGAGCCAGCGTTTTTTTAACCATCTCCCCGTTCGAAAAATCTATTCAATTGACCTTTCGGGGACCCTTGGTGTTGTACGTGGCTGGGTGGAGGAAGAAACCTTCAATGACATCACCGGGACGTGGCTAGCTTGGTATCCAACCTTGTGCAAATGGGGAGTTTGCGGTTGTGCAAATGAACTGTTTGCGGTGCATTAAAAGGGGAGTTTGGTCTGTCAATGTCTGTGATGCGGGCGTAACCCTTACACTACCTGATCGATACAACATCATACCTGATCGTATACACACACTGGATGTTTTAAAGCACGTTATTCCAAACAATTTAGGAATGTTAGTTGATTTATGCCCTTTATGGATTAAAACCCGACTCTGCGTCCACTACGTAATTTTCCATGGGAGTTTTGCCATAGATCCCCCTCCGGCATGCCACAGTCCAGGTGTTAGACCCCTTGAAACAACTTTCTCATCACTATTGTGGCCAGAAAGAGTCCCTGTGGGTTTTAAAATTCGCCTGTCTATTGAAGTCTATGGCGGTTCGCCCGGTTCGCCAGTTCGCGAACATTTGCGGAAGTTCTCGTTCGCTGTTCGCGAACTGAAAATTTTATGTTCGCGACATCACTATATAGAACCCATGAATCAATATTTGGTGGAAACAGGTATATCGCACCCATCAATCAGTATTTTGTGGAAGCAGGTATATCAAACCCCTTAATCAGTGTTTTGTGGAAGCAGGTATATCGCACCCCTCAATCATTTTTTTTTTGGGCAACAGGTATATCACACCCGTTGCAAATTGTTGTTCCAATAACGCTTGGCTCTCTATATATACCTGCGGTATCGCAGCAGAACCGCACACAACTGCTGCACAATATAAATGAACTATAATATATTTTCTATAGAAAGTATATTATAGGTATATCGCACCCCTCAATCAGTATTTTGTGGAAGCAGGTATATAGAACCCCTTAATCAATATTTGGTGGAAACAGATATATCGCACCCCTCAATCAGTATTTTGTGGAAGCCGATGTATCGCAGGTCTCAATCAATATTTGGTGGAAGCAGGTATATCACACCCCTCAATCAGTATTTTGTGGAAGCAGGTATATCGCACCCCTTAATCAGTATTTTTTTGGAAGCAGGTATATAGAGACCCTGAATCAATATTTGGTGGAAGTAGGTATATCGCACCCCTCAATCAGTATTTTGTGGAAGCAGATATATAGAACCGCTTAATCAGTATTTTGTAGAAGCAGGTATATCGCACCCCTCAATCAGTATTTTGTGGAAGCAGGGATATCAAACCCCTCAATCAGTATTTTGTGGAAGCAGGTATATTGCACCCCTCAATCAGTTTTTTTGGGGCAACAGGTATATAACACCCGTTGCAAATAGTTGTTCCAATAACGCTTGTCCCTCTATATACCTGCGGTATTGCAGCAGATCCGCACACAACTGCTGCACAATACAAATGCGCTATAATATACAGGGTGGGCCATTTATATGGATACACCTTAATAAAATGGGAATGGTTGGTGATATTAACTTCCTGTTTGTGGCACATTAGTATATGTGAGGGGGGAAACTTTTCAAGATGGGTGGTGACCATGGCGGCCATTTTGAAGTTGGCCATTTTGAATCCAACTTTTGTTTTTTCAATAGGAAGAGGGTCATGGGACTTATTGGGAATTTCACACGAAAAACAATGGTGTCCTTGGTTTTAACGTAACTTTATTCTTCCATGAGTTATTTACAAGTTTCTCTTTGTTTACAGCCATTGACATGTCACCGAGGTTAACACGTGAGGAGCGGATAGAAATTGTGTTGATGTCTGGTGAACGCAGTAACCGGGTCATTGCAGCAGATTTCAATGCAAGACACCCTACGACCACCCATCTCCCATGCTACAGTTAGCAAACTGCTTGCTAAGTTTCGTGAAACTGGTTCAGTATTGCATTTGCCAAAATGTGCATGCATGAAATCTGTCTCTAATGAAGAAACATCAGTGGCTGTCCTAGCTTCATTCAGCAAGAGCCCACAGCGTAGCACTCGCCGTATGTCACTGGAGAGTGGCATTAGTCGAACATCCCTTTGGCGGATATTAGCTACTCACAAATAGCACCCTTACAAACTCCAGCTACTGCAGCATCTCAACGAGGATGACCCAGATCGGCGCACTGAATTAGCATAATGGGCAAAATAAAAATTGGAACAGGACCCTCAGTTTACGCAGAAGATTTTGTTCAGTGATGAGGAAAACTTTTATGTGAATGGTTAAGTTAACAAATAAAACCACCACTATTGGTCTGACACTAACCCACATTGGATAGATCCCTCCAAAACTGTTGGAACAAAAAAATTGATGGTATGGTGTGGTATATGGGGTACAAAGATAGTAGGGCCATTCTTCATCAATTGAAACCTCAAGGCCACTGGATATGCGAAATTGCTACATGATGATGTGTTTCCCTCTTTATGCACTGAAGCTGGCACGTTCCCTGAGTTTTTCCAGCAAGATGGTGCACCACCACATTATGGGTGTCAGGTCCGAGCATTCCTAGATGAACAGTTTCCTGGAAAGTGGATTTGTGGTTGTCGTGGGCCAGTTGAATGGCCCCCAAGGTCTCCCGATCTGACCCCCTTAGACTTTTATCTTTAGGGTCATCTGAAGGCAATTGTCTATGCTGTGAGGATACGAGATGTGCAGCAACTGAAACTACGGATACTGGAAGCCTGTGCTAGCATTTCTCCTGCGGTGTTGCTATCAGTGTGTGAAGAGTGGGAGAAGAGGGTTGCATTGACAATCCAACACAATGGGCAGCACATTGAACACATTTTATAAGTGGTCAGAAACTTGTAAATAACTCATGAAAGAATAAAGTTATGTTAAAACCAAGCACACCATTGTTTTTCTTGTGAAAGTCCCAATAAGTTTGATGTGTCACATGACCCTCTTCCTATAGAAAAAACAAAAGTTGGATTCAAAATGGCCGACTTCAAAATGGCCGCCATGGTCACCACCCATCTTGAAAAGTTTCCCCCCTCACATATACTAATGTACTACAAACAGGAAGTTAATATCACCAACCATTCCCATTTTATTAAGGTGTATCCATATAAATGGCCCACCCTGTACTTTTGATGTTAGAAAGTATATTATAGGAATATCACACCCCTCAACCAGTTTTTTTTGGGGCAACATGTATATCACACCAGTTGCAATTAGTTATTCCAGTAATGTTTGTCCGTCTATATAGCTGCGGTATCGTAGCAGAACCGCACAGAACTGCTGCACAATACAAATGCACTAAAATATACTTTTTATGTTAGAAAGTATATTATAAGTATATCACACCCTTCAGTATTAGAGATGTCCCGAATAGTTCACCGGCGAATAGTTCCCGGTGAACATAGCTTGTTCGCGTTCGCCGCGGCGGGCGAACATATGCGATGTTCGGTCCGCCCCCTATACATCATCATTGAGTAAACTTTAACCCTGTACCTCACAGTCAGCAGACACATTCCAGCCAATCAGCAGCAGACCCTCCCTCCCAGACCCTCCCACCTCCTGGACAGCATCCATTTTAGATTCATTTCGGAAGCTGCATTCTCAGTGAGAGGAGGGACAGTGCTGCTGCTGCTGATTCAATAGGGAAAGCGTTAGCTAGGGCAGTGTTCTGTGTCCACAGACTCATCTGCTGTAAGGACAGCGTCCTGACAGCACCCCAAAAAGCCCTTTTCAGGGCTGGTACATCAGTCAGTTTTTTTTTTTTTATATATATAAAACTCTCTCTTCGCAGTGTGGGTTTACATGCTAAGAGTGACTTCACACCGCAGATTTAATGTCCAGCCATAGACGCATATATCAATGCAGTGAGGGCGGATGTTGAGCATTTAAAAGACTCCATGACTAAAGGAGGCCTCAAACATCCTAACATGACGTCAGCCGAGATACGTGCATTGGGTGAACTTTGCAACAACGGCTCCCTCACGGTCAAACCGGCCGATAAGGGGGGAGCCGTTGTTGTGATGGACACCGAATGGTACGTCTCAGAGATACAGAGACAGCTGGGAGATCCCCTGGTGTATAGACAGCTGAATCATGACCCTAAATTTGATGTGATAAAGGTTATCACTGGCAAACTTGATAGAGCAAAAGTAGGAGGTTTGATCGATGAAGCTCTCTACAGGTATCTATTGATAACACACCCTAAAACACCATTGATTTATGTGCTACCTAAAATTCACAAGTGTATACAAAATCCCCCGGGGAGACCCATCGTCTCCGGGAGGGAGTCTGTGTTCTCCAACTTAGCCATTTTTTTGGACAAGATACTGAGAAGGTTTGCTGTTGGAGTCAGATCCTATATACGTGATACAGGTGACTTCCTGAAAAAGATTGCTAATGTGGAAGTGACGGCTAGGACTCTGCTAGTCTCCTTTGATGTGGTGAGCCTCTACACCTCTATCAACCATGATAGGGGTGTAGAGGCAGTCAGGAAATGTCTGGCTTCCACCCAATACACTGATGAATGTAGGGAGTTCATATTGGACCTGCTCGGTGTAGTTTTGAGATACAACTATTTTGCTTTTCAGGATGGCTACTATCTACAACAGCGGGGAACCGCAGTGGGTTCGAATATGGCGCCGACTTACGCCAACATTTTCATGTCGGGCCTGGAGGCTGAACACGTCTATGTGTCCCACCACTTCGGCCTAGTGCGGGGGTGGAGGAGATACATAGACGATGTTTTTGTCATCTGGGACGGCACTGAGAGTGAGTTGGCCAATTTTCACATTTTTTTTAATGCAATAGACCCAGAGATACTGTTTACTCTTACATGCTCCACCGAGCAGGTCCAATTTTTGGATACCATGGTGATCAAACAAGGCACGGTATTGGTGACCGACTTATTCACCAAACCAACGGACTGTAACAAGCTTTTGAAGTTCGAGAGCTGTCATCCACGGTCCATGGTCAAAACCTTGCCACGGAGTCAGTTCCTTCGCGTGCAACGTATAGTCAAAGATCCCAAGTTATGTGACATGAGACTGTCGCAGATGGCGGACAAGTTTGTTAATAGGGGGTACCCTAGAAGATTAGTTCGTAGACAACTGGATGAGCTGGAGTCTAGGATCCCTAAGGACACTAACAAACAGATTAGGGTGCCATTCATCTCTACATTTACTGAGGGTAGCTATCAAGTAGCAGATGCCATTAAAAAACACTGGCCAATACTGCATAGTAACTTCAAAATGGTCAAGGAATTTGCCGTACCTCCCCTGATGTCCTATAGGCGAGCTGCCAGTCTGAGGGATAAGCTAGTCAAAGCTGAAGTGGCTGGGGGTAAGGCCCCAGTTCAGACCTATATAGGTCGCAAGAAATACGGATGCTACCCGTGTTTAGGTTGCGTAAACTGCAGTTACATGTTGAAAGGGGAGAAATTCACACACCCGATATTGAAGACGCAATTTGAAATACGACATTTCCTGACCTGTGATAGTTCATTTGTGATCTATCTTCTGTCTTGCCCCTGCAATCTTTTTTATGTAGGGGAGACCATTTCTGAGGTCAAGACTAGAATGAACTATCACAGGTATTCGATTCGTCAAAAAAGGAGAGATCTCCCTGTGCCTAAGCACTTTGTTGAGGCGGGGCACGGAGAGAAGGATCTCAAATTTAGGGTGATAGATCACATTCCCCCACTTAAACGGGGAGGTAACAGGGAAAGACTACTTAAACAACGTGAGATCATGTGGATACACAGGCTACATACATTGAAGCCTGATGGCCTCAATGCGGAATGTAAATGGGAATTATGTGGGTGATAGATGTGTGCAGCACTCGCCGACGTGGGGGTCCTTGACCACTCAGTCTGGTGTATGAGACATGTAACAGTGCTAATGTTCTTGAGAAGATAACCAATGTATATTGATGCATATTTCATTTATTCTAGATGACTTTGGATGAGCTTGATGAACCTTTGTCTATGTACTGGGTGGAGCCGCCCAATGACCTTGAATACATTAACGTGAAAGTGACCATTGTGTGGAGACTTGCAGGACTGCGACTGATGACCTGGATTGGTAGCATGATGCACACTGTGTTCATGGATGTATGACAGTTGTTTAATCTGTATAGATGATGTGTGTTATTTCACTTGCCACACACTTGGGAGCTGGTGGAGTTATACACACATCAGTGCCATAGGTGTAGGTAGATGGGAGGTGTGTCCCATTGTAACCACACACAATCAGGGTGTATTGGTGATGGCCATTGTGGATTAAGCAATCGCTCTGTGCGTATTAGCATGGTTTGATTGCCTTCCCTTTGGGCCAGTTCCATGCACCCGAAGGTGCACTGCTATTTGGATCGTGTGCACATGTATGCTCCCTGGTGTCAGTGCGTACGTCCGCATGTCTTCACACTGTTTACATCATCATGGTTACTAAACACACCCCCGTGTGCGGTGCGTCTGACGCTGAGTCACATGCCCTGGCCTCCCTCCCCTCACAGCTGTTTCTCTTACTGTGCGCTCCAATGGATGACGCTGCGGTCCATGGAGCTAGTACGTGGGAGCACGTCTGCGTCAGGGGCGTGGCCAGTGGCGTCTGGCTCGGCGCATGCGCACCTTCGACGAGGGAACGCCAATGCCGGCCGGTTCTAAGTGTCTATGTGTGGTGAGCTCCGTCCTGTTGTTTTTAACCCCTTAGTGACCACCCATACGTGTTTTTACGGCGGTCACTAAGGGGCCTTGGGCTGGAGCGCCGCCTTTTTACGGCGGCACTTTAGCCCAAGTTAGCGCAAAAATTAATCTCTGTAGCTCCGTTCCCGCAGCTACCGGAGGTAGCTGAGGGCTCGGGGCAGTGATCAGAGACCGTGACAAGCGGTCTCTGATCACGTGATCGCCGTGATACACTTTATCACGGCGATCACCGAAAATGCCGGCAGCGGAGCTGCCCGCACTAAACTTTCTTCCTCCTCTCATGTAAGAGAGGAGGGAGAAAGTCTCCGGTGCTAGGATCGGGTCCCCCAGCGCTGCAGGTCCTAAGCTGGGTCCCGATCCTCACCCCCACCCCCCCCCCTTACCCTCAAGGAAGATGGCGGCGGCGGCCCGGCGCATGCGCAGACTTAAAGCCGGCCGCCGCCGCTCTCTGTAAGGTCTCTCTCCTCAGGAGAGGAGAGAGAAGTTTGAATTATGCCCCGATCGGGTCCCCCAGCACCCCGATCGGGGCAATATGGCCCCCAGATATGTAATAATAAAGTTATTAGGGCGCCCCCCCCCCCATCTAATAAAAAAAAAAAATGCCACAGACATGCGCACTGGTTACTGTCCTGAAGATCTGCCTTCATCACAGTAACCATCAGGGACCAATAATAATGGTCCCTGATCATGTGGTCTCCATGATAAACCTATCATGGTGATCAGATCCATTATATTTACAAAACATGGCCAGGACAGGGGCTGTGCTTCTCTCTCCCCTCAGCGCAGTTGTTCTGTGAGGAGAGAGAGATCAGACTTCTGTCCTGGCTCTGAGAATACTTACTGTGAAAAGAAAAAGAAAAAAAATCAAATTATAAACTGTCCGTCAGTAACTGGCGGTCAGTGGGTGTCCGTGATAAGGCGTCCGTCATTAGACGTCTATTAGTTACTGTCAATTATTTTTATTAGGGACCCTGTGTCCGTCTGTTACTGGCGGTCAGTCAGTGTCAGTCAGTCGGTGGGTGTCAGTGAGTTGTTGGGTGTCACTCCGTCAGTCGGTGGGTGTCACTCTGTCAGTGGGTGTCAGTCAGTCGGTGGGTGTCAGTCAGTTTTAGGGATGGTCAGTTATTTCTGAGCTGTACAGAAAGAAAAAAAAATGGCTCGGAGATTGTTAAGTGCGGAGCAGGCCTACGAATTTCTCTGCTCTGACCACTCTGAATCTGGCACCGCTTCAGAGGCGGAAATATTTTCAGATAGCGAGGACTCCGATTCCATCCCCAGACCCCATAGCCCTATGGTGGTAGAAGTCACCACCTCCTCTCATTCTCCACCCAGCGGTCCCGTCCCTTCTGCTACGTGGGTTCCTGCCACTTCATTTTCCCCCCAAGTACCCCAATTTTTATCCACTCCCCAAATTAATGTGGATGTCGGCAATTTTACCCCTTATGATTTTTTTCATTTATTTTTGGATGATAACGTCCTTGAGTTAATTGTGCAGCAAACTAATTTGTATGTCACACAGTTTGCTGTACAAAAGCCCACAAGTGTCCCTGAAATAAAAAAACTTTTGGGGCTTACCCTGGACATGGGCATTGTAAAAAAAACCTCTGTCCGATCCTATTGGGCTGCGAGTACTGTCCACTCAACCCTTGTGTTTGCAGCAGTTATGTCCCGTAACTGCTATGAAGTCCTAATGCGGTTCATGCATTTTTCAGACAATTCCCAAGTCCCCCCCAGAACTGACCCAGCCTTCGACCGCCTAAATAAATTGAGACCCCTTATTTCCCTCCTTACAGATTTATTCTTAAAATTATATACCCCTGAGAAAAATTTATCCGTTGATGAGTCCCTTTTTAGTTTTAAAGGCCACCTTTCCTTCCGTCAATATATTCCCTCCAAGCGTGCCAGATATAGGATAAAATTATATAAGGTGTGCGAGAGCACAACCGGCTACACCTGTGGTCTGTCTATTTATGAGGGCAGAGACTCCCAACTTAACCCCCCAGGCTGCCCTGAAAATATTGGGACATCAGGAAAAATTGTGTGGGATTTATTGGCGCCATTCCTGCACAAAGGGTACCACGTGTACACCGATAATTTTTACACTAGTATACCCCTTTATAAATCCCTCCATGCTGCAAACACAGGGGCTTGTGGGACAGTCCGCAAAAATAGAGTGGGATACCCACAACCGCTGGTCTCCAAACGTTTGGCGAAAGGAACATCCTTCGCCCTCGCAAGTGACCAGCTGCTTGCTGTGAAGTGGAAGGACAGGAGGGATGTCTACATGCTGACCACCTTGCATGCAGACACCACAGTGGCAGTTAGGGAGAGGGCGGCTACGGCGGACAAGCACAAACCAGTCTGTGTGACAGACTATAATAAATTTATGGGAGGTGTAGACCTCTCGGACCAGGCGCTTCACCCCTACCTGGTGAAGCGAAAAAACAGGGCCTGGTATAAAAAGGTAGCAATCTACCTCATCCAGATTGCTACCTACAATAGTTTTATTTTATTTAAAAAGTCCCAGGGAAACCTCAACTTCCTCGAGTACCAGGAGAAGGTGATTGAGAGTCTCCTGTTTGAGTCCCCCGCCCCTAGGCAAACCTTCGAATCGGAGGACGTTCAAAGGCTTTCAGAACGCCATTTCCCTCACCCTGTCCCTGCCACTACCAGCAAAACGTATCCCCAGAAAAGATGCCGGGTGTGTAGCAAACATGGAAGGAGGAGGGACACCCGGATTTACTGCTCCAGTTGCCCATCACAACCAGGCCTCTGTAATTACCCCTGCTTTGAAACGTACCATACGGTTGCGAAATATTAATTTTATTTAAAATTAATACCAAAAAGAACGGGGGGGGGGGGGTTCAGGAATTCAATTTATTCTCATTTACTGTTTAGTTTGTGGGCTTTCCAGGGAGGGAGGGATCCCTTTGGGATGGGTCGTAGAGACAATTTTTTTTTCCAGACATTGGAATTAATTTTACCTTTTCTGATTTGTTTCCTTACATTTTGGAGTGTACGTCTTAATTTTCATGTGCTCTGTAGAAATTTTTTTTACACTTTTGTGTAAAAAATGAAAATTACATTTTTTCCGCCTGCTTTGCATTAATTTCTACAAAAAACTAGGGGGTCTAAATGCTCACTACACCCCTAGATGAATACCTTAGGGGGTCTAGTTTTCAAAATGGGGTCCATTATGGGGGTTTTCTATTGTTTTGGCAGCTCAACGCCATTACAAGTGTGCAATGGGGCCTGAACCATTTTCAAGCAAATTTTGTGTTCTGAAAACAACTGGGTGTTCCTTTATGTTTGGGCCCTGCCGTTTGTCAAGACATAAGATTAGGGCCACAATGGGGGTATTTCTGAAGACAGGACAAACGGGGTGATACATTTTGGAGTGTACATCTTCATTTTCATGTGCTCTGTAGAAAAAAATCTGTCTTTCAATTGACACTTTTGTGTAAAAAATGAAAATTACATTTATTTTCACCTTCTTAGCATTAATTTCTTTAAAAAACTAGTGGGTCAAAAAACTCATTACACCCATAGATAAATACGTTAAGGGGCCTAGTTTTTAAAATGGGTTCACTTTTGGGGGCGTTGTATTATTCTGACACTTATAAGCCTCTGCAAACTTGGCTTGTTGCAGGAAAAAATATGTACTTCAAAAATGTTAAAATTTATGTTAAAATGTAAAGTCTCCTAAATAAAAAAATAAAAAGTAAAGAATTTTTGTGAGTGCAGCCAAAATAAAGTATAGATGTGGAAATATATTTCTGATAAAAAAATATTGAATAGTATTTATGTATGTATATGAAATATTGCAGTTGAAAATAGGAAAATGTGCCAATTTTTACAAATTTTCAAAAAATTTTCACTTTTTTAATAAAGATACGCATATTTTATCGGTATAATTTTACCACCTAAGTAAAGTACAATATGTGATGAGAAAACAATGTCAGAATTACTTTGATGTGCAAAACCGTTACAAAGTTATTCTAAGCTAAAATGACACATGTCAGATTTCCAAAATTTGGCTTGGTCATTAAGGCCCAAACAGGCTTGGTCACTAAGGGGTTAACTTGTGATAAGGTACAGCTGTACCAATAACTGATGTTTTTAACCCCCTATGCACTTAACACTTCCTGCACAGGGTTTATTATGTGTAATCACGTATTAAATAGAGAGATATATATTCTATTTAAATGTAATGGAGGCACAGAAACTTATTTTTTTATATATTATCTTTGATACTATTATGATCACTTATGTAACTTTTGTATGCTCCCAATATGAGAATGTTTATTATACACGTATGTCATGTGATGATATGGTTAATGATCATGTGACTAGATTGGAGACACGCCTTAACACAGATTGTAATTGATTTGTATTGAACTGTGGGTATATATACCTTGTCATATGCACTGTTATGTAGCTTGAGAAAGGCCTCATTGAGCAGGCCGAAACGTCGCTTGAATAAAGTTTGGGGTCCCCACCCGTTCACTCTATGCTGGAAGTGCTGCCTCATCATTCGTTTGATATATTTCGTGGAGGAAGAGCCGACCTCTGTGGGGATTTTGCACCCGGTACATCGTGTCTGACTGTGCTGCTGCACTATTTGTGTTTTATATATATATATATATATATTGCAGTTGCCTGCCCCTGTGTGAGAGGCTGCAGGCTCAGTCACAGACAGTACTGTGTGCACACCATTCATACAGGGTGTGACAGAAAATACCTCGCAGATAAAAAAAAATTATATTTAATCTTTTTCTGTGATATAATCACAGTTGCAAGCCAGTGTGTGTCAGGCCCACACAGACTGTATTGTGGCCACTGGCTAGGCCTCCACTCATATACCGTTACAGGGTGTCACTCACCTTTAGGATTTCACAGGTCATTTTTTATACATTTTGATTTCAAACTACTTACCACACATTAGGGCCCCTAGAATGCCAGGGCAGTATAACTACCCCACAAGTGACCCCATTTTGGAAAGAAGACATCCCAAGGTATTCCGTGAGGGGCATGGCGAGTTCCTAGAATTTTTTATTTTTTGTCACAAGTTGGAAAGAAGACACCCCCAGGTATTTCGTGATGGGCATAGTGAGTTCATGGAAGTTTTTATTTTTTGTCACAAGTTAGTGGAATATGAGACTTTGTAAGAAAAAAAAATAAAAATCATAATTTTCCGCTAACTTGTGACAAAAAATAAAAAATTCTAGGAACTCGCCATGCCCCTCACGGAATACCTTGGGGTGTCTTCTTTCCAAAATGGGGTCACTTGTGGGGTAGTTATACTGCCCTGGCATTCTAGGGGCCCTAATGTGTGGTAAGTAGTTTGAAATCAAAATGTGTAAAAAATGACCTGTGAAATCCTAAAGGTGCTCTTTGGAATGTGGGCCCCTTTGCCCACCTAGGCTGCAAAAAAGTGTCACACATGCGGTATTGGCGTGGTGCTCGCGTCCGAGATCACGATCTCATAAATATAGTAAGGAAAGACCGGCACTCACTGTAGCTTGAAGAAAAGGAAATCTTTATTGTCACATATAATCCGTGACGCGTTGCGACTCACATCTGGAGCCTTCCTCAGACGTATAGGATATGGTACAAACAGAAATAAACACACGGCATTTAAATAGCCCGCCAAGGCGGAAATGACATCACATTACCATGGTGACGATATCAACAAAATAATTAAACAATTAAGATGTAGCAGGTGAAGAAAATGAAGAAAGGATCCCAGCCACAATCAATTGACAATTCAAATAGTAAGTATTCCATAATAGCAGTGATAGGGTTAAATGAAGTTTCAAAATAATGATGCCGCTGGGATGTCTTCAAGTTTTCTAAAAGTAAAGAGAAAACAAGTTATTTGATACATTGGTTTGCAACAATGGTACATGTTATTCTATACAAAAGGGTTATACAACCAAAAAAAAAAAATATATATATATATATATATATATATATATATATATATCTCACGGGAACGGGAGATTCACAAAAAGCTGTGGAGGTCGTACTCGCGGTTCAAGCTCTTGGGTTCCAATGTTTGCAAAGTGTGAATCCAGAAGGACTCACGCTTCTTCAACATCTTAACCCTGTCACCACCTCTACGGGGTTGTGAAACATGTTCTATTATCTGGAACCGCAGTTGCGAAATATTGTGGTTACAACGTTCAAAGTGGTGCCTTATAGGTAGAAGCAGGTTCTTTTTCCGTATGGTAGATTTATGTTTGGAAAAACGATCCTTCATGCGCATCGAGGTCTCGCCTACATATAATAAGCCACATGGGCACTTTAGTAAATAAACAATAAAGTTGCTATTAAAAGTGTAGAAACCCTTGATGGGAAATTGTTTTCCTGTATGTGGGTGTGAGAAAGACTCACCTTTAATCCACCTGGAACAATGGATGCAGCCTAAACAGGGAAAAGTGCCATTTTTTGGTGTAGATAAAGTCATTTGTCGTTGTGTCTTGTGAACACTGCCAATATCAGCCCGCACCACCATATCACGTATATTTTTGTTCCGTTTATACGCGTCACGGATTATATGTGACAATAAAGATTTCCTTTTCTTCAAGCTACAGTGAGTGCCGGTCTTTCCTTACTACACATGTGGTATTGTCGTACTCAGGAGAAGTTGGGCAATGTGTTTTGGGGTGTCATTTTACATATACCCATGCTGGGTGAGATAAATATCTTGGTCAAATGCCAACTTTGTATAAAAAAATGGGAAAAGTTGTCTTTTGCCAAGATATTTCTCTCACCCAGCATGGGTATATGTAAAATGACACCCCAAAAAACATTGCCCAACTTCTCCTGACTACGGCAATATAATCACATTTGCAAGCCCGTGAGTGTCAGGCCCACACAGACTGAATTGTGGCCACTGGCTAGTGGCTAGGCCTCCACTCATACCGTTACAGGGTGTCACTCACTCACAAATACCTCGCAGATAAAAAAAAATTCTATTTAATGTTTTTCTGTGACATAATCACAGTTGCAAGCCAGTGTGTGTCAGGCCCACACAGACTGTACTGTGCCCACTGCCCACCACTTATATAGGGTGGCACAGTACCTTGCACGCATAGTAACACTTATCTAATAAAAAATGACAGGCAGAGCCAGGCCACCCCGCAGGGGCCGTCGTGGTCGTGGTGCCGTGATTTCCACTGTCCCTGGAATAATGCCCAGTGTTCAGAGGCCACGTACCCTGAACCCAAAAAATTTGGAGAAAATAGTTGACTGGCTTACACAGGACACCCAATATTCAACAGCTTCCTCTAAGAACCTTGACGCACCATCCGCCTCCAGCTCAGCTTTGGTCACCTGCTCTCAAGTTACTACTCTCCCGCCCACCACCACCACAGCCACCACAGCCGCTTCACTTGATCCCTCAGAGCAGTTATTTACACATCAGTTGGATGAAATTTGTGATGCGCAACCATTATTGCCAGAGGATGGAGATAACAGGGATATGTCTCAGTCAGGCAGCATTACACACATGGACGTACAGTGTGATGATGATGATGATGATGTTGTACCCGCTGCTGCTTCCTTTGCTGAGGTGTCAGATACAAGTGAAGTGGTTGATGATGACGATGTGTCCGTGGATGCCACGTGGGTGCCTGCTCGAAGAGAAGAAGAAGAGGGGGAAGTTCAAAAGGGGAGACAGAGAGAAGGAGGAGACGAGTTGGAATCAGGGGGAGGTCGTCGCAAGGAGCTAGTGGCACAGTCAGACAGCATGTATCGGCACCTGTGGTCTGCCAGACAGCACGCCAATCAACGCATGCTGTTGCCGCCACCAGAATGCCATCATTGCAAAGCTCAGCAGTGTGGCATTTTTTTTGTGTGTCTGCCTCTGACAACAGCGATGTCATTTGCAACCTGTGCCAAAAGAAACTGTGTCGTGGGAAATCCAACACCCACCTAGGTACAACTGCTTTGCGAAGGCACATGATCGCACATCACAAACGCCTATGGGATCAACACATGATGACGAGTAGAAGCAGCACACAAGCTCAAAGCCACCATCCTCCTCCTAGTCCAGCATCTTCAGCCACGTCAACCACTGCTGTCCTCCTTGCCCCCTCTCAACCACCCGCCACTCCGCCTCTCACCTTCAGCAGTTCCATCTCATCTGCCCACAGTCAGGTGTCTGTAAAGGAAATGTTTGAGCGTAGGAAGCCAATGTCACAGAGTCACCCCCTTGCCCGGCATCTGACAGCTGGCTTGACGGAACTCTTAGCCCGCCAGCTTTTACCATACCAGCTGGTGGAGTCTGAGGCCTTCAAAAAATTTGTCGCTATTGGGACACCACAGTGGAACGTACCCGGACAAAATTTTTTTTAAAAAGGGCAATCCCAAACCTCTACTCAGTGATTGAAAAGGAAGTCATGGCATCTCTGGCATACAGTGTTGGGGCAAGGGTCCATCTGACCACTGATACCTGGTCTGCAAACCACGGTCAGGGCAGGTATATCACCTACACTGCGCATTGGGTCAACCTGCTGATGGCTGCCAAGCATGGAATGCGTGGCTCTGCAGAGGAGTTGGTGACACCGCCACAACTTGCAGGCAGGCCTACTGCCACCTCCTCTACTCCTCCTAACCCATCCTCTTCGATAACCTCCTCGGCTGAGTCCTCTTCTGCTGCGGCATCTGGCTGCACATCAACTGAATCCCCCCAGCTCCCCAGGGGTTATTCCACATCCCGGATACGACAGTGTCACGCTGTCTTGGGGTTGACTTGCCTGAAAGCAGAGAGCCACACCGGACCAGCACTCCTGTCCGCCCTGAACGCACAGGTGGATCAGTGGCTGATCCCGCACCAACTGGAGATCGGCAAAGTGGTGTGTGACAATGGAAGCAATTTGTTGGCGGCATTGAATTTCGGCAAGTTGTCACATGTGCCGTGCATGGCACATGTGTTGAATCTCATCGTACAACGCTTTGTGTCTAAGTACCCAGGCTTACAGGACATCCTCAAGCAGGCCAGGAAGGTGTGTGGCCATTTCAGGCGTTCCTACACGGTCATGGCGCACTTTTCAGACATTCAGTGCCGAAACAACATGCCAGTGAGGCGCTTGATTTGCGACAGCCCGACACGTTGGAATTCAACACTCCTAATGTTCGACCGCCTGCTCCAACAAGAAAAAGCCATCAACGAGTATTTGTATGACCGGGGTGCCAGGACAGCCTCTGCGGAGCTGGGAATTTTTTTGCCATGTCACTGGACGCTCATGCGTCCTTTTGAGGAGGTGACAAACCTAGTCAGTCGCACCGAAGGCACCATCAGCGACCTCATCCCATTTGTTTTCTTTCTGGAGCGTGCCCTGCGAAGAGTGCTGGATCAGGCTGTAGATGAGCGTGAAGAGGAAAAGTTGTGGTCACCATCACCACCAGAAAAAGCCTTGTCATCATCGCTTGCCTTTCAAGGAGGCATAGAAGTGGGATAGTAACGCTGAGAACGGCGTTATCGGTACTGACCATGTTGGTGGAGTACTCAAAACAGCGCAACAAGGAACACAGGTCTCGCATGGAGGCCCAGTCATTGGTGGTGAAGTGGTGCTGTTCAGCAGAGCGACTCACCCATGCGTACTGCAGCTGAAACTCCACTATCACCTGCTGCTGCTCGCACCGTCTGGCCACCATGTGCAAGGTGGAGTTCCACCTTGTGGGCACGTCGCATATGAGGCGGGAAGGCCAAAGTTACGCTGCAGAGCTTACAGGCGAGCAGCAGCAGGGTGAGAACGCTGAAAGCGCGCACAGATGGCCCGCATTTTCTGAAGCAGCTCTGACATATCGGGGGAATTTTTAAGGAACCTCTGCACCACCAAATTCAGCACATACGCCAGACAAGGAATGTGGGTCAAACCGTGGGTCTCAAATGTGTGAGACTCCTCCGAAAGTGAGATATTTAAGTTGGCTATTGAAAGTGCAAAAGGAGCAATATCCACATTTGTGGTTGCTGTTGGTCTATTTGTTGTCAACCAATTATTTGCTCCCCTTGTTCGTACTCTACTTCTGACCAATTTATCTTTAATGGTATGGCACCTTCTAAAGGCTAATATCGGTCTACTTCCAGTAAGGCTAGATAAACTGATCTCATCTTTTAGGATATCCCAGTTATCATATATGATGCGTTTTATCGACTCTGCTACAGGGCTATATTTGAATGTAAATACAAACCTATCTTTTTTACTATGCATGCTGTGTTTTGCCCTATTGAGAAGTTCTTCTTGTGTAAAAGACACTGCTTTCTTCCTGGCAATTTCTATTTCTTTTTCAGCATACCCTCTATAAAGCAGCCTGTTCTTCAATTCCTCGGACTGTCTAGTGTATCTTTCCTGTGTGCTATTAGTTCTTCTGAGTCTAATGAATTGGCCATATGGAACAGATTTCTTGACACTATTAGGGTGGAAGCTATTGAAATGCAGTAGGGAGTTAGTGGCTGACGGTTTCCGATAGCCAGTAGTTTGTAAACTACCTCCCTGGACAGATGTTAACACATCTAAGAACTCCAGAGAGGTCTCGCCGAAATTCAAAGAGAACGACCGTCGGGCGAACCGCAATGCCAACTCTAGTAGTGTTGAGCATGAATATTCGAAAAGCAAATTTATATTGCGAATATCGGCACTTTGAGAATTTGCGAATATTTAGAATATAGTGCTATATATTCGTAATGACGAATATTTTTTTTAACACAGTACACATCAGGTGATCATCCCTCCCTTCTTCTAGCTTGTGGGCCAATGAGAAGGCTTTGTCACAGCTTAGCAACTAATAAAAAAAGTTGCCTGCCCCTTACTATACAAGTTGCATGTATTGTGAAAAAAAGCGTCATTAATTGCCGAAAATTCTAAAGCGCAAATATATTGGAGCACTCTATCTGCATATAAAGCTATTCTAATGTTCTGCCATGTCAACCATTTTCTCCAGTCTCAGGAAACTTATACCAGCTTGAAAAATTTAGCATAAGTGACCCACGCCAGTATTTCGCGCGCATTACGCGAATAATACATTGCCGATTTTCGCAATCAAGAATATAATCTTGAATTCTTGAATATATGGTGAATATTCTACAAAATATTTGCGAAATATCGCAAATTCGAATATTGCCCCTGCCGCTCATCACTAATCTCTAGTCCTGATATTATATTTATAGCTATAGGGGCACATTTATTAAGACCGGTCTTAATAAAGCCCCTGAGCTGGTGGTGGATCCACCAAAATTATGAAGAGGCGCAGGCCTCTCCAAAACTTTGGCGCTTCCAGCACCAGTTCTAAATGTAAGACAGCTTCCTAGCTGTCTTACATGTAGAACTTTTTCTACACCTAAAACAGATGTAGAAAATGATAAATGAGATATGTCTGCCAGCCCATCCTCTTCCCCACCCACAATTTTAGACCTGGCGTGAGCGGGGCGATGTTGCGTCACCATATGAGCCTGAAATATGCCTAATTTAGGCATACTTCAGTATAATAAATGACCCCCATAGTGTATACAGAATGTTTGTATCAAGTGTGGCCTCCATTATATCTCTGCCAAGGTTGTTACCCAGCCATCCCAGATTGCTGAATTCCAAACCTGCCTAATTATATAGTGATTCTGAGTCCTGGAAAATCTGGGTGACAACATTGTAGAGCTGCCTTGGTGACCACAGATTATATTGCCCTTGCACCATATGATAGATTCACATAATGTATTAGGGCAGCATTGTGTGTATTCCATATAACCAATATGCCCCTATCTATTCCCCACAGAGATTGTTACCCAACTTTCCCACACTGAAGAATGCCAGATCAGCTTAGGTACGAATTGGTAATTCCCCTGTATTGTAGAATAACTAGCAGGATCTGCTAGCCACAAGCCTGGAGAAGCAGAGTCAGAATCCCAGTGACAAATTCTCCATACTGTAGCATAGCTAGGCCCTGTCTTTCAGGGTCCCGGGAAAGCTGCGCAAGAAAGGGTACAAACCTGTAATTGGAACTGCTAAATACCAAGTTAACTAATATAAACCCTTCTTCTCACTCCCAAACAGTGCCATAGCTATGTGTATTTGCCTTACAGGGTCCTGGGAAAGCTGGGTTATCACCAAGTGAACTGTAATAGACTGCAGATTACTAAATCTACCAAGATATAGCCCCCCCCTTACTCCTAAATAGTGCCATAGCTAGGAAGATTTGTCTTTTAGGGTACTGGGAAAGATGGGTAACTTGCACAATGTAAGGCTAACATTATGTGGACAGTTTACAGCTCCACTAGACTTATAACCTAGCTTTCCAGATTTCCCCAGAGACACAGTGAGAAATCCCTCATGCCTATATAGGCAAACCTGACATTCAGGCACTTGGGAAAGCTAGGAAGCATTTTCATGTGCTGTCAGTGCCCTGGTACTGTATAGTATACGTGCACACATACAGGCACATACACCTCCTGCCACTGGCTTGTTCGCAAGAGCAGGTCTGGACAAGCAGGAAGTGTCTTGTATTACCCCATGCATCGCATGCATCAGGTACGACCACCTTGGATGACAGAAGAGGAACCTGGGAATCAGCAGCTGAAAATATGAAAGGAAGGGCACCAGGTACAATGCTTTGCAAAAGTATTCACCCCCCTTGACTTTTTTCGTATTTTGTTGCCTCACAACCTGGAATTAACATGGATTGTTTGAGGATTTGCATAATTTAATTTACAGAACATGCCCACAACTTTGGAGATGTTTTTTTATTTTTTATTGTGAAGCAAACAAAGTCAATACTTTGTAGAGCCACCTTTTGCGGCAATCACAGCTCCAAGTCGCTTTGGATAAGTCTCTATGAGCTTGCCACATCTTACCACTGGGATTTCTGCCTATTCCTCCTTGCAAAACTGCTCCAGCTCCTTCAAGTTGGATTGGTTGTGCTTGTGAACAGCAATCTTTAAGTCTGATCACAGCATTTCTATTGGATTGAGATCTGGGCTTTGACTAGGCCATTCCAACACATTTACATGTTTCCCCTTAAACCACTCAAGTGTTGCTTTAAGCAGTGTGTTTGGGATCATTGTCCTGCTGGAAGGTTACCCTCCGTCCTAGCCTCAAATTACGCACAGAGTGGTACAGGTTTTGTGAAGAATATCCCTGTATTTAGCACCATCCATCTTTACCTCAACTCTGACCAGTTTCCCCCCCTGTCCTAGCTGCTGAAAAACATCCCCACAGCATGATGCTGCCACCACCATGTTTCAGTTTTGGGATAGTGTTCTTTGGGTGATGTGATGTGTTGGGTTTGCACCAGAGATAGTGTTTTCTTTCATGGACGAAATGTTGTATTTTAGTCTCATCAGACCAGAACACCTTCCTCCATACATTTTGGGAGTCTCCCACATGCCTTTTCACAATCTAACAATGTGCCTTTTTGTTTTTACCTGAAAGTAATGGCTTTCTTCTGGCCACTCTGCCATAAAGCCCAACTCTATGGAGCGCACGGCTTATTGTCGTCCTATGTACAGATACTCCAGTCTCTGCTGTGGAACTCTGCAGCTCCACCAGGGTTACCTTAGGTCTTTGTGCTGCCTCTCTGATTAATGCCCTCCTTGCCCAGTCCGTGAGTTTTGGTGGGCGGCCATCTCTTGACAGGTTTGCTGTGTGCCATGTTCTTTCCATTTAGTTATGATAGATTTGATGGTGCTCCTGGGGATCATCAAAGATTTGGATATTTTTTTATAACCTAACCCTGACTTGTACTTCTCAACAACATTGTCCCTTACTTGTTTGGAGAGTTCCTTGGTCTTCATGGCAGTGTTTGGTTAGTGATGTGGCAGTGTTTGGCAGTGTTTGGTTAACTCTTGCTTAGGTGTTGTAGCCTCTGGGGCCTTTCAAAAAAGTTGTGTATATGTAATGACAGATCATGTGACACTTAGATTGCACACAGGTGGACATCATTTCACTAATTATGTGACCTCTGAAGATAATTGGTTGCACTAGAGATTTTTATGGGCTTCCTAACAAAGGGGGTGAATACATACGCACAGGCCAATTTTCTGTTTTCTATTTCTAAACAATAGCTTTATTTATATATCTTTCTCCTCATTTCACTTCACCAACTTAGACTATTGTGTTCTGATCCATCACATACAATTCAGATTAACAAAACATTGAACTTAATGCTGAAATGTAACAAAATACGGGGAAAAAGTCAAGGGGGTGAATACTTTTGCAAGGCACTGTAAGTGTTCTGTTTATTCCCCAGTTAATGTGATTATTTTTTTCTGGAACTGAAGGGTCAGTTTAATAGAGGAGTATGCTCTGTTCAAGATTCTCATTTCCTGGTCAGAGTTGAGAGAAAAGAGTGTCTTCTAGAAAGAGTGTCTTCTTCTCTGGAGGCGCTGTCCTGCATTACGTAGACAACTCACGTACTGTATATGAGTGGGTGTTTTGTTAATGTTTAATTTCCCGACTGGTGGCACTGCAGAGAAACTGAACAATTACTGCAAGGTTTCTCCACAGATCTCAACTTATCTCTTGAGTTCTCAGAAGGGTCACTTTGTAAACCACTTATAATCAAAGGACCTTCTTTATTACATGTTTAACAACGAAACCATGGTGTTTTCTAAGCATGTGACGCTTGACTACTTAACTGGAAAGTGAGACACTTTCAACACAATATTCATGCATAGGTGTGAAGAATTCATAAAAATATGATAAACATGGAAAAAGAAAAGAAATATGGAAAAAGTCAGGATATGATTATAAATAGATGTTGTATTTTGCATGAAATATTGTACAACAGTTTTTCAACAACTATATTATAACTTGCCCTGGATTGCAGATATTGTCTCTGTCATTAGTCAGTTTTATAAAGCTCTTTTATGGTTTTAATTATCTTATATCATTTTAATGGACTTAAACTTTTTTCAGACTGCTATATAAGAATCGGAAAACGACAGTATTGCACGTTGTCAAACAAACCATATATTTTCTTTTTAAAACAAAATATACCTAAATGCACCATACCAAAATACACCTAACTTCTAATGATAATTAATTCTAAATCATTGCTAGATACAATCAGCTGACAAATTTGTCATTCATCACATTTTTTATGCAGGCCTAAAAATCATAATTTCTCGGCAGCAAATCTCCCTATGTAGAGACACAGCATGGTGCTCATTATATGCAAACTGTATGAAAAATCATACTAGCAATCATTCTTTCCCCATACAGTACTATGATTTTTCCATTTAAATGTAATAAACAAGCTCTTATCAATATCCTGATCAATATGCAATATTGTCAAGCATTACTTGTCTACAGGCAGATTTTTGGCACTGGGGGTGCCTGCTCACTGAAAGCTGCGGCAACTTCGTACACAGTGTTTCCTGGTAATAAAGTAAATTGGCTTCCCTTTTGGCAACAGGAAAACATTCCCCCATTTTCCTTTGATAGCAAGGGTCTATGCCTATCCAGTAATTATCAAACTACTTCATGTTATTAATATGCCTGGAGATATATTGGAAAAGCACACCATATGTAGGGTGCGGTGCAACCAAAAAGGGTTCTTCAACCCTATTCGAGTATTAAATAGATTCAGTGCACACGCCAATGTGGATCAAAATGATGTTTTTTTAAATCTTTAACTAGATATTTGTACGTAATTTCCATTGTCTCGGCGTAAAAAAAAAAAAAAAAAATTAAAAAAAGGGGGAACATTCATAATTTCAATCGTTTCTCAGCATGATGATGACGACATTTCGGTCACGGTGACCTTTTTCAAGTCTTATCTGTGCAAAGGAAAAAATAAGAAACATAAAATAAAGCTGGAATGTAAGTATAAAAATTGAAAAAATGAAAAATAAAAAGGCAAAAATGAAGACGTATTACGTAAAAAATGAAAGAACTCAAGAAGCGCAAGCAGAATGTACGCCACAGGTAAATGAAATGGTCCAAAAATAGGAATGAGGCAAGGTAGTTGGTGCAGGGCATATGTAGTGTGTGCATGGTTTTTTTTTCTGGCGGAACGCACCGGAACGGCGTTCTGCCACCTTTTGACATCGCAGCCTGCCATGCTCCAGCATCGCAGGCTGCGATGTATCAGCGGGGAGGGACTGGGAGGAGGAGCTGGGGGCCGGTGCGTTCACTGTGCTCCGGCCCCTTCGCTCCAGTACAGTTATAAAATGTGTAATTCAATTAATAATGATTCATGCTGCCCCCTCTGTAGTATAACAATCAATATATCCTACTCACAGGGCTACTGTTATATCGTAATGCAGGCCGGCCGGGCAGACGAGCGGCAGAGTGACTGACTGACGTCACGTGCCTGCCCGGCCTACTTTATGAATGAAGCAGGCGGCGCAGGCACGTGACGTCAGTCAGTCACTCTGCCGCTCGTCTGCCCTGCCGGCCTGCATTACGATATAACAGTAGCCCTGTGAGTAGGATATATTGAATGTTATACTACAGAGGGGGCAGCATGAATCAATATTAATAAAATTACACATTTTATAACTGTACTGGAAAGGCAATGGGGAGTCTGTGGATGGCACTGTTAAGGGGTGGGGGGGTCTGTGGATAGCACTGTTATGGGGTGGTGGGGGGTCTGTGGGTGGCACTGTTATGGGGTGGGGGGGTCTGTGGATGGCACTGTTAAGGGGGGGTCTGTGGATGACACTGTTATGGGGTGGGGGGGTCTGTGGATGGCACTGTTATAGGGTGCGGGAGGTCTGTGGATGGCACTGTTATGGGGTGGGGAGGTCTCTGGATGGCACTGTTATGGGGTGGGGGGGTCTGTGGATGGCACTGTTAAGGGGGGGGTCTGTGGATGGCACTGTTATGGGGTGGGGGGGTCTGTGGATGGCACTGTTATAGGATGGGGGGGTCTGTGGATGGCACTGTTATAGGATGGGGGATCTGTGGATGCCATACACAGATCCCCCATAACAGTGCAATCCACAGATCCAACACCCCATAACAGTGCCATCCCCAGATCCCCCATTAACAGTGCCATCCCCATCTGGGGGATTTCTTTGCTGGGCTGGACTTTTATAGCCCCCCCCAAATTTTACTTGCATCCCTGTTCTCTAAAGGGGCGGTTTTAGGGGGCGGTCCTAGGGGTGGGTAGGGGCGTGGCCAGGGGAGGGGGAGTGAGCTCCACCACCTTTTCTCTGAGAAAAAAAGCCCTGAGTGTGTGTGAGGGGATAGTATAGTGAAACAAGGTAAAGAGTGTGTGTAGTGAGGATGAATGGTGTATAGTGTTGAGCGAGCATGCTCGGCCGAACACTAGTTCGGCTCGAGCATCGCTATGCTTGGCCAAATATCGCGTGTGCTCGAGCGCGATGCTCGAGTCAGTGTATTTAAATCCTTAGCCTCGTTCTGAAAAGTTTCTGGCGGGATTTGAACTTACAACCTTCTACATTACAGCCAAGAACCTTAACCACTACACTATAGAGCTGCATGGCCAGTTGCTTTAAAAATAAAAAATGAAACTTCTGATGTATTGGAATACTTATTAGTAGTAAGTATTCCTATACAGCAGAAGTCTCATATTTTATTTTATTTTAGTCACTGGCCATGCAGCTCTAAAGTGTAGCGGTTTAGGTTCTTGGCTGTGATGTAGAACGTTGTGAGTTCAAATCCCGCCCAAAACATTTCAGAAATAGAGGCTAAATTAAATTTATATATTTTAAAAATGTATGGCACAAAATAAATGTGTAATATAATATACATATAGTATAGAAGAATGGCGGTACTGACCAAAAATGGTTAGAAAGATTGGGTGCACGTTCACTGGGGAATAAGCTGCTTACCCCTTGGTATATATATACAAAAACGAACAGCACTCCTGGAATCCACAGAAAAGGTTTTTCTTTATTCACCCATGTGATGCAACGTTTCGGCTCTGAACTACAGCCTTTCTCAAGCCTTGAGAAAGGCTCTAGTTCAGAGCCTAAACGTTGCATCACATGGGTGAATAAAGAAAAACCTTTTCTGTGGATTCCAGGAGTGCTGTTCGTTTTTGTATATATATATATATATATATATATATATATATATATATATATATATACATATATATGAGAGAGAGAGAGATACAATTATAATATGTGGGAAACTACTGCTGATGTTTTAGCCATAATATATTTACATATATTATAATATATTATATATTCTAAATATATAATAATATACAGTGCTGCCCATAACTATTCATACCCCAGGCAAATTTTGACTTAAAATTACTTTTTTTCAACCAGCAAGTAATTTTTGGACCGGAAATGACATATAGTCAGGTCCTTAAATATTGGGACATCGACACAATTCTAACATTTTTGGCTCAATACACCACCACAATGCATTTGAAATTAAACAAACAAGATGTGCTTTAACTGCAGATTTTCAGCTTTAATTTGAGGGTATAATCTTTTGGGAGACACCTATGTCATTTCCCATCAAAAAATTACTTGCTGGTTGAATAAAAGTAACTTTAAGTCAAAATTTGCCAGGGGTATGAATATTTATGGACAGCACTGTATGTAAATATATTATGGCTAAAAACATATATATGTTTAAATAAAATTAAGCCTCTACTTCTGAAAAGTTTCTGACGTGATTTGAACTCACAACCTTCTACATTACAACCTTAACCACTACACTACAGAGCTGCATGGCCAGTTCCTTAAAAAAAAAAAAATATATGAGACTTTTGCTGTACAGGAATACTTACTACTAGTATGAATACTACTAGCAAGTATTCCTATACAGCATAAGTCTTATATTTTTTATTTATTTTTATAACTGGTCATGCAGCTCTGTAGTGTATCTATCTCTAGCTCTATCTTCATTCAGCAGGACCTGCACTGACGTTACTTCATCAAAGTTCCTTTTGCAGGTCTTGAAAGAAGAAGAAAGAAGACTATGCCGGCTGCGCGATCAAGTGGATAAGGTGAGTTCTTTTTTGTTCTTTTTTATCCCCTCAATCAACATTTTGGTAAGCATTCTGTATTAAGAATGCTATTATTTTCCCTTCTAACCATGTTATAAGGGAAAATAATAAAATCTACAGAACACCTAACCCAAACCCAAACTTCAGTGAAGAAGTCCGGGTTCTGGTCTGGGTACCACATTCAGTTTTTTATCATACACTTGCAAAGCGTATTGCACCAGTGCGATAAAAACTGAACAACGCAATCACAGTCAAAACTGACTGAAATTGCGTGCACACTTGCGCTTTTCCCACAATGCAGATGCAACGCATCTGGACCAAATCCAGGACACCCCTGTGAAAGAGGACTAATGGTGTGGTGTGTGCAGGGATGGACTGGGACAATAAAGTGGCCCTGGACTTCAGCCAGACCGGCCCACTTTATTTTTCCCAAACACACTCAAAAAAAAACATGTGAATGGCGCTGTTATGGAGGGGATCTGTGAATGGCACTGTTATGGAGAGGATCTGTGGATGGCACTGTTATGGAGGGGATCTGTGGATGGCACTGTTATGGAGGGGATCTGTGGATGGCACTGTTATGGAGGGGATCTGTGAATGGCACTTTTATGGAGGGGATCTGTGGATGACACTGTTATGGAGGGGATCTGTGGATGACACTGTTATGGAGGGGATCTGTGGATGACACTGTTATGGAGAGGATCTGTGGATGGCACTGTTATGGAGGGGATCTGTGGATGGCACTGTTATGGGGGGATCTGTGGATGGCACTGTTATAGAGGGGGATCTGTGGATGACACATACCGTATATAGCATCTTATGCTATGTGTCATCCACAGATACCCCTCCATAACAGTGCCATTCACAGATACCCTCCATAACAGTGCCATCCACAGATCCCCCCCATAACAGTCATCCACAGATCCCCCCTTAATAGTGTCATCCACAGATCCCCCCCATAATAGTGTCATCCACAAAACACTGTTATGGAGGGGGATCTGTGGATGACATTGTCATGGGGTGGATCTGTGGATGACACATATAGCATAAGATGTTATATACGGTATGTATCATCCACAGATTCCCCATAACGGTGCCATCCACAGATCCCCCTCCATAACGGTGCCATCCACAGATCCCCTTCCATAACAGTGCCATCCACAGATCCCCCTCCATAACAGTGTCATCCACAGATCCCCCTCCATAATGGTGCCATCCACAGATCGCCCCCATAAGTGTCATCCACAGACCCCCCCCCATAAGTGTCATCCACATGACAGACCCCCCCCCATAACAGTGCCATCCACGGATCCCCCTCCCTATAACAGTGCCGTCATCCATAGATCCCCCTCCCCGCCACTCACAGTAGTATACATTAATAAATCGGTATCCTGCAGGCTGCAGACAGTAACTTTAATTTTAACACAGCGCTCATCTCTTTACTACCTTACATTCAGCTCCCTCCAGCCTCCAGTAACAAGTGCGGGCGGCAGCGCTCACTCACTGACGTCACGCGCCTGCGCCGCCTAGTGGGAGGAGCAGGCGTGTGACGTCAGTGAGTGAGCGCCGCCCCCACACTGCCTGCTGTTACTGGAGCTGAGTCAGTGTAAGATAGTAAAGAGATGAGCGCTGATTTTAAAGTTAACACACTGACAGCAAAAAAATTAAAATGGCTCGGGACCGGCCGGGCCCCCCCGGGGTCCGGGCCCCTTACTGGGGTATCGGCTTTACCCCCCTGATGGCGGCCCTGGCCGGCCCATAATTCGATCGGCCCACCGGGATTCTCCCGGTACTCCCGATGGCCAGTCCATCGCTGGGTGTGTGTATGTAGATGTATGTATATGGAAGGTGTGTGAGTAATAGATAACGTATAAGTAGGAAGAGAATGATGTCATGGATGCAAGGAGGCAAATAAAGAGGATATGCATAAGGTGGGATAAGAGCATATATATATATAGGAGGCATAAGAAAGGACATATACAGACTTGTGGTTCTCTCCTTGTTGAGCCTTATAGTTCTCTGCCCTTATACTCCTTCCTAGTACTATCCTCTGGTAACCAATAATAACAGGCTGGACATGCTGAGCCTTGTAGTTCTCTGCTATACTATCTACCAGTACTGTCCTTTGGTAACCAATAATGATAGTCTGGGCATGCTGAGCTTTTTAGTTCTCTGCCATGCTCTTTCCTAGTACAGTCCTGTGGTAATCAATAATGACAGGCTGGACATGCTGAGCCTTGTAGTTTTCTGCTGTACTATCCACCAGTACTGTCCTCTGGTAACCAATAATGACAGGCTGGACATGCTGAGCTTTGTAGTTCTCTGCTATACTCTCTCCCAGTACAGTCCTGTGGTAATCAATATGGACAGGCTGGGCATGCTGAACCTTGAGGCTGTTGGACTGCTGATAGTAGTCTGTTGCAGCCTGCCATGCTGTGGGCATTGGGGACACAGGGGCAGGCAGCAGCATAGTGCTATCAGCATTCATATTGAAATTTATTTTCATATTCAATGTCTGTTTCTCTTTAGAGGGTATACAGTAAAAACAGAATACTGCATACACCTGAAGGATTAAAGCACTGGGTAGATTAAAAAAAAGTAGGGGCATAAGGATTGATTTACATATATCCGCTCTGTATCGTGTTCTGTCTATTGTATTTGGCAACATCAATAACACATGCAGCTTCATTGCCGCGTGTGTTGTGCAAAATGCCACAAGGGGGCCCACTGAGGCTTTATCGCTCAAGGGCCCACATGAACTTGGAGCCGCCCCTGGGGGTGTAAACCAGGTGGGCTCTCCAGTATACAGTGAAGTCACGAACGAGGAAAGCAACCCCAACACCAGATTTTGCCAAAACAGAATTTTACTTAAACGTGGCAATGAACACAACCACAAATGCTGGGAACATACAATAAATTTACATACGCATAGCACGGCACCCTCCGATGGATGCAGGAGGAAAGCACGGCAATTTACCTACTGGCGGGCCCAACTGAACTGTTATACCATACCTGTTATTACCCTAAAAAAACAAGAACAACTGTTTTGGTGCGTGGAGTGGGCTAGCCTGCGGTGCAGCACAACAGCTTACAATCTTTCAAGGCTCTACAGTATTCCCCCTCCCATAACTTGTCTTGTAACACATGCCTGAGTACTCCTTCTGAGCAAAATACCAGCCTGGCTTGAGTTTGTGGGAAGTTTATTAGCTCTCCAATGTGAAATGTCACTAAGTTATGGAATCCTTACAATGATCAATAGCAACACTTGTGGCCTGACACAAACAGAGACCCTAACTAACTACAGGGCTGGTCTCAGTCTCTAGGTACCAACACTGCAATGAGGTGCGTGCACGATCTAACCGACCTGGGTCCGCTTTGCATCCACTGGTGACTTTGAAAAGATCAAATGCCTCTCCAACAAGCATGCAGTACCGCAGTGTATGTACGGTAGCTTTGCTCCACAGCTCTCATCAGCCCACCTGAAAGCAATCCTCGTTTCTCTGGACAAAATCAGGGTCTTGTACACGATCAGCTTCACTTAGCTGCAGCTCTGGTCACTAAGGTATGTTCCCACACCTGGATGCCGTCGGAACCTCTGTTTACACAGTTCCTCAGTAGTAATGGACGAACATCTGCAGGGACGGTTCGCGAACGCGATCACGCGAACGCCATCAAATGTTTGCGAACCGCAAGTTCGCGGTGGGTCCCATTCATTTTAATGGCAGGTGAACCTGAAGAACCTTCAGCTCACATTTGCAGCCAAGAAATAATTACTAGAAGTGCAAAAATAGTCCCACAACATGGACAGTGACATACCAGATATATTATTCGAATTTGCGATCTCCATTCATTATTTTTTTCAATGCAAAATATTGGCAATATAATTTTCACGTACGCGCATGCGCAAATGCACTATACAGTACCCAAATGCACTATAAAGAAAGTGTATTGGTATATAACACCCCGCTTCAATCAATTTTTTTCGGGGGCGACTGGTATATCACACCAGTAGAAATGATTTGTTCCAATAACGCTTGTCCCTCTATATACCTGCAGTATCGCAGCAGAACCGCACACAACTGCCGCACAATACAAATGCACTATAATATACTTTCTAACATAGAAAGTATATTATAACATTGTACAAGGAAGGCAATCCATTAGAATATACATAAAGATAAAACGTAACCTTTAATAATTTTACTATGAGGGTCTATTCACACGTCCATAAGTGTTTTGCTGATCCGCAAAACACGGACACCGGCAATGTGCATTCCGCAATTTGTGGACCGCACATCACCGGCACTATAATAGAAAATGCATAATCTTGTCTGCAATTGCGGACAAGAGTAGGACATATTCTATTTTTTTGCGGAAACAGAAGCACAGATGCGGAAGTGCGGATCCGCAAAAGTGGATGCGGATTCGCAAATGCAGATGCGGATCCGCAAATGCGGATGCGGACAAAACATTCCAGCCCCATTGAAAATGAATGGGTCTGCACCCGTTCGGCAAAATTGCGGAACGGATGCGGACCCATTTTGCGGACGTGTGAATGAAAAAGATATCCCTCAAAATGAAAATAAATTAAATTATTAAAGTTAAAGGGGTTCTAGTATCAACTAGTGTGGGCGGGGCTAAGCTCTGTTCACTTGAATGGAGCTTAGCCTCTCCCACTCTAGTTGATACTAGTGGATAGATCATCAGCATCTGATCGGCGGGGGTCCGACACCCAGGACCCCCACCGATCAGCTGTTTGAGAAGGCAGCGGCGCTCCAGCAGCGGCTCGGCCTTCTCACTGTTTACCGCCGGCCCAGTGACGTCACGACTAGTATCAACTAGCGTGGGAGAGGCTAAGCTCCATTCAAGTGAACAGAGCTTAGCCCCGCCCACACTAGTTGATACTAGTCGTGACGTCACTGGGCTATCGGTAAACAGCGAGAAGGCCGCGGCGCTGCTGCAGTGCCGCTGCCTTCTCAAACAGCTGATCGGCGGTGGTCCCGGGTGTCGGACCCCCGCCGATCAGATGCTGATGATCTATCCAGAGGATAGATCATCAGTTAAAACAAAGTGCAGAACCCCTTTAAGCAAAAAGCATAGATGTGGTAGGCAATAACAAGTGCTCGGCGGCACCAAATCAGAAACAATATGTCCTACCACAATCCGGGGGGTTCCAGTGCACATCCATGAATCCCGGAGGGAAAGCAAAAACCATCTATCCTTGGGCTAGATGATGATGTGGTATTGAAGGACAGGGTGGGCAAAGTACTGTCCCGATATTGCCCTACAGGGGGGTGCTATTCTGGCCCTGATAGCCTAACCACAGACCACCCGCCCTAATAAGAGCGACCCCGTTCGGAACCTTACCCTATATAAAAATGGCCCTAGTAAGCCCCTAGCCCATAGGCCCCTGACTTCCAGGTGATCACTATATAGATCTATGTGTTTTTGACTCATTATAAAAGTATATGATTAGTATATCGCACCCCTCTGTGTATCACACATATAGATAGCACACCTATATTAGTCCTTAAAATGACTTTTGCGGCCCTATTAGCTAGCGTTTGGTGTCCCTAACAGCCTGTCCCTGCTCCATACAACAACCTCTCCCTACACTGGCAAAACACTGAATGTAAAATGGCGGCCAGATCAGGTTTATTTATAAGGTAGGGGGTAGGTCCATGTGCTGAAATGTCTCAATTGGCTGTCCTGTACCACCTGATGGATGTGTCATGGATAGAGTTGAGCAAACCCGAACTGTAAACGTAAAAGTTCGGGTTCGGTGTTCGGCGCTTTCTTGGTGCTTTTTGAAAGGCTGCAAAGCAGCCAATCAACAAGCGTCATACTACTTGCCCCAAAAGGCCATCACAGCCATGCCTACTATTGGCATGGCTGTGATTGGCCAGTGCAGCATGTGACCCAGCCTCTAAGCTGGAGTCACGTAGCGCCGCCCGTCACTCTGCTCGGATTAGTAGAGGGAGAGGCTGCAGCTGCTGTGAGGGAGAGATCAGGGAGAAATCTTATCAAGAACTGGTTTATGTACTCAGCGATCTACAGAAAAAGTGTTTTGTGGGTGCAGTGCACAATTTTTTTAAGCCTGCCCTGAGCCAACTACTGCTGAAAATGAACATTTTTTTCTTCAGTTAGTCAATATCAATATATGATTGGCAGCCATTTTATGCAACGATAGTGACTGCATAAGTGACTGTCACATTTAGGACAGAAATACAGCTTTTTGGTTAGGGTTTAAAAAAGCCTCTAATAGGGATGAGCGAACCCGAACTGTATAGTTCGGGTTCGTACCGAATTTTGGGGTGTCCGTGACACGGACCCGAACCCGAAAATTTTCGTAAAAGTCCGGGTTCGGGTTCGGTGTTCAGCGCTTTCTTGGCGCTTTTTGAAAGGCTGCAAAGCAGCCAATCAACAAGCGTCATACTACTTGCCCCAAGAGGCCATCACAGCCTTGCCTACTATTGGCATGGCTGTGATTGGCCAGAGCAGCATGTGACCCAGCCTCTATATAAGCTTGGGTCACGTAGCGCTGCACGTCACTCTGCTGATTCAAGCATAGGGAGAGGTTGCTGCTGCGACGTTAGGGCGAGATTAGGCAGATTAACTCCTCCAAAAGACTTAATTCAGTGATCGATCTCCAGCTGTGGATCATTGAAGTGCTAATATTGAATTGCTCACTTTTTTTAGGCTGCCCAGTGCGTTTTTAGATCACTTTTTTCTGGGGTGATCGGCGGCCATTTTGTGGCTTGTGGTGCGCCAGCACAAGCTACCACCAAGTGCATTTAACCATCAATAGTGTGGTTATTTTTTGCTATATCCTACATCAGCTGCAGGCTGAGCCTGTGTCACCCAAGTGCATTTAACCATCAACAGTGTGGTTATTTTTTGGCCATATACTACATCAGGTGCAGGCTGAGCCTGTGTCACCCAAGTGCATTTAACCATCAACAGTGTGGTTATTTTTTGGCCATATACTACATCAGGTGCAGGCTGAGCCTGTGTCACCCAAGTGCATTTAACCATCAATAGTGTGGTTATTTCTTGGCCATATACTACATCAGGGGCAAGTTGAGCCTGTCACCCAGCGCCTAAAAAATAGACCTGACATTTATATTCCTCCAAATCAGTACAGTTTTAGCTGGTCAAGTTATTTGTAGTGACCGTAAAAGCACAGTTTTTGTTCTGGGTTGAAAAACTATTCCCAAATTTGCCATTCTCAAAATTAGTCGTTTCTGCTATATCAGGCCTACTTTAAATCTATCCCAAAAAGGATATCTTAGATTCAAGGTGCTGATAGTGTCATTCTGAAAAACTTAACACACACGCTACCGTGCAGATACAAGTCTAATTCTGTGATTAAAGGTATATCTGTCACACAGCGCGTAAAAAATAGGCCTCACATTTCTATTCAACCAAATCTGTACTGTTTTAGCTGGTCAAATTATTTGTAGTGACCGTAAAAGCACAGTTTTTGTTCTGGGTTGAAAAACTATTCCCAAATTTGCCATTCTCAAAATTAGTAGTTTCTGCTATACCAGGCCTACTTTAAATCTATCCCAAAAAGGATATCTTAGATTCAAGGTGCTGATAGTGTCATTCTGAAAAACTTAACACACACGCTACCGTGCAGATACAAGTCTAATTCTGTGATTAAAGGTATATCTGTCACACAGCGCGTAAAAAATAGGCCTCACATTTCTATACAACCAAATCTGTACTGTTTTAGCTGGTCAAATTATTTGTAGTGACCGTAAAAGCACAGTTTTTGTTCTGTGTTGAAAAACTATTCCCAAATTTGCCATTCTCAAAATTAGTAGTTTCTGCTATATCAGGCCTACTTTAAATCTATCCCAAAAAGGATATCTTAGATTCAAGGTGCTGATAGTGTCATTCTGAAAAACTTAACACACACGCTACCGTGCAGATACAAGTCTAATTCTGTGATTAAAGGTATATCTGTCACACAGCGCGAAAAAAATAGGCCTCACATTTATATTCAACCAAATCTGTACTGTTTTAGCTGGTCAAATTATTTGTAGTGACCGTAAAAGCACAGTTTTTGTTCTGGGTTCAAAAAGTATTCCCAAATTTGCCATTTTCAAAATTGTGGTGAACGGGAACAATGAGGAAAACATCTAATAAGGGACGCGGACGCGGATGTGGACATGGTCGTGGTGGTGTTAGTGGACCCTCTGGTGCTGGGAGAGGACGTGGCCGTTCTGCCACAACCACACGTCCTAGTGTACCAACTACCTCAGGTCCCAGTAGCCGCCAGAATTTACAGGGATATTTGGTGGGGCCCAATGCCGTTCTAAGGATGGTAAGGCCTGAGCAGGTACAGGCATTAGTCAATTGGGTAGCCGACAGTGCATCCAGCACGTTCACATTATCTCCCACCCAGTCTTCTGCAGAAAGCGCACAGATGGCGCATGAAAACCAAGCCCATCAGTCTGTCACATCACCCCCATGCATATCAGGGAAACTGTCTGAGCCTCAAGTTATGCAGCAGTCTCTTATGCTGTTTGAAGACTCTGCTGCCAGGGTTTCCCAAGGGCATCCACTTAGCCCTTCCCCAGGGATGGAAGAGATAGAATGCACTAACGCACAACCACTTATGTTTCCTGATGATGAGGACATGGGAATACCACCTCAGCACGTCTCTGATAATGACGAAACACAGGTGCCAACTTCTGCGTCTTTCTGCAGTGTGCAGACTGAACAGGAGGTCAGGGATCAAGACTGGGTGGAAGACGATGCAGGGGACAATGAGGTCCTAGACCCCACATGGAATGAAGGTCGTGCCACTGACTTTCACAGTTCGGAGGAAGAGGCAGTGGTGAGACCGAGCCAACAGCGTAGCAAAAAGGGGGGAAGTGGGCAAAATCAGAACACCCGCCGCCAAGAGACTCCGCCTGCTACTGACCGCCGCCATCTGGGACCGAGCACCCCAAAGGCAGCTTCAAGGAGTTCCCTGGCATGGCACTTCTTTAAACAATGTGCTGACGACAAGACCCGAGTGGTTTGCACGCTGTGCCATCAGAGCCTGAAGCGAGGCATTAACGTTCTGAACCTTAGCACAACCTGCATGACCAGGCACCTGCATGCAAAGCATGAACTGCAGTGGAGTAAACACCTTAAAAACAAGGAAGTCACTCAGGCTCCCCCTGCTACCTCTTCTGCTGCTGCCGCCTCGGCCTCTTCTGCTGCTGCCGCCGCCTCGGCCTCTTCCTCCGCCTCTGGAGGAACGTTGGCACCTGCCGCCCAGCAAACATGGGATGTACCACCAACACCATCACCATGTCACACGGCAGCGTTCAGCTCTCCATCTCACAAACATTTGAGAGAAAGCGTAAATTCCCACCTACCCACCCTCGATCCCTGGCCCTGAATGCCAGCATTTCTAAACTACTGGCCTATGAAATGCTGTCATTTAGGCTGGTGGACACAGACAGCTTCAAACAGCTCATGTCGCTTGCTGTCCCACAATATGTTGTTCCCAGCCGCCACTACTTCTCCAAGAGAGCCGTGCCTTCCCTGCACAACCAAGTGTCCGATAAAATCAAGTGTGCACTGCGCAACGCCATCTGTGGCAAGGTCCACCTAACCACAGATACGTGGACCAGTAAGCACAGCCAGGGACGCTATATCTCCCTAACTGCACACTGGGTAAATGTAGTGGCGGCTGGGCCCCAGGCGGAGAGCTGTTTGGCGCACGTCCTTCCGCCGCCAAGGATCGCAGGGCAACATTCTTTGCCTCCTGTCTCCTCCTCCTCCTACTCAGCTTCCTCCTCCTCTTCTTCCACCTGCTCATCCAGTCAGCCACACACCATCACCACCAACTTCAGCACAGCCCGGGGTAAACGTCAGCAGGCCGTTCTGAAACTCATATGTTTAGGGGATAGGCCCCACACCGCACAGGAGTTGTGGCGGGGTATAGAACAACAGACCGACGAGTGGTTGCTGCCGGTGAGCCTCAAGCCCGGCCTGATGGTGTGCGATAATGGGCGAAATCTCGTTGCAGCTCTGGGACTAGCCGGTTTGAGGCACATCCCTTGCCTGGCGGATGTGCTGAATTTGGTGGTGCAGAAGTTCATTCGCAACTACCCCGACATGTCAGAGCTGCTGCATAAACTGCGGGCCGTCTGTTCGCGCTTCCGGCGTTCACACCCTGCGCTACAGCGTAACTTCGGCCTTCCCGCTCACCGCCTCATATGCGATGTGCCCACCAGGTGGAACTCCACCTTGCACATGCTGGACAGACTGTGCGAGCAGCAGCAGGACATAGTGGAGTTTCAGCTGCAGCACGCACGGGTCAGTCGCACTGCGGAACAGTACCACTTCACCACCAATGACTGGTCCTCCATGCGAGACCTGTGTGCCCTGTTGCGCTGTTTCGAGTACTCCACCAACATGGCCAGTGGCGATGACGCCGTTATGAGCGTTACAATACCACTTCTATGTCTCCTTGAGAAAACACTTAGGGCGATGATGGAAGAGGAGGTGGCCCAGGAGGAAGAGGAGGAAGAGGGGTCATTTTTAGCACTTTCAGGCCAGTCTCTTCGAAGTGACTCAGAGGGAGGTTTTTTGCAACAGCAGAGGCCAGGTACAAATGTGGCCAGACAGGGCCAACTACTGGAGGACGAGGAGGGCGAGGATGAGGAGGAGGTGGAGGAGGATGAGGATGAAGCATGTTCACAGCGGGGTGGCACCCAAAGCAACTCGGGCCCATCACTGGTGCGTGGCTGGGGGGAAACACAGGACGATGACGATACGCCTCCCACAGAGGACAGCTTGTCCTTACCTCTGGACAGCCTGGCACACATGAGCGACTACATGCTGCAGTGCCTGCGCAACGACAGAAGAGTTGCCCACATTTTAACGTGTGCGGACTACTGGGTTGCCACCCTGCTGGATCCCCGGTACAAAGACAATGTGCCCACCTTACTTCCTACACTGAAGCGTGATAGGAAGATGCACGAGTACAAGCGCACGTTGGTAGACGCGCTACTGAGAGCATTCCCAAATGTCACAGGGGAACCAGTGGAAGCCCAAGGCGAAGGCAGAGGAGGAGCAAGAGGTCACCAACGCAGCTGTGTCACGGCCAGCTCCTCTGAGGGCAGGGTTAGCATGGCAGAGATGTGGAAAAGTTTTGTCACCACGCCACAGCTAACTGCACCACCACCTGATACGGAACGTGTTAGCAGGAGGCAACATTTCACTAACATGGTGGAACAGTACCTGTGCACACCCCTCCACGTACTGACTGATGGTTCGGCCCCATTCAACTTCTGGGTCTCCAAATTGTCCACGTGGCCAGAGCTAGCCTTTTATGCCTTGGAGGTACTGGCCTGCCCGGCGGCCAGCGTTTTGTCTGAACGTGTATTCAGCACGGCAGGGGGCGTCATTACAGACAAACGCAGCCGCCTGTCTACAGCCAATGTGGACAAGCTGACGTTCATAAAAATGAACCAGGCATGGATCCCACAGGACCTGTCCATCCCTTGTGCAGATTAGACATTAACTACCTCCCTTTAACAATATATTATTGTACTCCAGGGCACTTCCTCATTCAATCCTTTTTTTATTTTCATTTTACCATTATATTGCGGGGCAACCCAAAGTTGAATGAACCTCTCCTCTGTCTGGGTGCCGGGGCCTAAATGTGTGACAGTGGCCTGTTCCAGTGGTGGGTGACGTGAAGCCTGATTCTCTGCTATGACATGAAGACTGATTCTGTGCTGACATGAAGCCAGATTCTCTGTTACGCGACCTCTCTCCTCTGCCTGGGTGCCTGGGCCTAAATATGTGACAGTGGCCTGTTCCAGTGGTGGGTGACGTGAAGCCTGATTCTCTGCTATGACATGAAGACTGATTCTGTGCTGACATGAAGCCAGATTCTCTGTTACGGGACCTCTCTCCTCTGTCTGAGTGCCGGGGCCTAAATATGTGACAGTGGCCTGTTCCAGTGGTGGGTGACGTTAAGCCTGATTCTCTGCTATGACATGAAGACTGATTCTGTGCTGACATGAAGCCAGATTCTCTGTTACGGGACCTCTCTCCTCTGTCTGGGTGCCGGGGCCTAAATATGTGACAGTGGCCTGTTCCAGTGGTGGGTGACGTGAAGCCTGATTCTCTACTATGACATGAAGACTGATTCTGTGCTGACATGAAGCCAGATTCTCTGTTACGGGACCTCTCTCCTCTGTCTGGGTGCCTGGGCCTAAATATGTGACAGTGGCCTGTTCCAGTGGTGGGTGACGTGAAGCCTGATTCTCTGCTATGACATGAAGACTGATTCTGTGCTGACATGAAGCCAGATTCTCTGTTACGCGACCTCTCTCCTCTGCCTGGGTGGCTGGGCCTAAATATGTGACAGTGGCCTGTTCCAGTGGTGGGTGACGTGAAGCCTGATTCTCTGCTATGACATGAAGACTGATTCTGTGCTGACATGAAGCCAGATTCTCTGTTACGGGACCTCTCTCCTCTGTCTGAGTGCCTGGGCCTAAATATGTGACAGTGGCCTGTTCCAGTGGTGGGTGACGTTAAGCCTGATTCTCTGCTATGACATGAAGACTGATTCTGTGCTGACATGAAGCCAGATTCTCTGTTACGGGACCTCTCTCCTCTGTCTGGGTGCCGGGGCCTAAATATGTGACAGTGGCCTGTTCCAGTGGTGGGTGACGTGAAGCCTGATTCTCTACTATGACATGAAGACTGATTCTCTGCTGACATGAAGCCTGAATCTCTGTTACGGGACCTCTCTCCTCTGCCTGGGTGCCTGGGCCTAAATATGTGACAGTGGCCTGTTCCAGTGGTGGGTGACGTGAAGCCTGATTCTCTGCTATGACATGAAGACTGATTCTCTGCTGACATGAAGCCTGAATCTCTGTTATGGGACCTCCCTCCTCTGCCTGGGTGCCTGGGCCTAAATATGTGACAGTGGCCTGTTCCAGTGGTGGGTGACGTGAAGCCTGATTCTCTGCTATGACATGAAGACTGATTCTCTGCTGACATGAAGCCTGAATCTCTGTTATGGGACCTCTCTCCTCTGCCTGGGTGCCTAGGCCTAAATATGTGACAGTGGCCTGTTCCAGTGGTGGGTGACGTGAAGCCTGATTCTCTGCTTTGACATGAAGACTGATTCTCTGCTGACATGAAGCCTGAATCTCTGTTATGGGACCTCTCTCCTCTGCCTGGGTGCCTGGGCCTAAATATGTGACAGTGGCCTGTTCCAGTGGTGGGTGACGTGAAGCCTGATTCTCTGCTATGACATGAAGACTGATTCTCTGCTGACATGAATCCTGAATCTCTGTTATGGGACCTCTCTCCTCTGCCTGGGTGCCTGGGCCTAAATATGTGACAGTGGCCTGTTCCAGTGGTGGATGACGTGAAGCCTGATTCTCTGCTATGACATGAAGACTGATTCTCTGCTGACATGAAGCCTGAATCTCTGTTATGGGACCTTTCTCCTCTGCCTGGGTGCCTGGGCCTAAATATGTGACAGTGGCCTGTTCCAGTGGTGGGTGACGTGAAGCCTGATTCTGGTGGACACCTGACCATATGGGGAGGGTGTACAGGGACTGTGGGTCCCCCTTCCCCTTTTCCTAGGTCCCCTATCCTTGTTATAGGGCCCCATTCGTTTGGGTTAAGGTTCTGGTGCGTTGGGGGTTAATGGTTGCATCCTGCCGGCAGGAAGGGGCGTGCTGCTGAGTGCCCCTTTATAAGGCTCTGCGTCCCCTCCCTCTTCCTCTTTGCAGAAGCGCTGTGTGACTGGTAAGATCAGCGTTCCGTCTGAAAAGAGGCATGGTTCTCCTGAGGGATATGTTTATAGCTCGCATGGTGGAGGGTGGTGAGGACTGGCTGCGTTCATTTCTCTGCAGCCTCGGATCCCCCCTGCCTTCTGCCCCTGGCCTTGCTGTGACCGCCGGTGGCGGTTCTGAGACGCCCCCTAATTCTGGAGCTCATTCGGGGGGGCGGCGGTCTTCCCGCAATAGCCGTCCCCCTGTAAGACTGGGGCATAGCCCTCCCCCTTCCTCGCTGCGTACCTTAAGCACTGTACGTGCAGCTGTGATCCCGGCTGGCCAGCGCTTCTCTGCTGTGCCGGCCGTAGCTCCGCCCCTTCCGGTTTCGGCGCATGCACTTCCGGTTTCGGTATATGTGCCGGCAGTGTGGCGCGAACTACATGATAGTAGTATGGGGGCGAATGTTAGCAGTCCTCCCTCTGGGGATTCGCCACCTAACCCTCCTAGTGAATATACATTTAGTCGTAGACTACTGATTGCCTGCTCTTGACATGTGCATTTGTGTTGTGATTTTTGTTGAGTTAAAATTTAACTTTTATTAGTTTGAAAATAATAAATAATGAGCAATTTTTATCTAACCTACTGATTAAAACTATCTCCGGATATCCAGATGATGCTTCCTGTTGTATTAATTTTTTTGCCGTATTTACAGCAGTAGTGATAGGTTAGCAGTTGCTATTAAATGGTCGGCCTTTTGTTGCGTGCTGCCTTCTATTCAGGTACCAATTTTTACCTTTATCTGTTGAAATGTAGGCAGTTGTAGTTGGTATACATTGGCTCAAGCAGTTGGATACATTAGAACCAACCAGCTTGCTACTGTTTGTCCAAGGCTGGTTACTGTAGCTTGATTATTGCAACATTTACTGCTTTTGCTCTATAGCTGTTCCTATAAAGCTACTGCTGTTCACACTGCTGTCTACTGGTGATGCTATTGCTATGGTCTAGCTACTTTGATGTCTGACTATTTGTGGCAGCCTATCTACTGTCTCAGCTATCTATTATCCCGCTGTTGGCAACTTGCTTTGTTAGCTTGTAGTGCTAGTACCAGCGGAGTGCCTTTATAGGCTGTCACTGTATTGGTCAGACACTGGATCATTGGTCTCTGGAAGTCCTGGAGTCTAAAATCTAATTACTGCCCCCCGACATGTTTCGCCATGTCCATGGCGTCTTCAGGGGATCGGGCAGTCTGCACGGAGTGCGCGTGTGGCTATGTAATTTATCACCTCCCTTGTGATGACGTGCGTCAGCTCAGCCTATCGCTATGCTTGTAAGAACTAGCTTACTTGATACCTGAGATCTGTATGGCTGTTTGGATTCTGTTAGAGCTGACGTCCGTCTTCTCGCGATAGATGGTCAAATGACGCGCATGTCTTTTGACTTGGAATGTTTTCGGTTTGTTTGTATTCTTCGGCCGGTTATGCGCATGACTATTGACTTATATCGTGGGGTTGGTTCCTTTTCAGATCTCACTGCTCTCTCTGCTTTTAGCCTATGATTTGGCTGTACTTTCATTATTATTTATATTAGAATTACCATCTGGGATTATGTCTCCACTGATAGTGAATGTTAATTATAGTGTATTTATATTGGTGATATTAGTGATTACTGTTTATCTCTAATGATTATGAGTTTTATTATTTGTGGGTGGATTTATCACTGTTTGTTGTGATGAATCAATACTGTATAGGAGCAAGTTTATTTAAATATATGTATTTTTATCTTTTATTATTTTATAAATTTTATAAATAAATATAGATTGGCTATATATAAGTGACAGTGACAGTAGTGATATTGTGCTCATATGGTTGCCAAAATGTGTTGACTAATATTTAATCGATCTTTTACATTAATTATTCATTTCTTTAGTCATTTTATGCCTTTTGTGATTTTTTTTGGGGGGATTCTGATTATATTTATGGAAAATTATGACATTTTTTTAATGTATTTTTTGAATTTTTTAATATATTTTATTTTGTTTTTTATAATTTATTTTTGTTTTTTAATTATTTGATTTTTATATTTTTATTAGTGTTTATTTATTTTAATTATTTTAGTGATTTTTATATTTAGTGGAGACAAGATGGTAATTTTATCTAGCATTTATTTATTTATTAGTTTTTCTGTCAGATGAATCTGCGACTGCATATGAATTGGACAGTGAGGTAATAATTTAATTTTTAATATATTTATTGTTTATAATTTGTGATTCGATTTATTAATATATTGGTTATTATTTAAATTAATTTTTAGCCACTACTCCATGATTTTTTAATAATAGTTAGATAACTAATATTTGTCGTATATTTATAGATTTTTGTATTCCTTATCTTATTTTGGTATTTATTTACAGGAATGATGCGTAAGTGAAGCCTTCATTTAGACCTTGGGGTGTGAGGCTTTTTAATCTATAAATCCAGCGCGTTTCTTCCTGCTGTAATTTTTTATCTATGTCGCCCTGTCTTGGGCCTGATTTTATTTTTGTTATTCCCCATATTTTTAAGCTGTCGCTTTTTCCGCTATGTTCTGCTTGTACATGTCTGGATAATGTAGTGTCCGTTTTTAGGTTGATATCACTGAAGTGTTTTGACACCCTTCTTCTGAGTTGTTGTACTGTTTTTCCCACGTATATTTTGGGGCAGCCGCATTGTATGGCGTATACAACCCCTGTTGTCTTGCAATTTATATACTGGGAAATTTTGTATTTTTTCTGATCAACCGGATTTTCAAATTCTTTACAAGCTAGCATCTTACTGCAGAATTGGCAATCTCCACAAGGATAGGATCCTTTTGTGGTTAGCCATGTGGTCTTTTCTGTATGTTGATAATTCCACTGAAAATGGCTGTGCACAAGCTGTTCTCTGAGGTTAGGTCCTCGTCGATATGTGATGGAGGGGTATGGTGTGGTCACTTGCTGTATGTTCTCATCCATTCTTAGGACGTTCCAATATTTTTTTAGGATGTTGCTGACCTCTTGATGTTTAATATCGTAAGTGCCTATGCAACGCACTATTTTTTCAGTGCTTTCCTTTTTGCGGTCTTGTAATAAGTCACTACGATCTACTTCTTTGGCCTTTCGATAGGCTTTATGTAGTACTTTTTTTGGGTATCCCCGGTCTAAAATTTTTTTGTATAATGTTTGACTCTCACGTTCAAACCCATCCTCAGTTGAGCAATTCCTTCTTGCTCTAATGTACTGGCCAACTGGGATTCCTTTTTTTAGTGGAATTGGATGGTAACTTGACCAGTGGAGGAGGCTATTGCTTGACGTGGGCTTTCTGTAAATTTCTGTTACTATAGTTCCATCCTCTGAGAGGCTGAGAGCTATATCAAGGAAATTTAGTTTGTTCTTGTGAATTTCACCTGTGAATTTGAGACCTATAGTGTTAGTATTGAGGATTTTGACAAATTTGTGAAATTCTTCTTGCGTGCTTTCCCAGAGTATTATCACGTCGTCGATGTAACGGCCCCAATACGTGATATATTGAGTGAAATGACTGTGTGCCTCTGAGAAAACTATTTGTTCCTCCCACCACCCTAAAAAAAGATTCTCGAAATTAGGCGCGCATTTCGTGCCCATTGCGGTGCCAGTGATCTGTAAATAAAAATCTCCGTCAAAAACAAAATAATTGTGAGTGAGTAAGAATTCCAATAGTGATAGAACAAACTGGTTATGATCCTTATATTGGATACCTCTTGTGTCCAAATAGTATTTAACTGCTCTCAGGCCTTCAGGGTGCTGTATGCTGGTATATAAAGCCTCTACGTCTAAGCTCGCCAATGATGTTCCTTTTTCAACGTGTATATTTTCCAACTTTGTCAAAACATCTTTTGTATCCTTCAGATATGATGTCAGACTGGGGACAAATGGGGATATCACCTCATCGACATATCCACTTATTCCCTCACACAGACTCTCATTACCGGAAACGATGGGTCGTCCCGGGACAGGATGTCGATTTTTATGTATCTTGGGGATAGCATAAAATGTCGCAAGTACTGGATTCGGTTTATACATTATTTTGAACTCTTCCTTTGTTATTAAAATTTTTTCCTTTGCTTGTTGTAAGATGTTCTTCAGTTGTTGCACAAATTTTATTGTGGGGTTGCTCTGTAATTTGAGATATGTGTCTTTATCTTGTAGGAGATCCATAACCATTCTTTTATACTCTTGTTTTCCCATTATTACTATGTTGCCCCCTTTGTCCGATGGTTTAATTTCCAAATTTTTGTTTTCTATCAGTGCCTGTAGTGCTAACTTTGCTTTTTTAGTTAGATTGCTACCTATTTGTGACTTCTTTGCTTTGATTTTCTGCAATTCAATAGTCACAAGCTCTACAAATGTCTGTATGTTGTTATATTTGGTAAATGGTGGTGTGAATTTGGACTGGGGGGTCATAGTTGAGAATGGAGGTTGTGGTACTTGGATTTGTCCTGAGCTTTCTTGCTGTAATTCTTCTAGTATTTTGATTGCTTCACGCTCCCTTTTCAATATTTCATGAGGGTCTTTATCTTTATTTTTGAACTCTTTATATAACGCTAATTTTCTTGCGAAAAGGTTTATATCTTTGACCCACGTGAAGCAATCAAAATATGGTGCCGGTGTATATGAGAGTCCTTTATGTATAAGTTTTTCATGCTCCGAATCTAGGATAATGTTTGACAAATTTATTACTTGCATTTCTGTGGTTTTTTGAGGGAGTGCTACGTCTTGGGTTGATATCCCCATTTGTCCCGGTCTCTTAATTGTGCTCCCGATGCTAAAAAAGAAGGCAAGGAAGCTGAGGATGAAGACGACAAAGCTGGAACTATATTTGGTGTTCCTATTACTACTGGTCCTGTCAAGGACGGAAATGATGGGACTGATGAGAAAAATGGTGGGGCTGTTTCGATTGCTCGTTCTACAGCAGATACTGATCCTCTCTCTGTATGCTGTATAGTCTGGCCTCCAGATTTGCTTTGTGAATTGCCTACCCATTTTGATGTACTGTTTTGGTTGTATTTTTTATGGTATTGCCCAAATTTATTTTTAGCTTTTCTCTTGGTGCCTAGTTTTGGAGGATTTGATCCCGAGTCGGATTCGGATATTTCTGACTTGGAGATGTCTGTATTGGTTTGCAGTAGTTGAAATCTGTACCCTGTATTTTTCTTAGTATATATATTGCCAGACTCAAAATTCTTTCTGTCTCGATTATACTTGCGGTGTTTTCTTTCTTTAATCTCTCCTTGTAAGCTTTCTATATTTTTCTGTAGATTGCTTTCTAGCTGTATAAACTCTGGATAAGTTTGGAATTTTTTTATATCTGCTACTTCTTGTTCTAATTTTTGAGAGATTTTGCACACCTCCTTCTTTTCATATTCAAAGAGGTATGTTTGCATTCGTAATGAGTTCTCTGTTAACAGGGTTTCCCACCCCTTTATGAACTCAGAATCTTCTTGATGGGAGTTGGGTGCTATGTTAATACGTATTCCTCTATATACAATCTTTTGTTGTATATATGTGTCTAGGCTTCTTACTTCCCAAATTGACCGTACATAGTTTTTATACGTTTTATTAAGTTCTTTGAAAGCTTGGTTGATATCTAAAACGTGTATGGGTAAATTTTCAGTGGAAAAGACTTGATTGGCTTCAGCTAATGATATTTGTGTAGAGGGATGGCTGGATAAGAAACCTGCCATACTTCACTTTATTCCAGGTTTTACTGGTTTTCCTGCTGGTTTTGGGTACTTGTTATAGGGTTTTCCCCTATTTTATTAGATATATATTACACTCACATATACCCTGCACATGTAGAGGCACTTATATTGTATATACATTTAGTCGTAGACTACTGATTGCCTGCTCTTGACATGTGCATTTGTGTTGTGATTTTTGTTGATTTAAAATTTAACTTTTATTAGTTTGAAAATAATAAATAATGAGCAATTTTTATCTAACCTACTGATTAAAACTATCTCCGGACATCCAGATGATGCTTCCTGTTGTATTAATTTTTTTGCTGTATTTACAGCAGTAGTGATAGGTTAGCAGTTGCTATTAAATGGTCGGCCTTTTGTTGCGTGCTGCCTTCTATTCAGGTACCAATTTATACCTTTATCTGTTGAAATGTAGGCAGTTGTAGTTGGTATACATTGGCTCAAGCAGTTGGATACATTAGAACCAACCAGCTTGCTACTGTTTGTCCAAGGCTGGTTACTGTAGCTTGATTATTGCAACATTTACTGCTTTTGCTCTATAGCTGTTCCTATAAAGCTACTGCTGTTCACACTGCTGTCTACTGGTGATGCTATTGCTATGGTCTAGCTACTTTGATGTCTGACTATTTGTGGCAGCCTATCTACTGTCTCAGCTATCTATTAACCCGCTGTTGGCAACTTGCTTTGTTAGCTTGTAGTGCTAGTACCAGCGGAGTGCCTTTATAGGCTGTCACTGTATTGGTCAGACACTGGATCATTGGTCTCTGGAAGTCCTGGAGTCTAAAATCTAATTACTGCCCCCCGACATGTTTCGCCATGTTCATGGCGTCTTCAGGGGATCGGGCAGTCTGCACGGAGTGCGCGTGTGGCTATGTAATTTATAACCTCCCTTGTGATGACGTGCGTCAGCTCAGCCTATCGCTATGCTTGTAAGAACTAGCTTACTTGATACCTGAGATCTGTATGGCTGTTTGGATTCTGTTAGAGCTGACGTCCGTCTTCTCGCGATAGATGGTCAAATGACGCGCATGTCTTTTGACTTGGAATGTTTTCGGTTTGTTTGTATTCTTCGGCCGGTTATGCGCATGACTATTGACTTATATCGTGGGGTTGGTTCCTTTTCAGATCTCACTGCTCAGTCTGCTTTTATCCTATGATTTGGCTGTACTTTCATTATTATTTATATTAGAATTACCATCTGGGATTATGTCTCCACTGATAGTGAATGTTAATTATAGTGTATTTATATTGGTGATATTAGTGATTACTGTTTATCTCTAATGATTATGAGTTTTATTATTTGTGGGTGGATTTATCACTGTTTGTTGTGATGAATCAATACTGTATAGGAGCAAGTTTATTTAAATATATGTATTTTCATCTTTTATTATTTTATAAATTTTATAAATATATATAGATTGGCTATATATAAGTGACAGTGACAGTAGTGATATCGTGCTCATATGGTTGCCAAAATGTGTTGACTATTATTTAATCGATCTTTTACATTAATTATTCATTTCTTTAGTCATTTTATGCCTTTTGTGATTTTTTTGGGGGGATTCTGATTATATTTATGGAAAATTATTACATTTTTTTATGTATTTTTTGAATTTTTTGATATATTTTATTTTGTTTTTTATAATTTATTTTTGTTTTTTAATTATTTGATTTTTATATTTTTATTAGTATTTATTTATTTTAATTATTTTAGTGATTTTTATATTTAGTAGAGACAAGATGGTAATTTTATCTAGCATTTATTTATTTATTAGTTTTTCTGTCAGATGAATCTGGGACTGCATATGAATTGGACAGTGAGGTAATAATTTAATTTTTAATATATTTATTGTTTATAATTTGTGATTTGATTTATTAATATATTGGTTATTATTTAAATTAATTTTTAGCCACTACTCCATGATTTTTTAATAATAGTTAGATAACTAATATTTGTCGTATATTTATAGATTTTTGTATTCCTTATCTTATTTTGGTATTTATTTACAGGAATGATGCGTAAGTGAAGCCTTCATATAGACCTTGGGGTGTGAGGCTTTTTAATCTATAAATCCAGCGCGTTTCTTCCTGCTGTAATTTTTTATCTATGTCGCCCTGTCTTGGGCCTGATTTTATTTTTGTTATTCCCCATATTTTTAAGCTGTCGCTTTTTCCGCTATGTTCTGCTTGTACATGTCTGTATAATGTAGTGTCCGTTTTTAGGTTGATATCACTGAAGTGTTTTGACACCCTTCTTCTGAGTTGTTGTACTGTTTTTCCCACGTATATTTTGGGGCAGCCGCATTGTATGGCGTATACAACCCCTGTTGTCTTGCAATTTATATACTGTGAAATTTTGTATTTTTTCTGATCACCCGGATTTTCAAATTCTTTACAAGCTAGCATCTTACTGCAGAATTGGCAATCTCCACAAGGATAGGATCCTTTTGTGGTTAGCCATGTGGTCTTTTCTGTATGTTGATAATTCCACTGAAAATGGCTGTGCACAAGCTGTTCTCTGAGGTTAGGTCCTCGTCGATATGTGATGGAGGGGTATGGTGTGATCACTTGCTGTATGTTCTCATCCATTCTTAGGACGTTCCAATATTTTTTTAGGATGTTGCTGACCTGTTGATGTTTAATATCGTAAGTGCCTATGCAACGCACTATTTTTTCAGTGCTTTCCTTTTTGCGGTCTTGTAATAAGTCACTACGATCTACTTCTTTGGCCTTTCGATAGGCTTTATGTAGTACTTTTTTTGGGTATCCCCGGTCTAAAATTTTTTTGTATAATGTTTGACTCTCACGTTCAAACCCATCCTCAGTTGAGCAATTCCTTCTTGCTCTAATGTACTGGCCAACTGGGATTCCTTTTTTTAGTGGAATTGGATGGTAACTTGACCAGTGGAGGAGGCTATTGCTTGACGTGGGCTTTCTGTAAATTTCTGTTACTATAGTTCCATCCTCTGAGAGGCTGAGAGCTATATCAAGGAAATTTAGTTTGTTCTTGTGAATTTCACCTATGAATTTGAGACCTATAGTGTTAGTATTGAGGATTTTGACAAATTTGTGACAGCGGGATAATAGATAGCTGAGACAGTAGATAGGCTGCCACAAATAGTCAGACATCAAAGTAGCTAGACCATAGCAATAGCATCACCAGTAGACAGCAGTGTGAACAGCAGTAGCTTTATAGGAACAGCTATAGAGCAAAAGCAGTAAATGTTGCAATAATCAAGCTACAGTAACCAGCCTTGGACAAACAGTAGCAAGCTGGTTGGTTCTAATGTATCCAACTGCTTGAGCCAATGTATACCAACTACAACTGCCTACATTTCAACAGATAAAGGTATAAATTGGTACCTGAATAGAAGGCAGCACGCAACAAAAGGCCGACCATTTAATAGCAACTGCTAACCTATCACTACTGCTGTAAATACAGCAAAAAAATTAATACAACAGGAAGCATCATCTGGATGTCCGGAGATAGTTTTAATCAGTAGGTTAGATAAAAATTGCTCATTATTTATTATTTTCAAACTAATAAAAGTTAAATTTTAAATCAACAAAAATCACAACACAAATGCACATGTCAAGAGCAGGCAATCAGTAGTCTACGACTAACCCTCCTAGTGCTCAGCCCCCACCTCTCCCAACCCCCCCTGCTGTTGCTGAGCAAGGGGTGGACGTACCCACTGTGTCATCTGCCCTGGTGGGGGGCATTATGAACTTGCCTGCTGCTGTGGGTGATAATATGAATGCTCCTCAAGTAGCTGCTGCAGGGGCTCCTGTCCAGCAGCCTCAGGCCACCCCTTCTGTCACTAGGCGGTCACACAGGCACAGAGTGGGATCTGATTCATCATCCTCCTCTGTTGAGAGCCGGAGGCGGAGTCGGCGGGGATCGCGTAGGCGTCAGTCCCGTCGCCGGTCTGGCTATTCGCGGTGGAGTAGACGCTCCAGATCTTCTAGGTGGCTGTCCCCATCCTCCTCTGAGGGGTCCTCCGCTGCTTCAGGAGAGTCTGGTCGGGTTTTGCACAAGACGCGCAACAGGCGGATGCCTAGCCATTCTTCCAGAGTTGATAGCCTGGTTCCAGTGACCTTTCCACAACCTGAAGTTGCTGCGCCGAATCCTGTGTCGGAGCAGATTCCTTCTACGTCCGGTGAGTACCAGTTCACGGGGGCCTGGGGATCGGGCACTGGGGATTCTGATACAGCAGCGTTGTTAAAAGCGCTGTTGGAGAAGTTTAGTCAGCCCCCGCTAAGCCAGCCTACCCCCCCACCTCCTCCCCCGGTCAAGCCGGTGCCAGCATTAGCTAGTGTTTATAAGGATTCTTGTTTCTGTGGAGTTAGCTCGCTAGGAGCCCATTTAGAAGAGGCGGTTAGGGAGAAGGTTTGGGCCAATCAGTATATAGATATCTGGTCCCTAGTATCTGTGGACCAACACACGGTGGATAAGGAGAGGCGCTTCCCGGAGAAGCCGTATGAGCGGAGGCCGAAAGTGGCGAAGACAATGAATAATTGGTTGCAAGCCTTTTCGGTTTTGGGTTGTGTCATGGGTCAGCGCCACCCCGAACGCTGTTCGGAATTGTTTATATACCAGGACGTCATTTACAGCGCTTATAAAAGCCACGGTGGCTCTGCATGGTGGCGTGATGATGAGGAGTTTAGGCGCCGCTTAGCATTGCAGCCGGACTTGGGTTGGGGTGTTAAGGCTACGGATGTCTGGCTTAGGTTGATGGTAGGGCAGAAACCTCCCCCCTTTTCGGGGGTGGCTGCTGGACCAGGAGGGTCTTCTTCCCCGGGCCCGGTGGCCGTCCGCCGACCAGGGTCATGTTGGTTGTTCAATGAAGGTAATTGCAGGTTTGCGAGGTTGTGTAGATTTAAGCATGAGTGCTCCGCATGTGGTGGCCCCTATTCAGCCAATAAGTGTTCCCGCCCTCCCATTAGACCCCCCAAACCGGGCGAGCAGGGTTTGCTTAAGAACTCCGGTGAGCGTAGCAGAGATGTCCCCCTGGCTAGACAGTTACCCCAATAGGCAGGCGGCCGAGCAGCTGAGGGCGGGGTTTTCAGAGGGGTTCTTTATTCCGTTTATCTTGAGTCGTTGTCCGGTCTTGTCAGATAATCTGAGGTCTGCTCGGGATTTCCCAGATGTTCTCAGGGAGAAAGTTGTGAAAGAGGTGGATTTGGGGCGTATGAGGGGCCAGTTTATTGAGTTACCTTTCCCCAACCTGAGGGTTTCTCCGCTGGGGGTGGTCCCTAAAAAAGTTTCGGTTGATACACCATCTGTCTTATCCCAAGGGCTCGTCTGTGAACGATGCCATTACCCCGGAGGATGCGTCAGTGTCATATGTGTCATTTGACAGGGCAGTAGAGTTGGTCAGGGAAGCCGATAGGGGGGCTCTCTTGGCAAAATCAGACATAGAGTCGGCGTTCCGCCTCCTTCCGGTTCACCCTGATTGTTTTCATTTGCTAGGTTGCCGTGTAGATGGTTTGTTTTACTACGACACGTGTCTCCCAATGGGGTGTTCTATATCGTGTCATTATTTTGAGATGTTCGGATCCTTTTTGGAATGGGTTGTTCGTTATGACACTGGGTCTACATCTATTTTACATTACCTAGATGACTTTCTGTTTGTTTCCCCCGGTCCGGAGGGCGGTTGTCGATTCCTGTTAGACAACTTCTTGGCGAGGATGTCCCAGTTTGGGGTTCCCATTTCGGTTGAGAAAACGGAGGGTCCTGTGATACGTTTGTCTTTCCTGGGGATTGAGATTGACACGATGGAGATGGTCTTTAGACTTCCCGACGAGAAGCTTCAGAAGCTTCTTGGCTTGATTAACGGTTTCCTAGCCGTTAGGAAGGTTACTCTGCTTCAGCTTCAGTCCTTGTTAGGTCTTCTGTTCTTTGCATGCAGAGTGATGCCCATGGGGCGGTTTTTTGCACGGCGTTTGTCGTTGGCTTCGTGTGGTGTCAAAGCCCCTAGTCATCATATCAGGCTTACTAGGTCCCTGAAAGAGGATTTAAAGGTTTGGAGATCTTTTTTGCTGGCTTTTAATGGGCATACGTGTTATATGTCTAAAGTGGTTCCTAATTCGGAATTGTGTCTGTTTTCCGATGCCGCGGGATCCTGTGGTTTCGGCGCCATTTTTGGGAACGAGTGGTGTGCTGCCTCATGGCCGGTGTCGTGGTCTTCCTCTGGGTTGTGCCATAACCTCACGTTGCTAGAACTGTCCCCTATTATTGTGGCGGTAGAGCTTTGGGGTAGGAGTTTATCCAATAGACATGTTTCGTTTTGGACGGATAATCTGTCGGTGGTTTATGGTATTAACAGTCTTTCTTCCTCTTCCCTCCCGGTTTTGTCATTGCTACGGCATTTGGTGCTTAGGTGTCTTGAGTTTAACATCTATTTCAGGGCTCGTCATGTTCCGGGGGTAGAGAATAAGATTGCTGATGCTCTTTCCCGTTTTCATTGGCAGGAGTTTCGGTCCCTTCACCCGGAGGCAGATCTGGAAGGCAAGGAGTGCCCGCAGCACCTATGGCTCCTGGTGGACGACAATTAATGCTGCTGATTCAGGCTTCGGTTTCCCCTGCAACTTGGCAGGCGCATGGTAAGGCGTGGGGGGACTGGGAGAGCATGGTGGGAGGGAGAGATGTGGCGTCCAGTGATGATCTCCGCCTTGAGGTAACGGTTGAATGGTTGTTGCAATTGCGCGCTAGCGGGGTGTCAGCTTCGGTGGCGCAGCGTAGATTGTCAGGGGTTGCCTTCCATTTTAAGTTGCGCGATTGGCCGGATGTTACTAAGAGATTCATTATACGCCAGGCTCTTTGGGGGTGGAGGAAGGAACTTGTATACCGTGGATGTAGGCGTCTGGTATCATTTAACCTGTTAGACAGACTCATTGCTAAGCTTTCTGACGTCTGTCGGTCCCCGTTCGAGGTTGCGTTGTTTTCTGCTAGTTTCAGTATAGCATTCTTTGCAGCATTACGGATAGGCGAGCTGGTTGCTCCGTCTGGTAGCAGACCAGGTGGCCTTTCTTGTGCTGACGTGGTCCTGGGTAATGGCGCGTTGAGGATCAGGGTGAGTCGCTCCAAGACGGACCAGTTTGGTAGCGGGTCATGGATCCCCCTTCACCCGGTTCCCGGTGTGTCATGCCCGGTGCGGCTGACGTCTAGTTATAGCTCCATGCGAGGTCCGGGACATAACTTTTTGGCGCATGCTGATGGCTCCCCTCTGACTAAGTTCCAGTTCACTTCGGTTTTTAAGTCATGTCTGGAGTTGTCTGGTATGAATCCCAGGGAATTTGGCACTCATTCTTTTCGAATTGGGGCGGCGACGGAAGCCGCTAGGGCGGGTTTGCCAGAGTCTGAGGTTATGAGGATAGGTAGGTGGAAGTCTGCTTGTTTTGCGCGATATATTAGACCGGACCTGTTATAGAACAGTAAGAATGGAAAGAGACCGGGTATATGTGTTTAAAAAAAAAAAAAATGCATGTTTCGCGGTTTTAATGGTTGTTTCTTCACAGGCGCAGTAGGTCCGACGGTGTGGATGGTGGGTCATTCCTACATTTTCTGGGCAGTGCAGAGAGCCGAATGTCGACCCGGCGGGAGATCCCTGGGCTTCAGTGATGTGAGAGTGTCGTGGAGGGGGATCCGGGGCCTCAGATGGTCCCAGCTGTTTTCACAGGTGGTGGAAATTGGCACGCAGGCTATTGGTCCTGTTGTGTTGGTGGTCCACGCGGGGGGCAACGACATCGGGTCAGTGCCGTTGCTTGAGCTCTTGACGCTCATGCGGGCTGATTTGGAACGTTTTCCATCTTTTTTCCGGGAGGTCATCTTAGTCTGGTCAGAGATTGTGCCGCGGGCGGTATGGCAAAGTGGTAGGGATAATGAGGCCATCGAGAAGTGCAGGCGGACGGTGAATGCTCGCATGTCCCGTTTTGTTAGATCCCGCGGGGGAGTAGTTGTTCGTCATCGGCAGTTGGAGGGGGACAATAGATCATTGATGAGGCCGGATGGTGTCCACTTGTCCGATATCGGCCTGGACATTTTTCTCTCTGGTATCCAGGACGGGATTGAGCAGGCCATGTTCTTGTTGGGTGGTGGTCGGAGCCCTGTGTGAGGTTGGGTCTCCTCCGTGGCGGCTGGTAAAGAGAAGTTGGTCACTGAGCACGTGAACTGGCGTCATCCGCCCGCTGGGAGGCCAGCGGCTGGCGGATCGCATGGGCTCAGCTATGGTTATGCCGTTTAAAGAATTAGCTGTGGCCGACTACCACCCAACAAAATTGTTAAATAAAAGTTATAAATGTGACAAGGTTGTCTGTGTCATTTGTGGTGGGAGGGCATGTTGGGGCCAAGGGTTAGATGGTTCCCTCACCCCTTCTCCTTTCCTGAAAGTGACTACCAACAGTCTGGTGGACACCTGACCATATGGGGAGGGTGTACAGGGACTGTGGGTCCCCCTTCCCCTTTTCCTAGGTCCCCTATCCTTGTTATAGGGCCCCATTCGTTTGGGTTAAGGTTCTGGTGCGTTGGGGGTTAATGGTTGCATCCTGCCGGCAGGAAGGGGCGTGCTGCTGAGTGCCCCTTTATAAGGCTCTGCGTCCCCTCCCTCTTCCTCTTTGCAGAAGCGCTGTGTCCCTCCCTCCCTCCCTATTGTTTGGATACGAGGTTTATGTTGGTGGGTTTTTGGTCATGTAGGTCTTGTTAATTGGGGCATCCTATTAAGTCACAGCTGGCGGCTGGTAAAGAGAAGTTGGTTACTGAGCAGGTGAACTGGCGTCATCCGCCCGCTGGGAGGCCAGCGGCTGGCGGATCGCATGGGCTCAGCTATGGTTATGCCGTTTAAAGAATTAGCTGTGGCCGACTACCACCCAACAAAATTGTTAAATAAAAGTTATAAACGTAACAAGGTTGTCTGTGTCATTTGTGGTGGGAGGGCATGTTGGGGCCAAGGGTTAGATGGTTCCCTCACCCCTTCTCCTTTCCTGAAAGTGACTACCAACAGTCTCTGCTATGACATGAAGACTGATTCTCTGCTGACATGAAGCCAGATTCTCTGCTATGGCATGAAGAGACTGATTCTCTGCTGACATGAAGCCAGATTCTCTGCTATGGCATGAAGAGACTGATTCTCTGCTGACGTGAAGCCCGATTCTCTGCTATGGGACCACTGTCCAATTGATATTGGTTAATTTTTTTTAATTTTATTTTTATTTTAATTCATTTCCCTATCCACATTTGTTTGCAGGGGATTTACCAACATGTTGCTGCCTTTTGCAGCCCTCTTGCTCTTTCCTGGGCTGTTTTACAGCCTTTTTAGTGCCGAAAAGTTCGGGTCCCCATTGACTTCAATGGGGTTCGGGTTCGGGACGAAGTTCGGGTCGGGTTCGGATCCCGAACCCGAACATTTCCGGGAAGTTCGGCCGAACTTCTCGAACCCGAACATCCAGGTGTTCGCTAAACTCTAGCCTCTAATATACTGCACATCTGGGATTACATGTGCATAAGTGACTGTCACATTTAGACCATAAATATGGCTTTGGCATACTGGGGTGAAAAAAGCCTCTGATATACTGCACATCTGGGATTAGACATGCATAAGTGACTGTCACATTTAGGACAGAAATACAGCTTTTTGGTTAGGGTGAAAAAAGCCTCTAATATACTGCACATCTGGGATTAGACAAGCATAAGTGACTGTCACATTTAGGACAGAAATACAGCTTTTCGGTTAGGGTGAAAAATCCCTCTAATATACTGCACATCTGGGATTACACATGCATAAATCACTGTCACATTTAGGACAGAAATACAGCTTTTTGGTTAGGGTGAAGAAACCCTCTAATATACTGCACATCTGGGATTACACGTGCATAAGTCACTGTCACATTTAGGCCACAAATACCCCTGTCATATAGAGTTTTAAAAAAAAATAGAGTGCAATACCCTACATCAGGGTTTATATTTGCAGTTAATTATTTTTACCATACTTAACCACTTTTTACTTTGCTTTGTGAAAGCTAACTATGAGGCAAACATCTAATAAGGGACGCGGTCATGGTCGTGGTGGTGGTGTTGGTGGAGCCTCTGGTGCAGGGAGAGGACGTGGCCGTTCTGCCACAGCTACACGTCCTACTAAACCTACTACCTCAGGTCCCAGTAGCCGCCAGAATCTACAGCGATATTTGGTCAGGCCTAATGCCGTTCTAAGGATGGTAAGGCCTGAGCAAGTACAGGCGCTAGTCAATTGGGTAGCCGACAGTGGATCCAGCACGTTCAGATTATCTCCCACCCAGGTAAATGGAGAAGGAAGGTCCTGGAGACACATGCGGTTCCTCTATCAGCTTTGCTTTAATGATCATGTAAAATTGACAGACATCACCACCTTCCACATGACAAACGTTGACGCGTTTCGGGTTTAGCACCCTTAGTCGTAACAACTAAGGGTGCTAAACCCAAAACGCGTCAACGTTTGTCATGTGGAAGGTGGTGATGTCTGTCAATTTTACATGATCATTAAAGCAAAGCTGATAGAGGAACCGCATGTGTCTCCAGGACCTTCCTTCTCCATTTACCTGCAGCCTGCCACGGGAACACTCCCCCAGGGTCTCTGGAGCCGGGACTATACATTTTATTGCGGAGGTGAGCTGGATAAAGTGTTTCTATATCTCCCACCCAGTCTTCTTAGGAAAGCGCACAGGTGGCACCTGAAACCCATGCCCATCAGTCTGTCACATCACCCCCGTGCATATCGGGGAACCTGTCTGAGCCTCAAGTCATGCAGCAGTCTCTTATGCTGTTTTAAGACTCTGCTGGCAGGGTTTCCCAGGGGCATCCACCTAGCCCTTCCCCAGGGGTGGAAGACATAGAATGCACTGACGCACAACCACTTATGTTTCCTGATGAGGACATGGGAATACCACCTCAGCACGTCTCTGATGATGACAAAACACAGGTGCCAACTGCTGCGTCTTTCTGCAGTGTGCAGACCCAAAAGGAGGTCAGGGAGGAAGACTGGGTGGAAGACGATGCAGTGAACGATGAGGTCTTAGACGCCACATGGAATGAAGGTTGTGCCACTGACTTTGAGAGTTTGGAGGAAGAGGCAGTGGTGAGACCGAGCCAACAGCGTAGCAAAAGCGGGAGCAGGGTGCAAAAGCAAAGCAGTCGTCGCCAAAACAGTTCGCCTGCTACTGGCCACCGTCACCAGGGACCGAGCACACCAAAGGCAGCTTCACGGAGTTCCCTGGCATGGCACTTCTTCACACAATGTGCTGATGACAAGACCCAAGTGGTTTGCACGCTGTGCCATCAGAGCCTGAAGCGAGGCATTAACGTTCTGAACCTTAGCACAACCTGCATGAACAGGCATCTACATGCGAGACACTGGTTGCAGTGGAGTAAGCACCTTCTAAATCAAGAAAGGGTTCAGGGCCCTCCTGCTCCTTCTTCTGCTGCTGCCTCGGTGTCTTCCTCCGCCTCTGGAGGAACGTTGGCACCTGCCGCCCAGCAAACAGAGGATGTGCCACCAACAACACCACCTCCGTCACCAAGCATCTCCACCATGTCACACGGAAGCGTTCAGTTCTCCATCTCAGAAACCTTCGAGAGAAAGCGTAAATTTCCACCTAGCCCCCCTCGATCCCTTGCCCTGAATGCCAGCATTACTAAACTGCTGGCCCTTTGAAATGCTGTCATTCAGGCTGGTGGAGACGGACAGCTTCAAACAGCTCATGTCGCTTGCTGTCCCACAGTACGTCGTTCCCAGCCGCCACTACTTATCCAGGAGAGCCGTGCCTTCCCTGCACAACCAAGTATCCGATAAAATCAAGTGTGCACTGCGCAACGCCATCTGTGGCAAGGTCCACCTAACCACAGATACGTGGACCAGTAAGCACGGCCAGGGACGCTATATCTCCCTAACTGCACACTGGGTAAATGTAGTGGCGGCTGGGCCCCAGGCGGAGAGCTGTTTGGCGCACGTCCTTCCGCCGCCAAGGATCGCAGAGCATTATTCTTTGCCTCCTGTTGCCTCCTCTTCCTACTCGGCTTCCTCCTCCTCTTCTACCACCTCCTCATCCGGTCAGCGACAGACCTTCACCACCAACTTTAGCACAGCCAGGGGTAAACGTCAGCAGGCCATGGCGGGGTATAGAACAACAGACCGACGAGTGGTTGCTGGAAGTGAGCCTCAAGCCCGGCCTGGTGGCGTGCGATAATGGGCGAAATCTCGTTGCAGCTCTGGGACTAGCCGGTTTGACGCACATCCCTTGCCTGGCGCATGTACTGAATTTGGTGGTGCAGAAATTCATTCACAACTACCCCGACATGTCTGAGCTGCTGCATAAAGTGCGGGCCGTCTGTGAGCGCTTCCGGCGTTATCATCCTGCCGCCACTTGGCTGTCTGCTCTACAGCGTAACTTCGGCCTTCTCGCTCACCGCCTCATATACGACGTGCCCACCAGGTGGAACTCCACCTTGCACATGCTTGAGAGACTGTGCGAGCAGCAGTAGGCCATAGTGGAGTTTCAGCTGCAGCACGCACGGGTGAGTCGCACTGCGGAACAGCACCACTTCACCACCAATGACTGGGCCTCCATGTGACCTGTGTGCCCTGTTGCGCTGTTTCGAGTACTCCACCAACATGGCCGGTGGTGATGACGCCATTATCAGCGTTACAATACCACTTCTATGTCTCCTTGAGAAAACACTTAGGGCGATGATGGAAGAGGATGTGGCCCAGGACGAGGAGGAGGAAGAGGGGTCATCTCTAACACTTTCAGGCCAGTCTTTTAGAAGTGGCTCAGAAAGAGGATTTTTGCAACAGCAGAGGCCAGGTACAAATTTGGCCAGCCAGGGCCCACTACTGGAGGATGAGGAGGCAATGTGCCGTCCTTAATTCCCTCACTGGAGCGTGATCGGAAGATGCGCGACTACAGGCGCACGCTGGTAGACACGCTCCTGAGAGCATTCAAAACTGTTGCCGGGGGACAAGTGGAAGCACAAGGCGAAGGCAGGGGAGGAGGAAGAGGTCGCCAACGCAGCTGTGTCAGCGCCAGCACCTCAGAAGGCAGGGTTAGCATGGCCGACATGTGGAAAAGCTTTGATACCTCGCTGCAACAACCGGCCCCAACTGCTGATATGGAGCGTGTTAGGGGTCAGTATTGGGATCTATTCTCTTCAATATATTTATTAATGATCTTGTAGAAGGCTTGCATAGTAAAGTATCAATTTTCGCAGATGACACTAAACTGTGTAAAGTAATTTACACTGAAGAGGACAGTATACTACTACAGAGGGATCTGGATAGATTGGAGGCTTGGGCAGATAAGTGGCAGATGAGGTTTAACACTGACAAATGTAAAGTTAAGCACATGGGAAGGAATAATGCAAGTCACCCGTACATACTAAATGATAAAACACTCGGTAACACTAACATGGAAAAGGATCTAGGAATTTTAATAAATAGCAAACTAAGCTGCAAAAACCAGTGTCAGGCAGCTTCTGCCAAGGCCAATAAGATAATGGGTTGCATCAGAAAGGGCATAGATGCCCGTGATAAGAACATAGTCCTACCACTTCACAAATCGGTAGTCAGACCACACATGGAGTACTGTGTACAGTTCTGGGCTCCTGTAAACAAGGCAGACATAGCAGAGCTGGAGAAGGTCCAGAGGAGGGCAACTAAAGTAATAACTGGAATGGGGCAACTACAGTACCCTGAAGGATTATCAAAATTAGGGTTATTCACTTTAGAAAAAAGACGACTGAGGGGAGATCTAATTAATATGTATAAATATATCAGGGGTCAGTACAGAGATCTATCTCATCATCTATTTATCCCCAGGACTGTGACTGTGACAAAGGGACATCCTCTGCATCTGGAGGAAAGAAGGTTTGTACACAAACATAGAAAAGGATTCTTTACGGTAAGAGCAGTGAGACTATGGAACTCTCTGCCTGAGGAGGTGGTGATGGTAAGTACAATAAAGGAATTCAAGAGGGGCCTGGATGTATTTCTGAAGCGTAATAATATTACAGGCTATAGTTACTAGAGAGTGGTTGTTGATCTAGGGAGTTTGATTGCCTGATTGGAGTCGGGAAGGAATTTTTTATTCCCCTAAAGAGGGGAAAATTGGCTTCTACCTCACAGGGTTTTTTTTTTTGCCTTCCTCTGGATCAAATTGTAGGATGACAGACCGAACTGGATGGACAAATGTCTTTTTTCGGCCTTATGTACTATGTTACTATGTTACTATGTTACTATGTATTGTTGGCTACCTGTTCCTCCTCCATTGCTGCCTCCACCTACAACACCACATTCACTGCCTCCTCAACCTCCGACTCCATATCCACCTCCTTCTCTGAGTTGCAGGTTAATAATTTGTAATTTTTAGTTATTTTATTTCATTTTAACCGCTTTACATCCGCCCATAGGATATAAACGTCCTATGGGTGGACGTCTATTTCTGAAAGCACGTTTTAGAACGTCCTTTCAGAAATAGCAGCTGCACGCTAATCGTGTAGCTGCTGATCGGGTTGCCCGCTGTCAGTGACAGCAGGGCAACCCTAAGACAAGGCAGGGACAGTGCCCAGGTGTCCCTGCCTTCCGGATCGCTGCAGACACAGCGCTCACCGAGCGCTGTGTCTACAGAGAAGGAAGCGCTGTGCGCTTCCTGTTCCGGCCCGGCGGTCATGTGACCGCCGTGACCGGAGTGTGCAGGGGCTGTGTGAGGTCTCTCAGAGACCTCGATCAGCCCTGCTCTGAGGCTGTACAGCGCAGGATTGCTGCTGTACAGCCTCTCTAGGGGTGTATTTGTCCTGTAACTGGGGCTACTATGTCAGCCCCAGTTACAGGAGAAATCAACAGTGAAAAAAAAAAAAAAAGTAAAGCAAATGTCCCCCAGAGGTCTTGTATGACCTTATGGGGGACGAAAAAAGTGTAAAATAAAATAAAAAAATAAATAAAAGGATGAAAAAAAAAAAAAAAGTTTCACATGTAAAAAAAAAAAGTCCCCAAGTAAGGAATGAAAAAAAAAAGTTAAAAATAGAAAAAAAAAAAGTATACATATTAGGTATTGCCGCGTCCGTAAAAACCAGCTCTATAAAAATATCACATGACCTAACCCCTCGGGTGAACACCGTAAAAAAAAAAAAAACTGTGTCAAAACAAGCAATTTTTGTCACCTTGCATCACAAAAGGTGCAACACCAAGTGATCAAAAACACGTATGTCCCACAAAATAGTACCAATAAAACCGTCACCTCATCCCGCAAAAAATGAGCCCCTACATAAGAAAATCTCTCAAAAAATAAAAAAAAATATAGCTCTCAGAACATGGACACATTAAAACATAATTTTTTTGTTTCAAAAATGCTATTATTGTGTAAAACTTTAATAAATGAGAAAAAGTATACATATTAGGTATCGCCACGTCCGTAACAATCTGCTCTATAAAAATGTCACTTGACTGAACCCCTCAGATGAACGCTGTAAAAATAAATAAATAGAAACTGTGCTAAAACAACCAATTTTTTGGTCACCTTGCCCCATAAAGTGTTATAATGAATAATCAAAAAATCATATGTACCCAAAAATAGTACTAATAAAACTGGCACCTTATCCCCTAGTTTCCAAAATGGGGTCACTTCTTGGGAGTTTCTACTGTAAGGGTGCATCAGGGGGCTTCAAATGGGACATGGCATCTAAAAACCATGTGGAGTTCCTTTTCTTCTGCGCCCTGCCGTGTGCTCATACAGCAGTTTATGACCACATGTGGGGTGTTTCTGTAAACCGCAGAATCTGGGTAATAAATATTGAGTTTTGTTTGGCTGTTAACCATCGATGTGTTAAAGAAAAAAAATTTATTAAAATGGAAAATCTCCCAAAAAAGTGAAATTTAAAAATTTGATCTCCATTTTCCTTTAATTCTTGTGGAACGCCTAAAGGGTTAACAAAGTTTGTAAAATCGGTTTTGAATACCTTGAGGGGTGTAGTTTCTACAATGGGGTCATTTATGGGGGTATCCCCTATGTAGGCCCCACAAAGTGACTTCAGACCTGAACTGGTCCTTAAAAGTGGGTTTTGGCAATTTTCTTAAAAATTTGAAGAATTGCTTCTAAACTTCTAAGCCTTCTAACGTCCTAAAAAAATAAAATGACATTTCCAAAATGATGCCAACATAAAGTAGACATATGGGGAATGTTAAATAATAAATATTTTATGAGGTATCACTTTCTGTTTTAAAAGCAGAGAAATTGAAATTTATAAAATTGCGAATTTTTCAAATTTTTGGGTAAATTTGGGATTTTTTCATAAATAAAGGTGAAATATTTTGACTAAAATTTATGACTATCATGAAGTACAATGTGTCACGAGAAAACAATCTCTGAATGACTTGGATAAATAAAGGCGTTCCAAAGTTATTACCACATAAAGTGAGATATGTCAGTTTTGCAAAATTTGGCCTGGTCAGGAAGGGGGCAAATGGCCCAGATGGCAGGTGGTTAAGTTATTTCCCTATCCACATTTGTTTGTAGAGCAGTTGCCATGCTATTAAGCACATTTTACTGCCATTTACATCCCTCTAGCCTTTTCAAGGACTATTTTAGAGCCATTTTAATTTAAAAAAAAGTGCCAATTTTAGTGCCCTAAATTGAAACAATTCTTATTTTCAATTGTCGGGTGACATTTTACAATTTTTGTCGTATACAAACACCTGCTGTGCCAGTGATTTACAGGGGCCTAAATCTCTCAAAATCGTCTGTTCTATTGCTGGGTGACAAGATCCCCCTTTTGTCGTGAATGAATCCCTGCTGTGCCTGGGTGACAGGGGCCTAAATCTCTCAAAATCCTCTGTTGTATTGCTGGATGACATGAACCCCCTTTTGCCGTAAATGAACCCCTGCTCTGCATTGCTGATAGGGGCCTAAATCTCTCAAAATCCTCTGTTCTATTGCTGGGTGACATGAACCCCCTTTTGCAGTGAATGAACCCCTGCTGTGCCTGGGTGACTTGGGGCCTAAATCTCTCAAAATCCTCTGTTCTATTGCTGGATGACATGAACCCCCTTTTGCTGTGAATGAACCCCTGCTCTGCATTGCTGACAGGGGCCTAAATCTCTCAAAATCCTCTGTTCTATTGCTGGGTGACATGATCCCCCTTTTGCCGTGAATGAACCCCTGCTGTGCCTGGGTGAAAGGGGCCTAAATCTCTCAAAATTCTCTGTTCTATTGCTGGGTGACATAATCCCCCTTTTGCCGTGAATGAACCCCTGCTGTGCCTGGGTGACAGGGGCCTAAATCTCTAAAAATCCTCTGTTCTATTGCTGGGTGACATGAACCCCCTTTTGCCGTGAATGAACCCCTGCTCTGCATTGCTGACAGGGGACTAAATCTCTCAAAATCCTCTGTTCTATTGCTGGGTGACATGATCCCCCTTTTGCCTTGAATGAACCCATGCTGTGCCTGGGTGACAGGGGCCTAAATCTCTCAAAATCGTCAGTTTTATTGCTGGGTGACATGAATCCCCTTTTGCCGTGAATGAACCCCTGCTCTGCATTGCTGACAGGGCCTAAATCTCTAAAAATCCTCTGTTCTATTGCTGGGTGACATGAACCCCCTTTTGCCGTGAATGAACCCCTGCTCTGCATTGCTGACAGGGGACTAAATCTCTCAAAATCCTCTGTTCTATTGCTGGGTGACATGATCCCCCTTTTGCTGTGAATGAACCCCTGCTGTGCCTGGGTGACAGGGGCCTAAATCTCTCAAAATCCTCTGTTCTATTGCTGGGTGACATGAACCCCCTTTTGCCGTGAATGAACCCCTGCTCTGCATTGCTGACAGGGGCCTAAATCTCTCAAAATCCTCTGTTCTATTGCTGGGTGACATGAACCTCCTTTTGCAGTGAATGAACCCCTGCTGTGCCTGGGTGACTTGGGGCCTAAATCTCTCAAAATCCTTTGTTCTATTGCTGGGTGACATGATCCCCTTTTGCAATGAATGAACCCCTGCTGTGCCTGGGTGACAGGGGCCTAAATCTCTCAAAATCGTCTGTTTTATTGCTGGGTGACATTAACCCCCTTTTGCCGTGAATGAACCCCTGCTCTGCATTGCTGACAGGGGCCTAAATCTCTAAAAATCCTCTGTTCTATTGCTGGGTGACATGAATCCCCTTTTCCCGTGAATGAATCCATGCTCTGCATTGCTGACAGGGGACTAAATCTCTCAAAATCCTCAGTTCTATTGCTGGGTGACATGATCCCCCTTTTGCCATTAATGAACCCTTGCTGTGCCTGGGTGACAGGGGCCTTAATTTCTCAAAATCCTCTGTTCTATTGCTGGGTGACATGAACCCCCTTTTGCCGTGAATGAACCCCTGCTGTGCCTGGGTGACTGGGGCCTAAATCTCTCAAAATCCTCTGTTCTATTGCTGGATGACATGAACCCCCTTTTGCTGTGAATGAACCCCTGCTCTGCATTGCTGACAGGGGCCTAAATCTCTCAAAATCCTCTGTTCTATTGCTGGGTGACATGATCCCCCTTTTGCCGTGAATGAACCCCTGCTCTGCATTGCTGACAAGGGCCTAAATCTCTCAAAATCCTCTGTTCTATTGCTGGGTGACATGATCCCCCTTTTGCCGTGAATGAACCCCTGCTGTGCCTGGGTGACAGGGGCCTAAATCTCTCAAAATCGTCTGTTTTATTACTGGGTGACATGATCCTCCTTTTGCCGTGAATGAACCCCTGCTGTGCCTGGGTGAAAGGGGCCTAAATCTCTCAAAATCGTCAGTTTTATTGCTGGGTGACATGAATCCCCTTTTGCCTTGAATGAACCCCTGCTCTGCATTGCTGACAGGGGCCTAAATCTCTAAAAATCCTCTGTTCTATTGCTGGGTGACATGAACCCCATTTTGCCGTGAATAAACCCCTGCTCTGCATTGCTGACAGGGGCCTAAATCTCTCAAAATCCTCTGTTCTATTGCTGGGTGACATGAACCCCCTTTTGCCGTGAATGAACCCCTGCTCTGCATTGCTGACAGGGGACTAAATCTCTCAAAATCCTCAGTTCTATTGCTGGATAACATGATCCCCCTTTTGCCGTGAATGAACCCCTGCTGTGCCTGGGTCACAGGAGCCTAAATCTCTCAAAATCCTCTGTTCTATTGCTGGGTGACATGAACCTCCTTTGCCGTGAATGAACCCCTGCTCTGCATTGCTCACAGGGACCTAAATATTTCAAAATCCTCTGTTGTATTGCTGGGTGACATGAACCCCCTTTTGCCGTGAATGAACCCCTGCTCTGCATTGCTGACAGGGGCCTAAATCTCTCAAAATCCTCAGTTCTATTGCTGGGTGACATGATCCCCCTTTTGCCAAGAATAAACCCCTGCTGTGCCTGGGTGATAGGGGCCTAAATCTCTCAAAATCCTTTGTTCTATTGCTGGGTGACATGAACCCCCTTTTGCCGTGAATGAACCCCTGCTCTGCATTGCTGACAGGGGCCTAAGTCTCTCAAAATCCTCTGTTCTATTGCTGGGTGACATGAACTCCCTTTTGCCGTGAATGAACCCCTGCTGTGCCTGGGTGACTGGGGCCTAAATCTCTCAAAATCCTCTGTTCTATTGCTGGGTGACATGAACCCCCTTTGCCGTGAATGAACCCCTGCTCTGCATTGCTGACAGGGACCTAAATATGTCAAAATCCTCTGTTGTATTGCTGGGTGACATGAACCCCCTTTTGGCGTGAATGAACCCCTGCTCTTCATTGCTGACAGGGGCCTAAATCTCTCAAAATCCTCTGTTCTATTGCTGGGTGACATGATCCCCTTTTGCCAAGAATAAACCCCTGCTGTGCCTGGGTGATAGGGGCCTAAATCTCTCAAAATCCTCTGTTCTATTGCTGGGTGACATGAACCCCCTTTTGCCGTGAATGAACCCCTGCTGTGCTCTGGTGACTGGGGCCTAAATCTCTCAAAATCGTCATTTTTATTGCTGGGTGACATGAACCCCCTTTTGCCATGAATGAACACCTGCTCTGCATTGCTGACAAGGGCCTAAATCTCTTAAAATCCTCTGTTCTATTGCTGGGTGACATGAACCCCCTTTTGCCGTGAATGAACCCCTGCTGTGCCCTGGTGACTGGAGCCTAAATCTTTCAAAATCCTCTGTTCTATTGCTGGATGACATGAACCCCATTTTGCCGTGAATAAACCCCTGCTCTGCATTGCTGACAGGGGCCTAAATCTCTCAAAATCCTCTGTTCTATTGCTGGGTGACATGAACCCCCTTTTGCCGTGAATGAATCCCTGCTGTGCTCTGGTGACTGGGGCCTAAATCTCTCAAAATCGTCAGTTTTATTGCTGGGTGAAAATGAACCCCCTTTTGCCATGAATGAACACCTGCTCTGCATTGCTGACAGGGGCCTAAATCTCTTAAAATCCTCTGTTCTATTGCTGGGTGACATGAACCCCCTTTTACCGTGAATGAACCCCTGCTGTGCCCTGGTGACTGGAGCTTAAATCTTTCAAAATCCTCTGTTCTATTGCTGGGTGACATGAACCCCATTTTGCCGTGAATAAACCCCTGCTCTGCATTGCTGACAGGGGCCTAAATCTCTCAAAATCCTCTGTTCTATTGCTGGGTGACATGAACCCCCTTTTGCCGTGAATGAACCCCTGCTCTGCATTGCCGACAGGGAACTAAATTTAGTGAAAACATCTGTTACTGATCGGAAGATGCGCGACTACAAGCGCACGCTGATGATAGCATTCCCACCTGACAGCGGGGGCACAGTGGAAGCACAAGGCGAAGGCAGAGGAGGAGGAAGAGGTCGCCAACGCAGCTGGGGCACCACCAGCACCTGAGAAGGCAGGGTTAGCATGGCCAAAATGTGGAAAAGCTTTATCAGCCTTGGGGGTGCTGACCTGCCCTGCAGCTAGTATATAGTGTGAAAGTGTGTTTAGCACGGCAGAGACCATTATCACAGGCCAGAGCCAATGTGGACAAGCTTACGTTTATTAAAATGAACCAGGCATGGATCCCACAGGACTTGTCCGTACCTTGTGCAGAATAGACATTTATACCAGCCTCAACCATCCATTCTTGTACTCAAGTGCACTTACTCCTTGTTTTATTTTGTTATATGTCCCAATATTTTGGGGGATACCCCAATTTAAAAATAAAAAATAACACAAATCAGTGTTGGCTACCTATTCCTCCTTCACCGCCGCTTCCACCTACACGTCAACCTACACTGCCACATCCACCCATCCACCGCCTCCTCAACCTCCTACTCCTAGATCCAGATTGTTATTTTTAATTTTTCTGTATTTTATGTTATTTTAAGTCATTTCCCTATCCACATTTGTTTGCAGAACAGTTGTCATGCTCTTAAGCACATTTTGATGCCTTTTGCAGCCCTCTAGCCCTTTCCAGGACTATTTTAGAGCCATTTTAGTGCCCAAAAGTACGGGTCCCCATTGACCACAAGGCCATCTCTATTCCTCAGTCTCAGCTTCCCCTAAGATGGCTGCTACCTTTCTTCTCTAGGCTCGGAAACTCTACCTCCCATAAATATGGGAATACAGTTGCAAGAAAAAGTATGTGAACCCTTTGGAATGATATGGATTTCTGCACAAATTGGTCATAACATGTGATCTGATCTTCATCTAGGTCACAACTATAGACAATCACAGTCTGCTTAAACTAATAACACACCTAGATTTAAATGTTACCATGTTTTTATTGAACACACCATGTAAACATTCACAGTGCAGGTGGAAAACGTATGTGAACCCCTAGACTAATGAAATCTTCAAGAGCTAATTGGAGTGAGGTGTCAGCCAACTGGAGTCCAATCAATGAGATGAGATTTGAGGTGTTGGTTACAGCTGCCCTGCCCTATAAATAACACACACCAGTTCTGCATTTGCTTTTGACAAGAAGCATTGCCTGATGTGAATGATGCCTCGCACAAAAGAGTTCTCAGAAGACCTACGATTAAGAATTGTTGACTTGCATAAAGCTGGAAAGGGGTATAAAAGTATTTCTAAAAGCCTTGCTGTTCATCAGTCCACGGTAAGACAAATTGTCTATAAATGGAGTAAGTTCAGCACTGCTGCTACTCTCCCTAGGAGTGGCCGTCCTGTAAAGATGACTGCAAGAGCACAGCGCAGACTGCTCAATGAGGTGAAGAAGAATCCTAGAGTGTCAGGCATATCTCTGGCATATGCTAACATCCCTGTTAGCGAATTTACGATACGTAAAACACTAAACAAGAATGGATTTCATGGGAGGATACCACAGAGGAAGCCACTGCTGTCCAAAAAAAACATTGCTGCAAAAAATCTATGTGTGTTCAGACAATGGGAGCTGTTTCCCCATCTCACAGGGGATGACATTGTTTATGCTGCAATTGTCCCTACTGACAAATTTAACCCCTTAAGGACTCAGACCTATTTCACCTTAAGGACTTGGCCATTTTTTCAATATCTGACCAGTGTCACTTTATGTGTGAATAACTTTAAAAACGCCTTTACTTACCCAGGCCGTTCTGAGATTTTTTTTTCCGTCACATATTGTACTTCATGACACTGCTAAAATTGGGTCAAAAAATTTGGAAAAATTAGCAAATTTCAAAGTTTTAGTTTCTCTACTTCTGTAATACATAGTAATACCCCCTTAAAATTTGGATGACTTTACATTCCCCATATGTCTACTTCATGTTTGTATCATTTTGGGAATGCCATTTTATTTTTTGGGGATGTTACATAGCTTAGAAGTTTAGAAGCAAATTTGGAATTTTTTCTGAGATTTTCCAAATCCCACTTTTTATGGACCAGTCCAGGTCTGAAGTCACTTTGTGAGGCTAACATAATAGAAACCACCGAAAAATGAAACTATTTTAGAAACTACACTCCTCAAGGTATTCAAAACTGATTCTACAAACTTTGTTAACCCTTTAGGTCTTCCACAAGAGTTCATGGCAAATGGACATAAAATTTAAGAATTTCGATTTTTGGGAAAATTTTCCAATATATTAAAAAAAATTCAGGAACAGGATGTTGCAGGACTGGTTTTGTTTATTCCATGTCCCATTTCAAGCCCCCCGTTGCACCCCTAGAATAGAAATGCCAAAAAAGTGACTCCATCTAAGAAAGTACACCCCTCAAGGTATTCGAAACTGGGTTTACAAACTTTGTTAACCCTTTAGGTGTTCCAGAAGAGTTAATGACAGATGGAGAAACAATTTCGGAATTTCTATTTTTTGAAAGTTTTTCCATTTTAATCAATTTTTTCCAGTAATAAAATAAGGGTTAACAAACAAACAAAACTCAATATGGGTTGCCCTGATTCTGTAGTTTGCAGAAACACCCCATATGTGGTCCTAAACTACTGTTTGGCAAAACGGGAGGACATAGAAGGAGGGGAACACCATATTGGTTTTGGAAGGCAGATTTTGCAGGACTGGTTTTGTTTATACCATGTCCCATTTCAAGCCCCCCATTGCACCCCTAGAATAGAAATTCCAAAAAAGTGACTCCATCTAAGAAAGTACACCCCTCAAGGTATTCAAAACTGGGTTTAGAAACTTTGTTAACCCTTTAGGTGTTCCAAAAGAGTTAATGACAGATGGAGAAACAATTTTAGAATTTATAATTTTTTGAAAATTTTCCATTTTAATCCTTTTTTTCCAGTAATAAAGTAAGGGTTAACTGCCAAACAAAACTCAATATGGGTTTCCCTGATTCTGTAGTTTGCAGAAACACCCCATATGTGGTCCTAAACTACTATTTGGCAAAACGGGAGGACATAGAAGGGGGGGAACACCATATTGGTTTTGGAAGGCAGATATTGCAGGACTGGTTTTGTTTATACCATGTCCCATTTCAAGCCCCCCGTTGCACCCCTAGAATAGAAATTCCAAAAAAGTTACTCCATCTAAGAAAGTACACCCCTCAAGGTATTTAAAACTGGGTTTACAAACTTTGTTATCCCTTTAGGTGTTCCACAAGAGTTAATGGCAGATGGAGAAACAATTTTGGAATTTCTATTTTTTGGAAAATTTTCCATTTTAACCCTTACTTTATTACTGGGAAAAAATGGGTTAAGAGCCAAACAAAACTCAATTTGGGTTGCTCTGATTCTGTAGTTTGCAGAAACACCCCATATGTGGTCGTAAACTACTATTTGGCAAAACGGCAGGACATAGAAGAAGGGGAACGCCATATGGTTTTTTGAAGGCAGATTTTGATGTACTGGCTTATTTACACCATGTACCCTTTCAAGCCCCCTGCTGCACCCCTAGAGTAGAAACTCCATAAAAGTGACCCCATCTAGGAAACTACGGGATAAAGTGGTTGTTGTTTTGGGACTATTTTAGGGTAAATATGATTTTTGGTTGCTCTATATTACACTATTTTGAGGCAAGGTAACAAAAAATTTAAATTCTAAAATTGTTTCTACATTCGCCATTAAGTTTTGTGGAACACCTAAAGGGTTAACAAAGTTTGTAAAGTAACTTTTGAATACATTGAGGGGTGTAGTTTCTTAGATGGGGTAACTTTTTTGGAGTTTCTAGTCTAGGCTACATCAGGGGGGCTTCTAATGGGACATGGTGTAAATAAACCAGTCCATCAAAATCTGCCTTCCAGAAAACATATGGCATTCCCTTCGTTCTATGCCCTGCCGTGTGGCTATATAGCCATTTACGACCACATATGGGGTGTTTCTGCAAACTACAGAATCAGGGTAATAAATATTTAGTTTTATTTGTCTGTTAATTCTTGCTTTATTACTGGAAAAAAGGATTCAAATGGAAATTTAGCCAAAAAATTGGTGTTTTGGCACAGTTTTTATTTTATATTTTTAACGCTGTTCATCCGAGGGGTTTGTTCAAATGTTATTTTTATAGGGCAGATTTTTATTTTTTTTTGCTCGACTATCTAATGTAGGGGCTCATTTTTTGCGGGATGAGATGGCGGTTTTATTGGCACTAATTAAGGGTGCATATGACATTTTGATCGCTCGTTATTACACTTTTTGTGATGTTAGGTGACAAAAAAATTGCTTTTTATTTTATTTTTTTAAGCTGTTCATCCGAGGAGGTTGGGTTAAATGTTATTTTTATAAGGCAGATTCTTACGGACGCGGAGATACCTTATATGTCTACTTTTTTAAATTTATTTAGATTTTACACTATATTATCATTTGAGGAACAAAAAAAAATATTTTTGTATCTCCATAGCCTGGGAGCTACCGTTTTCTTTTTTTTGTTGGGCGACTATCTAATGTAGGGGCTCATTTTTTGCGGGATGAGATCGCGGTTTGATTGGCACTATTTGGGGGTGCATATGACTTTTTAATGGCTTGTTATTACACTTTTTTTGATCCAATGTGACAATAAAAATGGCTTTTTTTGACATAGTTTTTATTTGATTTTTTTGACGGCGTTTATCGAGGGGCTAGTTTATGGGGTATTTTTATAGAGAAGATTTTTACGGATGCGGCGATGCCCAATATGTATGGCTCTCAGACTTTGGAGACACTAAGCAGGCATCCTCAAACTGCGGCACTCCAGATGTTGTAAAACTACAATTCCCACCATGCCCTGCTGATAGCTGTAGGTTGTCTGGGCATGCTGGGAGTTGTAGTTTTACAACATCTGGAGGGCCCCAGTTTGAGGATGCCTGCACTAAAACTAATATTTTTGGAAAAAAAAATTGTTTTCGTGTCTCCAAAGTCTGAGAGCCATAGTTTTTCACAGTCATTGTCATAGTCTTCACCATGCCCACTACTTTTATAAGTCTTTGTTATGTCATTGTGGGCTCCTTGGCCTTCCTCCCAATTCCCTGCTCTGTATTTGCCCAAGTGCCACTGTCACTTTCACTGCCTCTACTGCCGCCACCGTAGCTTCAATGGCCACTACCACCAACAACAACACAGCTATGCATGGGTTCCCCCGCCTCCCCCTGAACCTCCAAGTCATGGCAGTCCAAACGCTGACTGTTCTCACACGACTCATCAACAGAGAGACTCTCTTGACTGTCTTCCGTAGGATGAGGTGAGATTTTGTTGCCATTTCTTAGGAAAATAGAAGGTTTCCCATTTGGAATAGGCAGCAAAGGCAGACAGGGTGCAACGGAAAGGTTTCTCTGGGGTTGCAAGGAGGAGAAACAGGAGGAATGCTGTGACCTCTGGCTCCAAGGCATGGTGTCAGACTCAGAGGTGACATACACATCATCATCCTGTGACTGAGAGAAGGAATGAGCTATCCAATCCATAATCTCTTCCTCTTTGGCCAGAGAGAACTGTGACCTGATACTACCACTGCCAGATGGCTGGGGCTGTTACTGCTACTAACTCACAGTCTGAATTTTATTTCTTGCAGGGGGTTGGTTTTGTAATGCAGAACTGCTAGGCTGAATTGCAGCAGAAAACAGCAAGCAGTTGTATGCACATTGACCAGCCCCTGTGACCAACTTCCTCAAAGCTTTCCCTGATTAAATGGCATAAAATCTACACAATTATATTTATATTCTTTCCCTATTTTTTCTCTAATCACACTACAATAGTTGCTTGTGACTGTATACTGTGAAATCATTTGTTTTGGCACACACACATTAGATACACTCATTCCTAGTCAGAAGGTGAACACATGGCACTCCCTGTCTACTTCCTCCCTACTCAGGGAAAGCCCTCCCTCTCCACTTCCTCCCAGTGTTGTGTGATCCTCAGCTTTCTTCTCTCTTTCATGGTTGTTCCTAGCCAAAATGGCAGTGGGCGCTGATTTTATGCGATTCATCCAATTAGTTTTGGATGTATTTTGCAGATTAATTTTTTGTGAAATTTGCAATGAATCTGATTAGGGATGAGCGAACCCGAACTGTATAGTTCGGGTTCGTACCGAATTTTGGGGTGTCCGTGACACGGACCCGAACATTTTCGTAAAAGTCTGGGTTCGGTGTTCGGCGCTTTCTTGGTGCTTTTTGAAAGGCTGCAAAGCAGCCAATCTACAAGCGTCATACTACTTGCCCCAAGAGGCCATCACAGCCATGCCTACTATTAGCATGGCTGTGATTGGCCAGTGCAGCATGTGACCCAGCCTCTATATAAGCTTGGGTCACGTAGCGCTGCACGTCACTCTGCTGTTACAAGTGTAGGGAGAGGTTGCAGCTGCGACATTAGGGCGAGATTAGGCAGTGATTAACTCCTCCAAAACACTTAAGACAGTCATCGATCTACAGCAGTGGATCATTGAACTGCTGCTATTCAATTGCTCACTGTTTTTAGGCTGCCCAGAGTGTTTTTCAGTCACTTTTTTCTGGGGTGATCGGCGGCCAATTTGTGGCTTGTGGTGCGCCAGCACAAGCTATCACCAAGTGCATTTAACCATCAATAGTGTGGTTATTTTTTGCTATATCCTACATCAGGGGCAAGCTGTCACCAAGTCCATTTAACCATCAATAGTGTGGTTGTTTTTTGGCTATATCCTACATCAAGGGCAAGCTGCCACCAAGTCCATTTAACCATCAATAGTGTGGTTATTTTTTGACTATATCCTACATCAGGGGCAAGCTGCCACCAAGTCCATTTAACCATCAATAGTGTGGTTATTTAAATCTAACCCTAAAAGGGTATATTAGATTCAAGGTGTTGATAGGGTCATTCTCAATAACTTCACACACACGCTACTGTGCATATCCAAGTCAAATTCTGTCCGTAAAAGTATACCTGTCACCCAGCGCCTAAATAATAGGCCTCAAATTTATATTCAGCTAAATTTGTGGCTATTGCTGTAGCTGCTCAAGTTATTTAGTGTCCGTCAAAGCACAGTTTTTGTTCTGGGTTGAAATACAATTCCCAACCTAGCAATTTTCTAAATTAGTGGTTTCTGCTGTATCAGGCCTACTTTAAATCTATCCCTAAAAGGGTATATTAGATTCAAGGTGCTGCTAGGGTCATTCTCAATAACTTCACACACACGCTACTGTGCATATCCAAGTCTAATTCTGTCCGTAAACGTATACCTGTCACCCAGCGCCTAAATAATAGGCCTCAAATTTATATTCAGCTAAATCTGTGGCTATTGCTGTAGCTGCTCAAGTTATTTTGTGTCTGTCAAAGCACAGTTTTTGTTCTGGGTTGAAATACAATTTCCAACCTAGCAATTTTCTAAATTAGTGGTTTCTGCTGTATCAGGCCTACTTTAAATCTATCCCTAAAAGGGTATATTAGATTCAAGGTGCTGATAGGGTCATTCTCAATAACTTCACACACACGCTACTGTGCATATCCAAGTCTAATTCTGTCCGTAAACGTATACCTGTCACCCAGCGCCTAAATAATAGGCCTCAAATTTATATTCAGCTAAATTTGTGGCTATTGCTGTAGCTGCTCAAGTTATTTTGTGTCCGTCAAAGCACAGTTTTTGTTCTGGGTTGAAATACAATTCCCAACCTAGCAATTTTCTAAATTAGTGGTTTCTGCTGTATCAGGCCTACTTTAAATCTATCCCTAAAAGGGTATATTAGATTCAAGGTGCTGATAGGGTCATTCTCAATAACTTCACACACACGCTACTGTGCATATCCAAGTCTAATTCTGTCTGTAAACGTATACCTGTCACCCAGCGCCTAAATAATAGGCCTCAAATTTATATTCAGCTAAATCTGTGGCTATTGCTGTAGCTGCTCAAGTTATTTTGTGTCCGTCAAAGCACAGTTTTTGTTCTGGGTTGAAATACAATTCCCAACCTAGCAATTTTCTAAATTAGTGGTTTCTGCTGTATCAGGCCTACTTTAAATCTTTCCCTAAAAGGGTATATTAGATTTAAGGTGCTGATAGGGTCATTCTCAATAACTTCACACACACGCTACTGTGCATATCCAAGTCTAATTCTGTGATTAAACGTATACATGTCACCCAGCGCCTAAAATAATAGGCCTCAAATTTATATTCAGCTAAATCTGTCATTACTGCTGTGCCTGTATTAGTGTAATACGGTACCTAAATAGATAGTCAGATAGTGTTAGGTGCCTGTAAAAAAAGGCCTGAATTTGAATTCAATACATTGGGCCAAATAATATTTTTCTTATTGTGGTGAACGGTAACAATGAGGAAAACATCTAGTAAGGGACGCGGACGTGGACATGGTCGTGGTGGTGTTAGTGGACCCTCTGGTGCTGGGAGAGTATGTGGCCGTTCTGCCACAGCCACACGTCCTAGTGTACCAACTACCTCAGGTCCCAGTAGCTGCCAGAATTTACAGGGATATTTGGTGGGGCCCAATGCCGTTCTAAGGATGGTAAGGCCTGAGCAGGTACAGGCATTAGTCAATTGGGTGGCCGACAGTGGATCCAGCACGTTCACATTATATCCCACCCAGTCTTCTGCAGAAAGCGCAGAGATGGCGCATGAAAACCAAGCCCATCAGTCTGTCACATCACCCCCATGCATATCAGGGAAACTGTCTGAGCCTCAAGTTATGCAGCAGTCTCTTATGCTGTTTGAAGACTCTGCTGGCAGGGTTTCCCAAGGGCATCCACCTAGCCCTTCCCCAGGGGTGGAAGACATAGAATGCACTAACGCACAACCACTTATGTTTCCTGATGATGAGGACATGGGAATACCACCTCAGCACGTCTCTGATGATGACGAAACACAGGTTCCAACTGCTGCGTCTTTCTGCAGTGTGCAGACTGAACAGGAGGTCAGGGATGAAGACGATGCAGGGGACGATGAGGTCCTAGACCCCACATGGAATGAAGGTCGTGCCACTGACTTTCACAGTTCGGAGGAAGAGGCAGTGGTGAGACCGAGCCAACAGCGTAGCAAAAGACAAAGAGGGAGCAGTGGGCAAAAGCAGAACACCCGCCGCCAAGAGACTCCGCCTGCTACTGACCGCCGCCATCTGGGACCGAGCACCCCAAAGGCAGCTTCAAGGAGTTCCCTGGCATGACACTTCTTCAAACAATGTGCTGACGACAAGACCCGAGTGGTTTGCACGCTGTGCCATCAGAGCCTGAAGCGAGGCATTAACGTTCTGAACCTTAGCACAACCTGCATGACCAGGCACCTGCATGTAAAGCATGAACTGCAGTGGAGTAAACACCTTAAAAACAAGGAAGTCACTCAGGCTCCCCCTGCTACCTCTTCTGCTGCTGCCGCCTTGGCCTCTTCTGCTGCTGCCGCCTCAGCCTCTTCCTCCGCCTCTGGAGGAACGTTGGCTCCTGCCGCCCAGCAAACATGGGATGTACCACCAACACCACCACCTGCGTCACCAAGCATCTCAACCATGTCACACGGCAGCGTTCAGCTCTCCATCTCACAAACATTTGAGAGAAAGTGTAAATTCCCAACTAGCCACCCTCGATCCCTGGCCCTGAATGCCAGCATTTCTAAACTACTGGCCTATGAAATGCTGTCATTTAGGCTGGTGGAGACAGACAGCTTCAAACAGCTCATGTCGCTTGCTGTCCCACAGTATGTTGTTCCCAGCCGGCACTACTTCTCCAAGAGAGCCGTGCCTTCCCTGCACAACCAAGTATCCGATAAAATCAAGTGTGCACTGCGCAACGCCATCTGTGACAAGGTCCACCTAACCACAGATACGTGGACCAGTAAGCACGGCCAGGGACGCTATATCTCCCTAACTGCACACTGGGTAAATGTAGTGGCGGCTGGGCCCCAGGCGGAGAGCTGTTTGGCGCACGTCCTTCCACCGCCAAGGATCGCAGGGCAACATTCTTTGCCTCCTGTTGCCTCCTCCTCCTACTCAGCTTCCTCCTCCTCTTCTTCCACCTGCTCATCCAGTCAGCCACACACCTTCACCACCAACTTCAGCACAGCCCGGGGTAAACGTCAGCAGGCCATTCTGAAACTCATATGTTTGGGGGACAGGCCCCACACCGCACAGGATTTGTGGTGGGGTATAGAACAACAGACCGACGAGTGGTTGCTGCCGGTGAGCCTCAAGCCCGGCCTGGTGGTGTGCGATAATGGGCGAAATCTCGTTGCAGCTCTGGAACTAGCCGGTTTGACGCACATCCCTTGCCTGGCGCATGTGCTGAATTTGGTGGTGCAGAAGTTCATTCGCAACTACCCCGACATGTCAGAGCTGCTGCATAAAGTGCGGGCCGTCTGTTCGCGCTTCCGGCGTTCACATCCTGCCGCTGCTCGCCTGTCTGCGCTACAGCGTAACTTCGGCCTTCCTGCTCACTGCCTCATATGCGACGTGCCCACCAGGTGGAACTCCACCTTGCACATGCTGGACAGACTGTGCGAGCAGCAGCAGGCAATAGTGGAGTTTCAGCTGCAGCATGCACGGGTTAGTCGCACTGCGGAACAGCACCACTTCACCACCAATGACTGGGCCTCCATGCAAGACATGTGTGCCCTGTTGCGCTGTTTTGAGTACTCCACCAACATGGCCAGTGGCGATGACGCCATTATCAGCGTTACAATACCACTTCTATGTCTCCTTGAGAAAACACTTAGGGCGATGATGGAAGAGGAGGTGGCCCAGGAGGAGGAGGAGGAAGAGGGGTCATTTTTAGCACTTTCAGGCCAGTCTCTTCGAAGTGACTCAGAGGGAGGTTTTTTGCAACAGCAGAGGCCAGGTACAAATGTGGCCAGACAGGGCCAACTACTGGAGGACGAGGAGGACGCGGATGAGGAGGAGGTGGAGGAGAATGAGGATGAAGCATGTTCACAGCGGGGTGGCACCCAACGCAGCTCGGGCCCATCACTGGTAGGTGGCTGGGGGGAAACGCAGGACGATGACGATACGCCTCCCACAGAGGACAGCTTGTCCTTACCACTGGGCAGCCTGGCACACATGAGCGACTACATGCTGCAGTGCCTGCGCAACGATAGCAGAGTTGCTCACATTTTAACGTGTGCGGACTACTGGGTTGCCACCCTGCTGGATCCCCGGTACAAAGACAATTTGCCCACTTTACTTCCTGCACTGGAGCGTGATAGGAAGATGCGCGAGTACAAGCGCACGTTGGTAGACGCGCTACTGAGAGCATTCCCAAATGTCACAGGGGAACAAGTGGAAGCCCAAAGCGAAGGCAGAGGAGGAGCAAGAGGTCGCCAACGCAGCTGTGTCACGGCCAGCTCCTCTGAGGGCAGGGTTAGCATGGCAGAGATGTGGAAAAGTTTTGTCACCACGCCACAGCTAACTGCACCACCACCTGATACGGAACGTGTTAGCAGGAGGCAACATTTCACTAACATGGTGGAACAGTACGTGTGCACACCCCTCCACGTACTGACTGATGGTTCGCCCCCATTCAACTTCTGGGTCTCCAAATTGTCCTTGTGGCCAGAGCTAGCCTTTTATGCCTTGGAGGTGCTGGCCTGCCCGGCGGCCAGCGTTTTGTCTGAACGTGTATTCAGCATGGCAGGGGGCGTCATTACAGACAAACGCAGACGCCTGTCTACAGCCAATGTGGACAAGCTGACGTTCATAAAAATGAACCAGGCATGGATCCCACAGGACCTGTCCATCCCTTGTGCAGATTAGACATTAACTACCTCCCCTTAACCATATATTATTGTACTCCAGGGCACTTCCTCATTCAATGCTATTTTTATTTTTATTTTACCATTATATTGCGGGGCAACCCAAAGTTGAATGAACCTCTCCTCTGTCTGGGTGCCGGGGCCTAAAAATATCTGACAGTGGCCTGTTCCAGTGGTGGGTGACATGAATCCTGATTCTCTGCTATGACATGAAGACTGATTCTCTGCTGACATGAAGCCAGATTCTCTGCTATGGGACCTCTTTCCTCTGCCTGGGTGCCTGGGCCTAAATATCTGACAATGGACTGTTCCAGTGGTGGGTGACGTGAAGCCTGATTCTCTGCTATGACATGAAGACTGATTCTCTGCTGACATGAAGCCAGATTCTCTGCTATGGGACCTCTCTCCTCTGCCTGGGTGCCTGGGCCTAAATATCTGACAATGGACTGTTACAGTGGTGGGTGACGTGAAGCATGATTCTCTGCTATGACATGAAGACTGATTCTCTGCTGACATGAAGCCAGATTCTATGTTATGGGACCTCTCTCCTCTGTCTGGGTGCCGGGGCCTAAATATCTGACAATGGACTGTTCCAGTGGTGGGTGACGTGAAGCCTGATTCTCTGCTATGACATGAAGACTGATTCTCTGCTGACATGAAGCCAGATTCTCTGCTATGGGACCTCTTTCCTCTGCCTGGGTGCCTGGGCCTAAATATCTGACAATGGACTGTTCCAGTGGTGGGTGACGTGAAGCCTGATTCTCTGCTATGACATGAAGACTGATTCTCTGCTGACATGAAGCCAGATTCTCTGCTATGGGACCTCTCTCCTCTGCCTGGGTGCCTGGGCCTAAATATCTGACAATGGACTGTTACAGTGGTGGGTGACGTGAAGCATGATTCTCTGCTATGACATGAAGACTGATTCTCTGCTGACATGAAGCCAGATTCTATGTTATGGGACCTCTCTCCTCTGTCTGGGTGCCGGGGCCTAAATATCTGACAATGGACTGTTCCAGTGGTGGGTGACGTGAAGCCTGATTCTCTGCTATGACATGAAGACTGATTCTCTGCTGACATGAAGCCAGATTCTCTGCTATGGGGCCTCTCTCCTCTGCCTGGGTGCCTGGGCCTAAATATCTGACAATGGACTGTTCCAGTGGTGGGTGACGTGAAGCCTGATTCTCTGCTATGGGACCTCTCTCCTCTGCCTGGGTGCCGGGGCCTAAATATCTGACAATGGACTGTTCCAGTGGTGGGTGACGTGAAGCCTGATTCTCTGCTATGACATGAATACTGATTCTCTGCTGACATGAAGCCAGATTCTCTGCTATGGGACCTCTTTCCTCTGCCTGGGTGCCTGGGCCTAAATATCTGACAATGGACTGTTCCAGTGGTGGGTGACGTGAAGCCTGATTCTCTGCTATGACATGAAGACTGATTCTCTGCTGACATGAAGCCAGATTCTCTGCTATGGGACCTCTCTCCTCTGCCTGGGTGCCTGGGCCTAAATATCTGACAATGGACTGTTACAGTGGTGGGTGACGTGAAGCATGATTCTCTGCTATGACATGAAGACTGATTCTCTGCTGACATGAAGCCAGATTCTCTGCTATGGGACCTCTCTCCTCTGTCTGGGTGCCGGGGCCTAAATTATATGACAATGGACTGTTCCAATGTTGGGTGACGTGAAGCATGATTCTCTGCTATGACATGAAGACTGATTCTCTGCTGACATGAAGCCAGATTCTCTGCTATGGGACCTCTCTCCTCTGCCTGGGTGCCTGGGCCTAAATATGTGACAATGGACTGTTCCAGTGGTGGGTGACGTGAAACATGATTCTCTGCTATGACATGAAGACTGATTCTCTGCTGACATGAAGCGAGATTCTATGTTATGGGTGCTCTCTACTCTGTCTGGGTGCCCGGGGCCTAAAAATATCTGACAGTGGCCTGTTCCAGTGGTGGGTGACATGAAGCCTGATTCTCTGCTATGATATGAAGACTGATTCTCTGCTGAGTCGCTGACATGAAGCCTGAATCTCTGTTATGGGACCTCTTTCCTCTGTCTGGGTGCCGGGGCCTAAATTATATGACAATGGACTGTTCCAATGTTGGGTGACGTGAATTATGATTCTCTGCTATGACATGAAGACTGATTCTCTGCTGACATGAAGCCAGATTCTATGTTATGGGACCTCTCTCCTCTGTCTGGGTGCCGGGGCCTAAAAATATCTGACAGTGGCCTGTTCCAGTGGTGGGTGACATGAAGCCTGACTCTCTGCTATGACATGAAGACTGATTCTCAGCTAAGTCGCTGACATGAAGCCAGATTCTATGTTATGGGACCTCTCTCCTCTGTCTGGGTGCCGGGGCCTAAATTATATGACAATGGACTGTTCCAATGTTGGGTGACGTGAAGCATGATTCTCTGCTATGACATGAAGACTGATTCTCTGCTGACATGAAGCCAGATTCTATGTTATGGGACCTCTCTCCTCTGTCTGGGTGCCGGGGCCTAAAAATATCTGACAGTGGCCTGTTCCAGTGGTGGGTGACATGAAGCCTGATTCTCTGCTATGACATGAAGACTGATTTTCTGCTGACATGAAGCCAGATTCTATGTTATGGGACCTCTCTCCTCTGTCTGGGTGCCGGGGCCTAAATTATATGACAATGGACTGTTCCAATGTTGGGTGACGTGAAGCATGATTCTCTGCTATGACATGAAGACTAATTCTCTGCTGACATGAAGCCTGAATCTCTGCTATGGGACCTCTCTCCTCTGCCTGGGTGCCTGGGCCTAAATATCTGACAATGGACTGTTCCAGTGGTGGGTGACGTGAAGCCTGATTCTCTGCTATGACATGAAGACTGATTCTCTGCTGACATGAAGCCAGATTCTCTGCTATGGGACCTCTCTCCTCTGCCTGGGTGGCTGGGCCTAAATATCTGACAATGGACTGTTCCAGTGGTGGGTGACGTGAAGCCTGATTCTCTGCTATGACATTGTAACAGTCCTACAGGCTCACCTGAGTCAGAGGACCGCTGGCTGGAGGTAGGAGTGGAGCCCAGTGGCAAGGACCGCAGGCAGGTAGTAAGCGTGGTCAGACAATCCGGATGGCAACGGTGGTAGCAGTTCAGTAGGTAGGGATAAGGCAGAAGAGTAGTCGGTAGGCAGGCGGTGGGTCAGGGCAGGCGGCAGTAAGCGTGGTCAGACAATCCGGATGGCAACGGTGGTAGCAGTTCAGTAGGTAGGGATAAGGCAGAAGAGTAGTCGGTAGGCAATTCCTGGTCAGCAGTGGACTTCCAGCAGTAGCAGGAGCAACAGATGAGGAGAAGCTTGATCAAGGCTCAGGAGCTCAATAATCAGCAAACTGGAGTGCAAGGGGCTGGACTATATAGGGAAGTACCAGGTGTGGGGAATCAAGGGTAATGAGCAAGGCTAGGCAAGACTGAGGTTAACTAATAGGCTTCAGGGAGGAATGTCCAGAGAGGACGGTAGCCTAGTAAGCAGGGCTACCGCCTGGGTTGTGGCTGGTCGCGGGTTCGAATCCCGACAGACATGAAGCCTTATTCTCTGCTATGACATGAAGACTTATTCTCTGCTGACATGAAGACTGATTCTCTGCTGACATGAAGCCAGATTCTATGTTATGGGACCTCTCTCCTCTGCCTGGGTGGCGGGGCCTAAATATCTGACAATGGACTGTTCCAGTTTTGGGTGACGTGAAGCCTGATTCTCTGCTAACATGAAGCCTGATTCTCTGCTATGGGACCTCTCTCCAATTGATATTGGTTAATTTTTATTTATTTTATTTTTATTTTTATTAATTTCCCTATCCACATTTGTTTGCAGGGTATTTAACTACATTTTGCTGCCTTTTGCAGCCCTCTAGCCCTTTCCTGGGCTGTTTTACAGCCTTTTTAGTGCCGAAAAGTTTGGGTCCCCATTGACTTCAATGGGGTTCGGGACGAAGTTCGGGTCGGGTTCGGATCCCGAACCCGAACATTTCCGAGAAATTCGGCCGAACTTCTCGAACCCGAACATCCAGGTGTTCGCTCAACTCTAAATCTGATTAGTTTAGAATCTGTTGGTTCATCTTTATGATAGATAATAGATAGAAAATATATAGATGGATAGATAGATAGATAGGTAGATAGATAGATAGATAGATAGATAGATAGATAGATAGATAGTCCTTTAAATGTGGGCAGCAGTAAAAGTAGTTGTGATGTTCCAGTGGCTGCGGAAGCGATTCAACATCCAAAAACATAAAACAAAAAATTCCACAGCACTCCCAGGGATTTAAATTAAAAGTAGTGTTCTTTAATCACCAAAGCGACGTTTCAGTCCTCTTTAGTGTTGAACGCAAATGTTCTAATCGCAAATATCTAGATTATAATGGTATATCTTCGTAATAGTAAATACTCTAGATTTTTTTATCACTAGATAAACCTATAATCTTTTTTCATTTATTATATATAGCTTCTCTTAATCCTTATTATGCTACCTATCATCCACATTTCTTTTTATAGTTATTATTTTACCTATCATTAATAAACGTTTTAGTATAAATAATTTCCTACCTATCATTACTAACTTCTTTTTATAGATGCTATATTATTTTTAAAATAAATCACTACCTATAACACTCAATAAACAACATATAACAGACAATCACACAAAGGCTGTATGCCAAAAGCCAGGTACGTGCAAGCCAACAACCTATCCATGAGATAGGTACAATCAGCATACTTTACAATGACAGCCTTGTATGCAATGAGACATTCGAGACCAGCTTTTTTCCCCCCTCAGATGGGGATACTATTTGATCATTAAACTACCGATCATAATTCTCCCACCCATCATCATCTGGGAACAATTATTTTTCTTATTTTCCAACATACTTACAAAGAATACAAAAATACAAATCAAGAATACAAAAATACAAATCAAAAGTAACAATCTATTACATTAATACACTTCCTCACTTTCCATATCCCTTCTGCATCAACCTCCCCTTTCTTTTTTTTATCCCACAGATAACACACATATAACTTCCCTAATACCATTCGTATGCTATCTCTAATTGTTAATTCTTTCATTTTAAACACATATATATTTCTTACATCCTACAATGCTTCTTTTATACAAGCCAACAACAACCACAACACTCTCTCCTTCACCTCATCACTCATACCTAAACCAAACATAAATAATTCGAAGGACAACAAACTGATCCCAGTTATTTCTTTAAATAATGGTCCCACTCTTCTAATCAACTCCCTTGCAAACTTACAATTCCAGGATAGGTGTACAATACTCTCACTTCCACCACAACCCTCCATAGGACATACATCACTTATTACTAACCCACGATTCCTCTGAAACTCTTTTACTGGTAACACCCCATGTAAACTCTGCCAAACCACTTCACTCTGTCTATTCGTTAACCCATGTATCCTAACTTTCTTCCATACCTTCTCTATATCAGCACCCATTACCATATTTATTCTACACTCCATCTCTTTACACTCTATCATCCTGTATACCAAACTTTAATTACGCAACATTCTCACATCTACTCCACATAATTCATACTTGAGCAATAACTTATGCACCCACATATACCATACAGGCACCCCAAACGAAATTGGACATCTCAAATCCCTCACACACCATTTCAACTGTCACAAGTAGGTTCCAAATAAATATCTATACATGTATGAGTATTTTGTCTGTATCTTAACTATCTTTAGTAAAAACTAAATAATATTAACTCCAAAATATACCTCCAAATTTGGAAACTCGAAACCCCCTTTACTTATCCTTTTAACTAATACTTCCCTCTTGGCTCTATCCATCTTCGATCACTATAGGAACACAAACAAAATTCTATTCAGATTTCTCATCATATAACCTGGTGGAAAGACGATTGCAGTATACAAAAAAATAGGCAAGATAACACTTTTAATCTTTCTTAACAAACACAACAATGGTTCAATCGCACATATGAACACAATAGGTGACAATGGGCACTCTTGCCTCACCCCTGAAAACACACTTGATAAAAATTCCATCATACATACTTCTCACTTTCTATACAAACTCAGCTGGAAATCCCATTCTTAACAACACTCTATACACAAACTTATGAGCCAACCTATCATATACTTTTTCAAAATCCAAACTTAACAAAAACACCTTCTTCCTCTCCATACAGTCCCACAAACAATCTCTCAACATATACATATTTTCATGAATCCTCCTTCCTGGTATCGCACAACACTGTCCTTCCCCTATCACTCTATCAATCACTTCTTTCATTCTATTTGCAAACATCTTCGCGTAAATCTTATAATCACAATTTAGTAAAGTTATTGGTTGCCAATTCCTTAAATCCTTAGTCACCTTTTTTCGGAATCAAGGTAATCACCCCTGACCGCATACTATCAGCCATTTTTCCATTCATCCACATAAACTTATACAATGCTACCACATCAGTTCCTACCACATCCCACATTTTTCTATAGAATTCAACCGGAAGACCATCCTCCCCTGGCATCTTATTTGCTGCCTTACTACTAACCACCCTCCATATTTCATTACTTGTTATATCCCTCATAATCCCCACTCTTTCTTCTTCATTTAAGTTCTTATCTATCACACTTAACACATCCCCTTCCAACCTTTCATCCCTCCATTTCTCAGCATACGATTCTTCATAAAATTTTGCAACTTCTTCCTTCATTTCTTCTCCATTCACCTTATTACCATTCTGATTATAACATACATTTATTTATGCACTGCCTCTTTCCAAACACCTTTTTTAAAAAAAAAACGTGTGCATTTTTCATTCTTTTCTAATTTTGCCCTATAAATTATAATTCTTCCTTTTTCGATCAAAAATTCTTTAATATCACGTTTCACTCCCACAATATCCTCACTTACATCAACACCCCCCTCTCTTAATTTATACAAATACCTTAACCTAGCATTCAATCTTACATACTGCTCTCTTTTTGCCATCGCTATTTTATAACCTAAATTCTTTAAAAAAGACCTTGTTTTCATTTTCACCCAATCCCACCACTTAGAGTGAGTTTACTGATATGTCTTTTTCCTACACCAACTTTCATACAATCTTCTATAATCAAAATTTAACATCCTCATTTTCCAACAAACTCACATTTAATTTCCACAACCCACGTCCATACGCTCCTCTTGACTCTATATCCAAATAACATATTACACATTCATGATCCGAAAAAACAACTTATTTCTATTTATAACTTAAAGGACACACATTTTGTGATACAAAATAATAGTCTAACCTTCTATGAAATCTGCCACTATCCGCTTGATAGGTTTTCAATTTAGGTTCAACTTTACATAAATTTTGCATATCAAATAATTTAAAATCAGAAAGTAAGTCCATTAACCCTTTCCCAGACTCTTCAATATGACTCTTATCTAAATCACAATTAAAATCTCCCACAAGAATTACTGGCATTCTCCCAGGGATAAATAATCTCACCTTCTCTTTTTTTTTATTTTTTTAAATTTATTTATTTTTTTGTTGCAAAATACAGTACCAAAAATTACACCATTATTTCATCATGTAACAAATCCCCCTCTTACTTTATAACCACCCTCCCTCCACTCCCACCCCCACCCCTTTTCTTCCGCGGAGCAGCCGTAATACCAGCTGTTTCTGTTTAATATTTTAATATTTTAATTATTTGGTGTTATTTTTGATGTTATTTTTTCCACCTACCCCATATCCGCCGCCAAACTACTTTTTTTTTTTCAGTATAGGCAAGGTTATATTCATAAAGCATTACCCTGTCCATATATTCTATCCATTCCTGGAAATTGGGGTATTTTATAGAACCCCAATATTTAACTATTATTATTTTAGCCAAAGCAATACCCCGTAACCAGAGTAATTGCTCAGTTTTATTTTTATTTATCTCTGGGAAGGTGCCTAGAATCACAAGGTCAATGCAAGCTTCATATTTCAGGGGGGAGCTATTCTGTAATTTCCGAAATATTTTAACCCAGTACTCTTTTATACCCAGGCATTCCCACAGCAGATGTTTATATTCACCTCTGTCTTTGTTACATTTGTAGCAGTTCTGTTTCCTATCTTTATAAAGATTGTGTAAAAAAGCCGGTGTATAATAGAGACGGTGTATAATTTTTAGGAGAATCCATGCGTGGGCAGGGGAGACTGTGGACCTTTTAATGTTTTTATAAACAATATCCCATGTAATGGGTTCCACGTTCTGTAGGTCCCTTTCCCATTTACCTTCAGCTCTAAATATAATCTGATTGGTGTATTCGTGTTTTAGCTTAGCATATATTAAAGATACAGCGGAAGTGTTTGACGTCATATCATAGCAGAAGTCTAAGAAGGAATGCTGTACAATATCTAAATATTTCTTATTTTCAGTGTAGTGTATAGCGTGTCGTAATTGTGCGTAGCGAAATTTATCAGTAAGTGTTGCTGAAATATCCGGAAGGATTTCATTTAAGGGTTTAATCTGTCCCCTATCAAAAACTTGTGAAATTAAATGTATCCCCTGTTTTTCCCAGTATCTAACGTCACCCATTTGCTTAATTTGTGGTAAGTGTGTATTCCCCCACAGGGGAGTGTACTGAACTGCTTGGGATACTCCGACCATGCGTCGAACTTGTTGCCAGGTGTACTCAAGCATTTTTCTAAAAGGGTTTATTATTGTTTTCTTCTCAGAGGGGCCTTTCTCAAGAATAGAGAAGACATCCTCTCTAGGTCCACAATTCTCACTAAAAATAAGCCGTATGCATTTATTCTTTCGGTTCCTTACACACCATCTCAACTGTGCAGCTAAGTAATATCCTTTTAGAAAGGGGGCGGAAATACCGCCCTCTTCTTTATAAAGGTATTGTATTTTGATTCTAACTCGTTTGCGCCCCCATATTAATTCATTAAAAAGACTCTCCAGTTTATTAAAGAACTTATCTTCTATCGTTATTGGACTTGCATTGAGTACATATAGTAACATCGGTAATAGTGTCATTTTAATAAGCGCTATGCGATTAATTTGGGACAGAGGCAACCTTAACCATGTTCTAATTTTTCCCTTAACCTTGTCTATTATTGGGAGTATATTCAATTTCTCATAGTGTTTCAACTCAGTCCCTATATGGATACCCAGATATAATAGCGATTCTGCTGGGGTCAGGACACTCACCCGATGGTTATAACCCGGTGGGACAGGGCGCCTTAATAGGAGAAATTTAGATTTTTCCCAGTTTATCTCGTATCCAGAGAGGGATCCAAACTCGTCTATGATTTCCATAACCCTGGGTAGATTCCTATGGCCCTCCCCCAAAAATAATAGAGCATCGTCCGCATAGAGACTTATTTTGTCGGCCTCTCCCTCACATCCGAAACCCTGTATCTCCCTATCTGCCCTAACTCTACATGCCATTGGCTCCAAAAACAGCGAGAAAAGTAAAGGGGAGAGGGGGCATCCCTGACGTGTTCCTCTGGTCAGGGGAAAAAGGGGGGAGTACTCCCCATTGACTCGGACCCTGGAGACCGGGTTTCGATAGAGAATCTGGACCCATCTAGTGAAGTATTCTCCCAGCCTCACTCGTGACATCACTCCCCAGAGGAAGGACCACTCCACCCTGTCAAACGCCTTAGCGGCGTCTAAGGACAGGATGGAGCAGTCCTCCCCACTCCCCATCTGGGAACTTTGGAATATCGGGAGATTAAGGAACGTAAGATCTTCTGCTCTTTGGTATTTTACTACTGTATGATAATAATAATAACAATATCTTGATATACCAGGGGAAAAAAAAAAAAAAATAGCTGTGTATCCCTTTCTCTCGGCCTAAGATAGACCTATAGGAGTGAGAGGAGAGAGGAGAAGGAGGAAAAGGAAAAGGAGGGAAAAAGAGGGTGTAAGGGGGAAAAGGGGAAGGAGGAAAAAAATAAATAAAAAATCCAGTATGGCACCCAAGCCACAGAATAGAAAATCGGTTGGCAGCTCCTCACCAAAGGGTGGTACAGCCCGGAGTAATATTACGCAGTTGGATAAATATCTTAAATCCTCACCCATACTAAGTAAGACAAGAAGTAATCAGAAGCAGCCAATGCAGATAGAGGACGGTGAAAACCCATCAAACAGAGCAGGAGAAAGTAAAGAACCAGAAATGGACAATCAGATATGTAATATTGATCTTAAGTTAACAGGGATACTGGATGCGGTCAACATAACTAATCAAGCACTAAGCACTTTAACAAACACGGTGGAAGCAGTACAGACTGATATCTCAGTAATAAGAGATGATCTAAATAAAATGAGACAACGCATTAAGGAATATGAAACGCTCACCTCTGAGCTGCAAAAAGACACCAATCAGATAAAGAGGAGGATGGAGAGAGTGGAGAGTGATAATAAGATGCTGAAGGAAAAATTGACAGATCTGGAGGACAGATCTAGGAGAGGCAATTTTAAATTGGTGGGCTTCCCGGAAGGAGTAGAAAGAAATGATCCAACAGAATTTATTCAAAAATGGCTCTTGGATAATGTATTATCTGCAGAGGCAGCCTCATCATATATAGTGGAGAGAGCACATCGCATTCCAACAAGAAAACCTCCACCAGGCTCAATGCCCAGACCTTTGTTAGTTAAAATGGTCTCTTCTAGAGATCGGGACTATATTCTTAGGTGGAAACGAGAGATACAGACGGTCAAGTACAACGACTCTAATATAGAGATATATCCAGACTTTTCCAGAGTCACGCAGGAGAAAAGAAAAGATTATAAAGATGTAAAGAAGAGACTGATACAGGCTCAAATAAAATACTCCATGATGTACCCTGCGAAATTACGGGTGATTCACGGAGACACCGTTCACTTCTTTATTAATCCAAGCGCGGCGGCCGATTGGATGGACTCAAAAGGTCTTAAATAATCTAGCTGCAGCAATATAGGGGGGAGCTGGGGGGGATCGACGGTGTTGGGAGGGGGGGGGGATAGCTCAATGTTAGAGGCCTATGAATCACATTCCGCGATCCGCAGGTCAGCACGGGGGTGGGGAAGGGGGGGGTATCTTTTCTTCCTGCTGGAGCGGTCGGGATTCGTGGGGGTGCCCCTCTGCCTTTGCCCGGCGCCGTCCTAAAATTAGGAGCCAAAAAAAAAAAAAGGACTAAAACAATAAATAAAAATGTCTAGAATCTTGACATGGAATGTCCGCGGATTTGCAGATAAAACTAAGAGATGTGCTGTGTTCGATCTGGTCTCTAGACATTTACCAGCCATAGTCGCTTTGTTGGAGACACACTTAACAGAGGAAAAAGTGGCGGCGCTCGGCAGAAGGAGATGGGCCTCCCATGAATATCATTCGTGCTGCTCCATATATTCACGCGGGATTAGCGTATATGTTCATAGACAGGTAAATTACGTACCAATAGAACAACTAATCGATCAGGAGGGTCGGTATGTTTTCCTTCACTGTGAGTGGCAGGGACAAAGGAGTATAATTGCTTTTATTTATATCCCACCACCTTTTTCAACATATGTGTTAAGTAGACTGATGGAGTTCATCTCGGCACGAGAGGAGTGCCCGGTGCTGGTGATGGGTGATTTCAACTCGGTCATGGACATTAAACTAGATAGGATATCCACCATCACCAATTATGAACAAAACACCAGCTCCGATACGTTATTGTTCCGAATTGGTAAAGAAATGGCATTGGTGGATATATGGCGATCTCTTTACGGTAACAAGCAGGTATATTCATGTTTTAGTAAGACCTATAGGTCCATGTCACGAGTTGATCTGGCCCTCGCCAGCCCGGGACTTATCAACAGGGTAAAAAAAATGAACTATGAAAGCCACGGTATCTCTGATCATTCCCCGGTTACCGTAATACTGGATAACAATAATAAATTTAGTAAAAATATAACTTTTAAACTCAACCCCCATTGGATTACATTAATAAAAGAAGTGGATAAGATCGACGAGGAAATCAAACTCTTTTGGAGTGATAATATCAACTCAACACATATACATATGGTTTGGGACTCCTTAAAGGCATATCTGCGCGGTTTATACTCATATCAAATTAGGAAACAGAAGAGGTTTTTTGCGCAAACTCAAAAAGAAAAAGAAGATACGATTGGTCGGATAATGGGTGAGATTGTTCAGACCAATACCCCTGAAAAACAACATCAATTAAAAAAAGCACGGGAGGAGTATAAGCAATATTTATATAACAAAGCACAGAACAAACTGTTCTTCTCGGGGTTGAGGACCTTTAGCGAATCCGGTAAACCAAGCAGAGTATTATCCACCATAGTTAAAAATCAAAGGGGTAGCAATAATATTAACGGAATTAGGACAGAGGTGGGAAATATTTTAAGGGACACCGATAACATCTTAGGGGAATTTACCCGATATTTTTCTATGCTATATCAGGCTGGACCTATAGAACATGGAGGAAAAATAGATGAATATTTAGAAAATATTAACATCCCTGAATTTGACCAACAAGATATAAATTGGCTGAACAGACCGATCCAATTGAGTGAGCTACAGAATACGTTAAAAACCATCAAGGGTAATACGTCCCCAGGGTCGGACGGCTTCCCATTCGAAATATATCGAAAACATGAGGGGACTATGCTCCCTCAAATGTTGGAGGTATTAAATCAATCATGGACGTTGGGTTCCCTACCCCCCTCATGGATGGAAGCAACCATCACACTCAAGGACCCGTTGTCAGTTGCATCATACCGCCCCATCGCTCTGTTAAACGCAGACTATAAAATCCTCGCAAAACTGTTGGCCAACAGACTGAAAGCGGTCATACATAAAGTGGTTCATGAGGACCAAACCGGGTTTATCCCTAAAAGGAATATTCAGGATAACATAAGAAGGGCCTTTCTGAACAATCTCACCTTCTCTAACAAAAGTTTCCATTCATTCTTATTTATAGGTGCGTAAATATTAATCACACAAATTTTCACATTTTTATATTCAGAAATTGCTAATATACATCTCCCTCTTCTATTACCATGTAACTTACTAAAGATACATCTCTCCCTTTAACTAAGAAGCCAACACCATTATTTTTATTTAAAACACTCCCAGACCACACCGACTTTCCATACATCCACTCTTCTTCTCTTACTACTTTACTTCACACAGACTACATTCCTGCAAACCAAAAATTGCAGCATCTTCTTGTGCTAGAAATTCGAGAATCGCTGCTTTTCTAAACTTGCTTTTAACGGGCTTCTGTCACTCCACTAAACTCATTAGTTTATTTTTTTTGTCTCATTAAAATCCTTATGCTGCGATTTCTCAATATATAGGGCTATTACTCAGTTTGGTTCAGTAGTTATATAAAAAAACGGACTTTTATTATATGCAAATTACCTCTCTAGCAGCAGGTAGGGCGGCTACCTGCTGCTAGCAGCCGCATCCTCCATTCATAATGACGCCCCCTTCTCATGTTGATTGACAGGACCAGCCAATGCGCTCGTCCTCTGACTGGCTCTGTCTGCGTTTTAAATCTCGCGCCGGTCTTCAGTTGGCGCAGGCGCACTGAGTGGAGGACGCTCGCTCTGCCGCTCCATCCTCAGTGCGCCTGCGCCGGGTGTACATGTGACGCATTATCATGAACAAAAGCGTCTGACCGGATCTAAGCGTTTGCATTATAGGTGCGGATACGTCTGTGCAGATACCAGACGGATCCGCACCTAACGCAGGTGTGAAAGTAGCCTTAATTGGAAGATAGTACAATTATCTAGCATTTCATTTATCCCTGCAATCATGGATCTACATCTTTGCGTATTACTCCACATTATCATATTTTTTATATGGCCGGAAATAAAGTACAGTTTCACATCTGGGACTGATAGTCCGCCCTCCCTCTCATGGACACACAGTATTTGTGCTTTTATCCTTGGCTTTTTCCCTCGCCATATCAAGTCCATTAAGAGGCTAGTTATTATTTTAAATATTTTTTTGGGGATTGTCATCGGTGAGTTCCACAACACATAATTAAAGGATGGTAACAAGCACATTTTCACCAAGGAGATACGACCTGCCATCGAGACATGTAATCTTTTCCATACATCAATTTTTTTCCTAATTTCCTGTATTTTAGGGATCAAATTTAAATGGACATAGTCCTTAGGGTTTGGGGTTATTTGGATACCCAGATATTTCACAGGTTCGTTGATCTTCTTAATTTCCAGTGCTCCCGGGATGAAATTGTTCAGAGGATCAATCGGGACATAGGCCGATTTAGACCAATTTATCTTAAAGGGGTTATCCCATCATAATGATCACTGTTAAATCAGTTAATGATTTGACAGTGATCATTTTTGTAAATATACTTGATTAACAAATTCCCACCATTTAGGATAAAATTCATCCCCACTTACCTTATTGTTGTGACTCGGTCTCCCCTGGTTACGGCCACCGCTCTTCTCCAGAATCCCAATGGTCGCGCTTGCTCAGAAGACTCCTTCTTTTCTCCCGGCCAGGCCGCTCGCTGTCCTGAACGCGCACGCTGCCGCGCATGCGCGACGGTGACTTCTTCCCGGCCAGAATAGTACAGAGCTGCGAACGCGCACGCCGGCTCTGTACTATACTAGCCAGAAATAAGTCACATGGCGCATGCGCGGCCTGGCCGGGAGAAGACTTCAATCAAGATGAAGCCCGCCCCCAGCTAGAATCCAGGAAGTGAACGGCGCGGTGGCAGCAGGTAAGTATAAAAAGGCAAAGTGGGATAACCCCTTTAAGTCCAGAGTACTGGCCGTACTGGTCAAAAACTTTAAAAATCTTAACCAATGATCTATGTGAACCCACAAACAGCATAACATCATCCGCATACAAAGCAATTTTTTCCTCATGCCCCCCATACCTGAACCCCTCAATTTCTTAATCTTGCCTAATCATGTTGACTAACGGCTCCATAGCTACTGCAAAGAGCAAGCGGGAAAGGGGGCATCCCTGTCTAACCCCCCTACGAATATGTATATTGTCAGAATTTTCCCCATTTACTATCACCTTTGCTGAAATTTCGGTATATAACAGATTTATTCATGATATAAAATTGTCACCAAATCCCATCCTATTCAATGTTGCAATCAGAAAAGGCCATTCTATAGTATCAAACGCCTTTGAGGCATCTATGGTTACAATCAATCGTTCACCACAATTTTCGGGTTCAAGCTGGGTGTTAACAGAATAGCGCATGATGTTATCAGTTGTAGTGTTACCTAACATACACCTTTCTGACAACTGTCCTGAGTGTGTCCAAAAGAATAGCATTTTCTGCAATATGACGGCTGCCCAGGGTACAAGTAACCTCTATTCCCCACCACAAAAAAATTAGCCGGCGGGTGACTAAAACCTCTCACACGCTGTGGGTCCTTTTTCAATTTAGCTTTGAAATGGTATTTACAATTAAAGATACCAAGATGATTCATCTGAGGCACAGGTTTCCCCACATAGTCCCAATATTTCAGCAAAACGTCCATAATCAAATTAACTTCAGTAAAAGGATTATAAACATGTACTACAATTGAAATTTCATGAAGACCCAACAACAGAGTTATCTTCACTCCCATTAATTCAGGATCTTCTGAATTGTTTCTGAACCATTCATATCGTACACACCTGTTTTAGGGAAGTTTTGGACACTATAAATTAGATGTCTCCCAGTTCCAGCCTTCTTTTCCATAAGCTCGATCACAATAAATTCCAAAGTATTCTTTCTTGTATCCTTCAGGTCCACTTCCAAACAAATGGTGTGCGGGATTACAGCCATCTTTAGGAACTGTCAGCCAAAGCCACAGAAAAAAATATATGTCTCCCTTAAGAAAGGAAACTAAATCAGCTTAAACCTTGCAACCTCCGACCACGTTCGGGCATGCCTTGATCATAATCAGGAGATTGAGATGGAGGAACCCAGTAAGCCTCAAAGTTCCTTGATTTTTTTTTTATTGGATGGCTTGGGGGACCTGCGCACCTAGATCATTATCATTAGGCTTACAAAAATTGTGATTATTTTTTTTGGATGCCAGCTAACTCTTCTCTCACTGCTTAGGAGGGCTGCATAAACATTTTCAGTTTTCTAATTATCCTAACATTTATATTCAATAACCTTTCTATATTGTTTTGTCATGTCAACTCATTTGCATAAACATGGGCATATGGAAAAGACATGCAAATAGTGCTTCAGCTGAAAACAAGGAAGATTCTGCTAATTTGCATGTCTTTCCCACATGTCCATGTTTATGCAAATGAGTTTACATGACAAAACAGTATAGAAATTATTATTATTATTATTATTCTATTATTATTGAATATAAATGTTAGAACAATTAGAAAACTGAAAATTTTTATGCAGCCCTCCTAAGCAGTGAAAGAAGAGTTAGCTGGCATCCAAAAGAAAATTTTCAATTTTTGTCACCCTAATGATAATGATCTAGGTGCGCAGGTCCCCCAAGTCATCCAACAAAAGTCAAACAACTTTGAGGCTCACTGGCTATCAAGTCTATGTGAATAGAGAGCTGGTCTTGAATGTCTTATAGTGCATGAGGCTGCCATTGTAAGGTATGCTGACTGTACCTGTCTCATGGATCGGTTGTTATAGGTAATGAAATTGTGCACGCAATATGTGTATATTACATTTGCAATTTTTGCAATCACAAATTTTCTAATTCACAAATTTATGTTGAATATTCAGCTAAAAATTCACTAAATATCGCGAATTTGAATATTGCCTATGCCGCTCATCGCTAGTCCTCTTACTGGGACTTTTCTCAAGCAGTGGCAAAATGGTGCTCAATGCATGAATATAAGCCCCACAGGGTAATTGATTATAATACATAGGTAAAGGAAAAACATGATTTTTGCAAAGTTATAATCTCATGACATGATCAAAAAGAAACTTTTATATGCATAAAAAGTGATTCATAATAGTGCTAATAAAAATAAGTTCATATATATATATATATATATATATATATATATATATATATATATCCCGATTTTTGTGCAAGTGATATAATCATTATTAATGATTAATTAAAAATGACTGTGTTCAATGCAACAGAATTAGTGTAAATTAGTTCCCATATCAACAACTCACTTATTTGTCCCCTATGGTGGAGGATGCAGTGTTTTTTACTTAACATACTAATACCACTGTTGTCCTTTGGACTATAATCACTCCTCTTAATCCTACACCATTGTACTACCTAAGACTTAACTTTTTTGTTATCCAACTAATATACTACGTTACTAAAATGTAGCCAATTTTAAAATTTCCAGCAACCGACTCAGCTTATCACTGCTTAGTATATTCTCCAAAATTACTGTTATTCCTACATAGCTAGGATTAATGCATTGTTCCCCTATTGGCTGCGCGCTGCCAGTTCGCATATGGGGGCAATGTATCTTTAACTTGCTTGTCCATATAATATTATTAGAGCTTCACTGAGTCATAGCTGTATTAAAACATATGAGCAACGCTCATATATATATATCAAACTTATGCAGTGATACTGTAGGTAAAAAACTGAAGTGTTGTTAGGTTCAATCTTCATGTGATTATAAAATATAAAAATGATGATCATATATTTGTAAACACTAGTAAAAGATAGTAGCGCAGTTGTAAATTGTATCATGCACCGATGATAGAAGCATAAATTTTCATATACTGTCCGATCCAGAAGATGTATAATATTTGGCGTCCACAATAACCTCTAAATCATCACATTTGCAAGTCCTGATTTATTCACTCCCATAAATGGAGAACAGCCTTGATAAAGCAGTGTTTATATTGTTGTATATATATGTGGCACGGAGATACTATGTATGAATACATAGTATCTCCGTGCCACATATACAGTATATACAACAATATAAACACTGCTTTATCAAGGCTGTTCTCCATTTATGGGAGTGAATAAATCAGGACTTGCAAATGTGATGATTTAGAGGTTATTGTGGACGCCAAATATTATACATCTTCTGGATCGGACAGTATATGAACATTTATGCTTCTATCATCGGTGCATGATACAATTTACAACTGCTCTACTATCTTTTACCAGTGTTTACAAATATATGATCATCCATCATTTTTATATTTTATAATCACATGAAGATTGAACCTAACAACACTTCAGTTTTTTACCTATGACTGCATAACTTTGATATAAATGTATATATATATATATATATATATATATACAGTGGGATGCGAAAGTTTGGGCAACCTTGTTAATCGTCATGGTTTTCCTGTATAAATCGTTGGTTGTTACGATAAAAAATGTCAGTTAAATATATCATATAGGAGACACACACAGTGATATTTGAGAAGTGAAATGAAGTTTATTGGATTTATAGAAAGTGTTTTATAATTGTTTAAACAAAATTAGGCAGGTGCATACATTTGGGCACCACAAAAAAGAAATGAAATCAATATTTAGTAGATCCTCCTTTTGCAGAAATTACAGCCTCTAAACGCTTCCTGTAGGTTCCAATGAGAATCTGGATTCTGGTTGAAGGTATTTTGGACCATTCCTCTTTACAAAACATCTTTAGTTCATTCAGGTTTGATGGCTTCCGAGCATGGACAGCTCTCTTTAAGTCACACCACAGATTTTCAATTATATTCAGGTCTGGGGACTGTGATGGCCATTCCAGAACGTTGTACTTGTTCCTCTGCATAAATGCCTTAGTGGATTTTGAGCAGTGTTTAGGGTTGTTGTCTTGTTGAAAGATCCAGCCCCGGCGCAGCTTCAGCTTTGTCACTGATTCCTGGACATTGGTCTCCAGAATCTGCTGATACTGAATGGAATCCATGCATCCCTCAACTTTGACAAGATTCCCAGTCCCTGCACTGGTGACACAGCCCCACAGCATGATGGAACCACCACCATATTTTACTGTAGGTAGCAGGTGTTTTTCTTGGAATGCTGTGTTCTTTTTCCTCCATGCATAACGCCCCTCGTTATGGCCAAATAACTCAATTTTAGTTTCATCAGTCCACAGCACCTTATTCCAAAATGAAGCTTGCTTGTGCAAATGTGCTTTAGCCCACCTCAAGCGGCACTTTTTGTGCTGTGGGCGGAGAAAAGGCTTCCTCTGCATCACTCTCGCATACAGCATCTCCTTGTGTAAAGTGCGCCGAATGGTTGAACGATGCACAGTGACTCCATCTGCAGCAAGATGATGTTGTAGGTCTTTGGTGCTGGTCTGTGGGTTGACTCTGACTGTTCTCACCATTCGTCGCTTCTGTCTATCCGAGATTTTTCTTGGTCTGCCACTTCGAGCCTTAACTTGAACTGAGCCTGTGGTCTTCCATTTCCTCAATATGTTCCTAACTGTGGAAACAGCTGAAATCTCTGATACAGCTTTCTGTATCCTTCCCCTAAACCATGATGGTGAACAATCTTTGTCTTCAGGTCATTTGAGAGTTGTTTTGAGACCCCCATGTTGCTACTCTTCAGAGAAAATTAAAGGAGGAGGGAAACAATTGACCCCCTTAAATAATCTTTCTCATAATTGGATTCACCTGTGTATGTAGGTCAGGGGTCACTGAGCTTACCAAGCCAATTTGAGTTCCAATAATTAGTTCTAAAGGTTTTGGAATCAATAAAATGACAACAGTGCCCAAATTTATGCACCTGCCTAATTGTGTTTAAACAATTATAGTGCACTTTCTGTAAATCAAATAAACTTCATTTCACTTCTCAAATATCACTGTGTGTGTCTCCTATATGATATATTTAACTGACATTTTTTATCGTAACAACCAACGATTTATACAGGAAAATCATGACGATTAACAAGGTTGCCTAAACTTTCGCATCCCACTGTATATATATCTTTACTGCATGATACTTTATGCAAATATAGCAAAAACATCTCCGAATTCTTATAGATATTTTTTTCCTACAAGATTTATTCCCACTGTATTTTTAGGTATTGCTTATTTTTATGTATTGTCTAATTTTATGAATTTGTTGCACACATTGTGCCTTTTTTAATCATTAAATTACCCAGTTGCTTTGAAGTAATTTGTCTTCTATGGTCCAAGTGGCGAGTGCTCAGCCCCTACCAATACCAGCAATATAATTTAGCCAGCTAATTTTTTTTTCCATACTTTGCAATACTTTTTCGATAGAGGGTGTCTGCAGTGACTTGTGACATCTGTGCTGCAATACCTTCTGTGTGTCAGGGCCAGATATTGGGAAAAATATTACTGACAACAAATATATATATTTTTTTCCATAATTTATCCACACTTTGCCTATAAACGGTGTCTGCAGTGTATTATCACATCTGCGCTGCAATAGCGTGTGTCAGGGCCAGATATTGGGAAAAATATTAGCGAAAACAAATATATTTTTTCCATAATTATCCACACTTTGCCTATAAATGGTGTCTGCAGTGAATTGTCACATCTGCGCTGTAATAGCATGTGTCAGGGACAGATATTGGAAAAAATATTACTGACAACAAATATATTTTTTCCATAATTTATCCACACTTTGCCTATAAAAGGTGTCTGCAGTGAATTGTTGCATCTGCGCTGCAATAGCGTGTGTCAGGGCCAGATATTGGGAAAAATATTAGCGAAAACAATTATATTTTTTCCATAATTTATCCACATTTTGCCTATAAACGGTCCTTTATAACATATAACATTTAATATAAAGAAGGCGAGCTTTAAGGGACGGGGAAGTGGCCATGATGCTGATGGTGCACGCAGAGGCCGTGGCGGTGGGCGCGGTAAAACTGTGTTTGCTGCCAGAGCACAAGAAAAACAATCATCCAAGATACCTAGCTTCATGTCCCAGGTTGCAGGGCGGCACAGGAAACCACTCTTGAAGTCAGCCCAGTGCGAGCAGGTGGTCGGTTGGACTTCAGCAGATAGTGCTTCCAGTCGGTTAAGCACCACCCTGTCTTCCACCAAGTCCAGTCTTAGTAGCCAGGAGTCTGGTCCACACAGTCCTCACCCTGATCCTCCTTCCTCCCACTATTTACTGTCTGGCCAAACAAGCGATCCCACACTTGGATATTCCGAGGACCTATTTGCATCGCCATTAATTGATTTGTACCTCTCCCAACCTCTTGCGCATCCAGAGTCACAAGAACATGACACTGGGGAATGGCAATTAGTGTTTAATGAGGTGGATGATGATGAGACACAGTTGCCAATGACTCAACCGCAATTACTGTGTCAAGAGGTTGAGGAAGAGGATGACACACAGTTGTCAATCACTGAGGTTGTTGTTAGGTCTACAAATCAGGAGGATGATCAGAGTGAGGAAGTGGAAGAGTGAGGGACAACGAGGTCACTGACCCAACCTGGGAAGGTGGCAATAAGCCGAGCGAGGAGAGCAGTACAGAGGGTGAGGGATCTGCAGCACTGCAACAGGCTGGAAGAGGCAGTGGGGTGGCAAAAGGTAGAAGGCGGGCACCACCTAAAAAGCCCGCAACTGTTCCATTGAGCACCCCCTTGCGTAAATCTCTGTTGCTTAGGGGTAGGTGTTCGGCATTTTGGCACTTTTTTAAGGAAAGTGCGGACAACAAAAGAATAGTAGTTTGCAACCTGTGCCACACCAAAATGAGCTGGGGCGTGAACACAAGCAACCTCACCACCACCATGATCCGCCACATGTCATCAAAGCACCCTAATAGGTGGGCCGAACGCCTGGGTCCACAATCTGTGTCTGTGGGTCACACCACCTCCTCTTCCCTTGTGTTACGTGCTGGCCAATTTCCTGTCCAAGACGCAGGCCCGGATGCCTCCCGCCCTGCACCTGGACTTTTGCAAGCACCATCAGCGACCACATCCACTTCCCTGTCCCAGCGCAGTGTCCAAATGTCATTACCCGGGCATTTGAACGCAAGCACAAATACCCAGCCACCCACCCACAGGCCATAGCAATAAATGCACAGCTTTCCAAATTACTGGCCCTGGAAATGTTGCCATTTAGACTTGTGGACACTGAGGCCTTCGCAGTCTTATGTCAGTGGCCGTCCCTCGTTATGCAGTCCCCAGCTGCCACTATTTTTCAAGGTGTTCCATGCCAGCCTTTCAACCAACATGTGTCCCTTAATATCACACGTCCCCTGACCAACGCAGTTACTGGGAAGGTCCACTTAACCATGGACACATGGACAAGTGCTTTCTGCCAGGGATGCTATATTTCCCTGACGGCACACTGGGTAAATGTTGTGGAGGCCGGGAGCGACTCGTACCCTGGGAAGGCACAGGTGCTACCGACATCAAGGATTGCTGGCCCCAATTCCATCAGGGTTTCCGCCACCACCTACGTTAGTGGCTCCAACCCCCACTTCTCCTCCTTCACCTTCTCCTCCACTTCCACCTCCGAAGTATCCGCGTGCAGCACCAGTCAGTCATCAGTCAGTAGCTGGAAGCAGTGTAGCACTGCAGTGGGGAAGCGTCAACAGGCCATACTAAAGCTGATCTGCCTAGGTGACAAACAGCACACTGCCCAAGAGCTGTGGCAGGGGATAAGAGACCAGACTGAGCTGTGGCTCTCGCCACTCAACCTAGAACCAGGCATGGTTGTGTCTGATGATTAGTGTTGATCACAAATATTAGAATTTAGAATTTTTATCGCGAGTATAGGTACTTCGAAAATTCGCGAATATTTCGAATATAGTGATATACAGTCAGGTCCATAAATATTGGGGCATCGACACAATTCTAACATTTTTGGCTCTCTACACCACCACAATGGATTTGAAATAACACAAACAAGATGTGCTTTAACTGCAGACTGTCAGCTTTAATTTGAGGGTATTTACATCCAAATCAGGTGAACGGTGTAGGAATTGCAACAGTTTGCATATGTGCCTCCCACTTGTTTAGGAACCAAAAGTAATGGGACAGAATAATAATCATAAATCAAACTTTTACTTTTTAATACTTGGTTGCAAATCCTTTGCAGTCAATTACAGCCTGAAGTCTGGAACGCATAGACATCACCAGACGCTGGGTTTCCACCCTGGTGATGCTCTGCCAGGCCTCTACTGCAACTGTCTTCAGTTCCTGCTTGTTCTTGGGGCATTTTCCCTTCCGTTTTGTCTTCAGCAAGTGAAACGCATGCTCAATCGGATTCAGGTCAGGTGATTGACTTGGCCATTGCATAACATTCCACTTCTTTCCCTTAAAAAAACTCTTTGGTTGCTTTTGCAGTATGCTTTGGGTCATTGTCCATCTGCACTGTGAAGCGCCGTCCAATGAGTTCTGAAGCATTTGGCTGAATATGAGCAGATAATATTGCCCGAAACACTTCAGAATTCATCCTGATGCTTTTGTCAGCAGTCACATCATCAATAAATACAAGAGAACCAGTTCCATTGGCAGCCATACATGCCCACGCCATGACACTACCACCACATGCTTCACTGATGAGGTGGTATGCATAGGATCATGAGCAGTTCCTTTCCTTCTCCATACTCTTCTCTTCCCATCACTCTGCTACAAGTTGATCTTGGTCTCATCTATCCATAGGATGTTGTTCCAGAACTGTGAAGGCTTTTTTAGATGTCGTTTGGCAAACTCTAATCTGACCATCCTATTTTTGAGGCTCACCAATGGTTTACATCTTGTGGTGAACCCTCTGTATTCACTCTGGTGAAGTCTTCTCTTGATTGTTGACTTTGACACACATACACCTACCTCCTGGAGAGTGTTCTTGATCTGACCAACTGTTGTGAATTGTGTTTTCTTCACGAGGGAAAGAATTCTTCGGTCATCCACCACAGTTGTTTTCTGTGGTCTTCTGGGTCTTTGGTGTTGCTGAGCTCACTGATGTGTTCCTTCTTTTTAAGAATGTTCCAAACAGTTGTTTTGGCCACGCCTAATGTTTTTGCTATCTCTCTGATGGGTTTGTTTTGTTTTTTTCAGCCTAATGATGGCTTGCTTCACTGATAGTGACAGCTCTTTGTTCTCATCTTGAGAGTTGATAGCAACAGATTCCAAATGCAAATAGCACACTCGAAATGAACTCTGGACCTTTTATCTGCTCATTGTAATTCGGATAATGACGGCATAACACACACCTGGCCATGGAACAGCTGAGAAGCCAATTGTCCCATTACTTTTGGTCCCTTAAAAAGTGGGAGGCACATATGCAAACTGTTGTAATTCCTACACCATTCACCTGATTTGGATGTAAATACCCTCAAATTAAAGATGACAGTCTGCAGTTAAAGCACATCTTGTTAATTTTATTTCAAATCCATTGTGGTGGTGTATAGAGCCAAAACTTTTAGAATTGTGTTGATGTCCCAATATTTATGGACCTGACTGTATATTCGTAATTTCGAATATTCAATTTTTTTTTTTATCAGTACACATGATCCCTTCCAGCTTCTAGCTTGTGGGACAATGAGAAGGCTGCAGTATGTTTGACTTTAGGAGTAGTGTTGTTTGTGAATTTTCGTAATGCGAATTTTTGTAATGCAAATTTTTCAACTTACAACTATTAGACAAAGAAGATTATAGCACTATATTAGCTAAATTGCTCTATATTTGTTTTTTTTCTCGAATATTCGCTATATTGCTATAACTTTGTTTTTTAGAATATTTGTAATATTCTAAAACAAGAATATATAGCAATATAGCGAATATTCGAAAAAAACTAACGAATATAGAGCAATTTAGCTAATATAGTGCTATAATCTTCTTTGTCTAATAGTTGTAATTTTTTTCTCATCTGAAAATCAGATTGGAAAAAAATTACAACTATAAAAAAAAAGATTATAGCACTATATTAGCTAAATTGCTCTATATTAGTTTTTTTTCGAATATTCGCTATATTTCGAAAAAACGAAGTTATAGCAATACAGCGAATATAAAAAAAAAAAAAAAAAAAAGAATCTAGAGCAATTTAGCTAATATAGTGCTATAATCTTCTTTGTCTAATAGTTGTAAGTTGAAAAATTCGCATTACGAAAATTCACGATCATATTACACGATCATTACCTTGCCGATTTTCCGAGTAAAAAAATCGGAGAATATAACGAATATTCGAATTTGCGAATATTCAACGAATATTCTACAAAATATTCGCGAAATATCGCGAATTCGAATATGACCCCTGCCGCTCATCACTATTGATGATGGCTGTAACTTGGTGGCGGCTTTGGAGCTGGGCAACCTTAGACACATCCCATGCCTTGCCAATGTATTCAACCTTGTGGTTCAGCAGTTTCTAAAAACATACCCCAATTTGCCTGAGCTACTGGTGAAGGTGTGCCGCGTGTGTGCACATTTCCGCAAGTCACCGACAGCTTCAGCCGGTTTGTCAATGCTGCAGCAGCGCTTGAAATTACGAGCTCAGCTACACAGGGTAGCCTCAGCTACACAGGGTAGTACCCATGGAAGTTTAATTCCATCTGTTCTGCGTGGGTGGGCAGAAGAGGAGGAAGAGGATGAGGAGATTGGGAGTGATCCTCTTGATGACAACAGCGAAGTCTCACCTGTTGGTACTCTGGTACACATGGCTGACTTCATGTTAGGCTGCCTTTCCCGCGACCCGCACGTTATATGCATTTTAAACAACACGGATTACTGATTGTTCACCCTTCTCGACCCCCGCTACAAAGAGAACTTCTCTGGTGGAGAGGATGGGCAAAATGGTGCAATACCATAAGATCCTTGTTGAAAATTATGGCATTATAACAGATAAGCGTATCTGCCTGTCAACTAAAAATGCTGACAGGTTGACTCATATGAAAATGAACAAGGCCTGGATTGACCATGACTTCTCGACTCCACCAGAGGAATGCTGATGAACATAAAGGCACTTTACATGTGTTGTTTTTAATGTAGTTAATAGATTAAATTCCCATGCACCCCTTCCACCACAAACAAGGTTATATGGTTGAATCTTCCTTTTCTCATCCTCCTCCTCCTCTTCCGCCATATCAACATGCATTGCTTATTCGTCACTAGAGTTGAGCGAACACCTGGATGTTCGGGTTCGACGAGTTCGGCCGAACTTTCGAAAAATGTTCGGGTTCGGGATCCGAACTCGACCCGAACTTCATCCCGAACCCGAACCCCATAGAAGTCAATGGGGACCCGAACTTTTGGGCACTAAAAAGGCTGTAAAACACACCCGGAAAGGGCTAGAGGGCTGCAAAAGGCAGCAAAATGTAGTTAAATCCCCTGCAAACAAATGTAGATAGGGAAATGATGAGTTAACATAAAATAAATAAAAATTAAACAATATTAATTGGAGTGAGGTCCCATAGCACAGAATCAGGCTTCAAGTCACCCACCAATGGAGAAGGTCACTTACTATTATTTTGACCACAGCACCCAGACAAAGGAGAGAGGTCCCACAGCAGAGAACCAGGCATCATATCACCCACCACAGGAGTAGGCCACCATTTAGTTACTTTGACCCCTACACCCAGACGGAGGAGAGAGGTTACACAGCAGAGAATCAGGCATTTAGATCACCCACCACAGGAGTAGGCCACCATTGAATCAGACCCCGGCAACCATGTCAGATGGCACAAGCATAAGCTTTATATCAATCAGCACAGGAGAAGGCGACTTTGACAGACTTTGACCCCTACACCCGGACGGAGGAGAGAGGTTTCAAAGCAGAGAATCAGGCATTTAGATCACCCACCACAGGAGTAGGCCCCAATTTAATGGGACCCCGGCAACCATGTCAGATGGCACAACCATCAGCTTCATATCAATCAGCACAGGAGAAGGCGACTTTGAAAGACTTTGACCCCTACACCCAGACGGAGGAGAGAGGTTTCACAGCAGAGAATCAGGCATTTAGATCACCCACCACAGGAGTAGGCCCCCATTGAATCAGACCCTGGCAACCATGTCAGATGGCACAACCATCAGCTTTATATCAATCAGCACAGGAGAAGGCGACTTTGAAAGACTTTGACCCCTACACCCAGATGGAGGAGAGAGGTTTCACAGCAGAGAATCAGGCATCATATCAACCACCACAGGAGAAGTCACCATTTAGTTACTTTGACCCCTGCACCCAGGAAAGGAGAGAGGCACCACAGCACATATTCTGGCATCATATCAGCCACCACAGGAGAAGCCACCATTGAGTTACTTTGACCCCCGCACCCAGGAAGAGGAGAGAGGCACCACAGCACATATTCTGGCATCATATCAGCCACCACAGGAGAAGCCACCATTGAGTTACTTTGACCCCTGCACCCAGGAAGAGGAGAGAGGCCCCACAGCACATATTCTGGCATCATATCAGCCACCACAGGAGAAGCCACCATTTAGTTACTTTGACCCCTTCACCCAAACAGAGGAGAGAGGTTCCACATCAGAGAATCAGGCATCATATCAACCACCACAGGAGTAGGCCACAATTTAATGGGACCCCGGCAACCATGTCAGATGGCACAACCATCAGCTTCATATCAATCAGCACAGGAGAAGGCGACTTTGAAAGACTTTGACCCCTACACCCAGACGGAGGAGAGAGGTTTCACAGCAGAGAATCAGGCATTTAGATCACCCACCACAGGAGTAGGCCCCCATTGAATCAGACCCTGGCAACCATGTCAGATGGCACAACCATCAGCTTTATATCAATCAGCACAGGAGAAGCCACCATTGAGTTACTTTGACCCCTGCACCCAGGAAGAGGAGAGAGGCCCCACAGCACATATTCTGGCATCATATCAGCCACCACAGGAGAAGCCACCATTGAGTTACTTTGACCCCCGCACCCAGGAAGAGGAGAGAGGCACCACAGCACATATTCTGGCATCATATCAGCCACCACAGGAGAAGCCACCATTTAGTTACTTTGACCCCTGCACCCAGGAAGAGGAGAGAGGCACCACAGCACATATTCTGGCATCATATCAGCCACCACAGGAGAAGCCACCATTTAGTTACTTTGACCCCTGCACCCAGGAAGAGGAGAGAGGCACCACAGCACATATTCTGGCATCATATCAGCCACCACAGGAGAAGCCACGATTGAGTTACTTTGACCCCTGCACCCAGGAAGAGGAGAGAGGCCCCACAGCACATATTCTGGCATCATACTAACCACCACAGGAGAAGCCACCATTGAGTTACTTTGACCCCTGCACCCAGGAAGAGGAGAGAGGCCCCACAGCACATATTCTGGCATCATATCAGCCACCACAGGAGAAGCCACCATTTAGTTACTTTGACCCCTGCACCCAGGAAGAGGAGAGAGGCACCACAGCACATATTCTGGCATCATATCAGCCACCACAGGAGAAGCCACCATTGAGTTACTTTGACCCCTGCACCCAGGAAGAGGAGAGAGGCCCCACAGCACATATTCTGGCATCATATCAGCCACCACAGGAGAAGCCACCATTGAGTTACTTTGACCCCCGCACCCAGGAAGAGGAGAGAGGCACCACAGCACATATTCAGGCATCATATCACACACCACAGGAGAAGGCCTCTTTCAGTGATTTAGGCCTTTGGACCCAGACAGAGGAGAGAGGCACCACAGCACATATTCTGGCATCATATCAGCCACCACAGGAGAAGCCACCATTGAGTTACTTTGACCCCTGCACCCAGGAAGAGGAGAGAGGCCCCACAGCACATATTCTGGCATCATATCAGCCACCACAGGAGAAGCCACCATTTAGTTACTTTGACCCCTGCACCCAGGAAGAGGAGAGAGGCACCACAGCACATATTCTGGCATCATATCAGCCACCACAGGAGTAGGCCACAATTTAGTTTATTTGACCCCTGCACCCAGGAAGAGGAGAGAGGCCCCACAGCACATATTCTGGCATCATATCACACACCACAGGAGAAGGCCTCTTTCAGTGATTTAGGCCTTTGGACCCAGACAGAGGAGAGAGGTCAGAGATTAGCTTCATATCCCCCAGCACAGCAGAAGACCGCTTTATTTGACTTAGGCCTCAGCACCCAGACAGAAGACAGAGGTAGCATGGCAGAGGTTATGGCTTCATGTCACCCGTTAGTTTAACCGGCCACTTTCATCTGGTTAGGCCCCGGCGCCCAGACAGAGAAGAGTTTCATTCAACTGTGGGTTTCATAAAATTTGTATCAAATAAAGAAGTGGCCCGTAGCACAACAAGACATGTTTTAGGCAGTTAATAAGGACTACTCTGCACAAGGGAGGGACAGGTCCTGTGGGATCCATGCCTGGTTCATCTTTATGAAGGTCAGCTTGTCCACGTTGGCTGTGGACAGGCGGCTGCGCTTGTCAGTAATGACGCCCCCTGCCGTGCTGAATACGCGTTCAGATAAAACGCTGGCCGCCGGGCAGGAAAGCACCTCCAAGGCATAACATGCTAACTCTAGCCACGTGGACAATTTCGAAACCCAGTAGTTGAATGGGGCCGAACCATCCGTCAGGATGTGGAGGGGTGTGCAGACATACTGTTCAACCATGTTAGTGAAATGCTGCCTCCTGCTAACACGTTCCGTATCAGGTGTCGGTGCAGATAGCTGTGGCGTGGAGACAAAACTTTTCCACATTTCTGCCATGCTAACCCTGTCCTCAGATGAGCTGGCCGTGACACAGCTGCGTTGGCGACCTCTTGCCACTCCTCTGCCTTCACCTTCCACCTGTTCCCCTGTGACATGTGGGAATGCTCTCAAGAGCGCCTCTATCAGCGTGCGCTTGTACTCGCGCATCTTACGGTCGCGCTCCAGTTCAGGAATTAAAGTGGGCACATTGTCTTTATACCGGGGATCCAGCAGGGTGGCCACCCAGTAGTCTGCACACGTTAAAACGTGGGCAACTCTGCTGTCGTTGCGCAGGCATTGGAGCATATATTCGCTCATGTGGGCCAGGCTACCCATGGGTAAGGACAAGCTGTCCTCTGTGGGAGGCGTATCGTCATCGTCCACCGTATCCCCCCAGCCACGCACCAGTGATGGGCCTGGGCTGCCACCCCGCTGTGAACTTGCGTCATCCTCGTCCCCCTCCACCTCCTCATCCTCCTCGTCCTCCAGTACACTGCGTGCAGAATTATTAGGCAAATGAGTATTTTGACCACATCATCCTCTTTATGCATGTTGTCTTACTCCAAGCTGTATAGGCTCTAAAGCCTACTACCAATTAAGCATATTAGGTGATGTGCATCTCTGTAATGAGAAGGGGTGTGGTCTAATGACATCAACACCCTATATTAGGTGTGCATAATTATTAGGCAACTTCCTTTCCTTTGGCAAAATGGGTCAAAAGAAGGACTTGACAGGCTCAGAAAAGTCAAAAATAGTGAGATATCTTGCAGAGGGATGCAGCACTCTTAAAATTGCAAAGCTTCTGAAGCGTGATCATCGAACAATCAAGCGTTTCGTTCAAAATAGTCAACAGGGTCGCAAGAAGCGTGTGGAAAAACCAAGGCGCAAAATAACTGCCCATGAACTGAGAAAAGTCAAGCGTGCAGCTGCCAAGATGCCACTTGCCACCAGTTTGGCCATATTTCAGAGCTGCAACATCACTGGAGTGCCCAAAAGCACAAGGTGTGCAATACTCAGAGACATGGCCAAGGTAAGAAAGGCTGAAAGACGACCACCACTGAACAAGACACACAAGCTGAAACGTCAAGACTGGGCCAAGAAATATCTCAAGACTGATTTTTCTAAGGTTTTATGGACTGATGGAATGAGAGTGAGTTTTGATGGGCCAGATGGATGGGCCCGTGGCTGGATTGGTAAAGGGCAGAGAGCTCCAGTCCGACTCAGACGCCAGCAAGGTGGAGGTGGAGTACTGGTTTGGGCTGGTATCATCAAAGATGAGCTTGTGGGGCCTTTTCGGGTTGAGGATGGAGTCAAGCTCAACTCCCAGTCCTACTGCCAGTTTCTGGAAGACACCTTCTTCAAGCAGTGGTACAGGAAGAAGTCTGCATCCTTCAAGAAAAACATGATTTTCATGCAGGACAATGCTCCATCACACGCGTCCAAGTACTCCACAGCGTGGCTGGCAAGAAAGGGTATAAAAGAAGAAAATCTAATGACATGGCCTCCTTGTTCACCTGATCTGAACCCCATTGAGAACCTGTGGTCCATCATCAAATGTGAGATTTACAAGGAGGGAAAACAGTACACCTCTCTGAACAGTGTCTGGGAGGCTGTGGTTGCTGCTGCACGCAATGTTGATGGTGAACAGATCAAAACACTGACAGAATCCATGGATGGCAGGCTTTTGAGTGTCCTTGCAAAGAAAGGTGGCTATATTGGTCACTGATTTGTTTTTGTTTTGTTTTTGAATGTCAGAAATGTATATTTGTGAATGTTGAGATGTTATATTGGTTTCACTGGTAAAAATAAATAATTGAAATGGGTATATATTTGTTTTTTGTTAAGTTGCCTAATAATTATGCACAGTAATAGTCACCTGCACACACAGATATCCCCCTAAAATAGCTAAAACTAAAAACAAACTAAAAACTACTTCCAAAAATATTCAGCTTTGATATTAATGAGTTTTTTGGGTTCATTGAGAACATGGTTGTTGTTCAATAATAAAATTAATCCTCAAAAATACAACTTGCCTAATAATTCTGCACTCCCTGTACAGTGCCTTGGCTGGCGACTTGTGAACCTGTCCTCTGCTGCTTAAACAAACCTCCCTCTGAGCCACTTCGAACAGACTGGCCCGAAAGTGTTAGAAACGAGCCCTCATCCTCCTCCACCTGGGCCACCTCCTCTAACATCATTGCCCTAAGTGTTTTCTCAAGGAGACATAGAAGTGGTATTGTAACGCTGATAACAGTGTCATCGCCACTGGCCATGTTGGTGGAGTACTCGAAACAGCGCAGCAGGGCACACAGGTCTCGCATGGAGGCCCAATCATTGGTGGTGAAGTGGTGCTGTTCGGCAGTACGACTGACGCGAGCGTGCTGCAGCTGAAACTCCACTATGGCCTGCTGCTGCTCGCACAGTCTCTCCAGCATGTGCAAGGTGGAGTTCCACCGGGTGGGCACGTCGCATATGAGGCGGTGAGCGGGAAGGCCGAAGTTCCGCTGTAGCGCAGACAGGCGAGCAGCGGCAGGATGTGAACGGCGGAAGCGCGCACAGACGGCCCGCACTTTATGCAGCAGCTCTGACATGTTGGGGTAGTGGTGAATGAACCTCTGCACCACCAAGTTCAGCACATGCGCCAGGCAAGGGATGTGCGTCAAACCGGCTAGTCCCAGAGCTGCCACGAGATTTCGCCCATTATCGCATACCACCAGGCCTGGCTTGAGGCCCACCGGCAGAAACCACTCGTCGGTCTGTTGTTCAATACCCCGCCACAACTCCTGTGCGGTGTGGGGCCTGTCCCCCAAACATATGAGTTTCAGAATGGCCTGCTGACGTTTACCCCGGGCTGTGCTGAAGTTGGTGGTGAAGGTGTGTGGCTGACCGGATGAGCTGGTGGAAGCAGTGGAGGAGGAAGCCGAGTAGGAGGAGGAGGCTACAGGAGGCAGAGAATGATGCCCTGCGATCCTAGGGGGCGGAAGGACGTGCGCCAAGGAACTGTCCGCCGGGGGCCCAGCCGCCACTACATTCATCCAGTGTGCAGTTAGTGAGATATAGCGTCCCTGGCCGTGCTTACTGGTCCACGTATCTGTGGTTAGGTGGACCTTGCCACAAATGGCGTTGCGCAGTGCACACTTGATTTTATCGGACACTTGCATGTGCAGGGAAGGCACGGCTGTCTTGGAGAAGTAGTGGCGGCTGGGAACCACATACTGCGGGACAGCCATGGCCATCAGCTTTTTGAAGCTGTCTGTGTCCACCAGCCGGAATGACAGCATTTCAAAGGCCAGCAGTTTAGAAATGCTGGCGTTCAGGCCAAGGGCTCGAGGGTGACTCGGGGGGAATTTGCGCTTCCTCTCTAAGGTTTGAGATATTGAGAGCTGAACGCTGCTGTGTGATATAGTGGAGACGCTAGTTGACGGTGGCGGTGGTGGTGGTGTCGGTGGCACATCCTCTGTTTGCTGCTCGGCAGGTGGCAACATTCCTCTCGAGGCGGAAGCCGAGGCAGCAGCGGTAGAGGGAGCAGGGGGAGCCTCAGCGAGTGCCTGGTTTTTAAGGTGTGTACCCCACTGCAGTTCATGCTTTGCATGTAGATGCCTGGTCATGCAGGTTGTGCTGAGGTTCAGAACGTTAATGCCTCGCCTCAGGCTCTGATGGCAGAGCGTGCAAGTCACTCGGGTCTTGTCGGTAGGACATTGTTTAAAGAAGTGCCATGCCAGGGAACTCTTTGAAGCTGCCTTTGTGGGGCTGGGTCCCTGTTGGCGATGTCCAGTAGCAGGCGAACTCTGGGGGCGGCGGCTCGTCTGCTTTGGCCCCCTGCTCCCTCTTTGGCTTCGCTGTTGTCTCGGTCTCACCACTACCTCTTCCTCTGAACTGTGAAAGTCATCGCCACGACCTTCAGTTCATGTGGGGTCTAAGACCTCATCGTCCTCTGCATCGTCTTGCACCCAGTCTCCCTCCCTGACCTCCTCCTGTTCAGTCTGCACACTGCAAAAAGACGCGGCAGTGGGCACCTGTGTTTCGTCATCATCAGAGAGTCGGTGACTCTGCTGTGGTGGTATTCCCATGTCCTCTTCATCTGGAGACATAAGTGGTTGTGAGTCAGTGCATGGTATGTCTTCCTCCACTGGGGAAGGGCTAGGTGGACGCCCCTGGGAAACCCTGGAAGCAGAGTCTTCAAACAGAAGAAGAGACTGCTGCATAACTTGTGGCTCAGACCGTTTCCCTGATATGCTTGGGGGTGATGTGACAGACTGATGGGCTTGGTTTTCAGGTGCCACCTGTGCGCTTTCCGCAGAAGACTGGGTGGAAGACCATGTGGTGAACGTGCTGGAAGCACTGTCGGCCACCCAATCGATTAATGCCTGTACCTGCTCAGGCCTTACCATCCTAAGAGCGGCATTGTGCCCCACGAGATATTGCGGTACATTCTGCCGGCTAGTTGAGGGAGTTCGTTCCCTACTGTGTGCGCCTGGGGCCGAACGGCCACGTCCTCTACCAGCAACAGAGGCTCCACGGACACCACCACGACCGCGTCCTCGTCCCTTAATAGTATTTTTCTTCATTGTTGCGATTCAACTCGCACCACAATGAAATATATTATTTTTTATAAGCAAAATCCCTTCACTGGAATACTTTCAGTCTTTTGACTGTATGGATTACAGATGGAATGACTGTTATATGTGAGTACCGCTTTCTTTGACAGATTCTAGTATGGGTACATATATGTTTTCCCAACCCCAGCACATTAGTTTGCTAATTCCAGATGTATGAAACGCAGGCCTAACTGTATCTAGTATATTGAACGCCAGATAAACTAACTTGGCCTTTTTTAAATAAAAAAAATTCCCTCACTGGAATACTTTCAGTCTTTTGACTGTATGGATTACAGATGGAATGACTGTTATATGTGAGTACCGCTTTCTTTGACAGATTCTAGTATGGGTACATATATGTTTTCCCAACCCCAGCACATTAGTTTGCTAATTCCAGATGTATGAAACGCAGCCCTAACTGTATCTAGTATATTGAACGCCAGATAAACTAACTTGGCCTTTTTTAAATAAAAAAAATTCCCTCACTGGAATACTTTCAGTCTTTTGACTGTATGGATTACAGATGGAATGACTGTTATATGTGAGTACCGCTTTCTTTGACAGATTCTAGTATGGGTACATATATGTTTTCCCAACCCCAGCACATAGTTTGCTAATTCCAGATGTATGAAACGCAGGCCTAACTGTATCTAGTATATTGAACGCCAGATAAACTAACTTGGCCTTTTTTAAATAAAAAAAAAATTCCCTCACTGGAATACTTTCAGTCTTTTGACTGTATGGATTACAGATGGAATGACTGTTATATGTGAGTACCGCTTTCTTTGACAGATTCTAGTATGGGTACATATATGTTTTCCCAACCCCAGCAAATTAGTTTGCTAATTCCAGATGTATGAAACGCAGGCCTAACTGTATCTAGTATATTGAACGCCAGATAAACTAACTTGGCCTTTTTTAAATAAAAAAAATTCCCTCACTGGAATACTTTCAGTCTTTTGACTGTATGGATTACAGATGGAATGACTGTTATATGTGAGTACCGCTTTCTTTGACAGATTCTAGTATGGGTACATATATGTTTTCCCAACCCCAGCAAATTAGTTTGCTAATTCCAGATGTATGAAACGCAGGCCTAACTGTATCTAGTATATTGAACGCCAGATAAACTAACTTGGCCTTTTTTAAATAAAAAAAATTCCCTCACTGGAATACTTTCAGTCTTTTGACTGTATGGATTACAGATGGAATGACTGTTATATGTGAGTACCGCTTTCTTTGACAGATTCTAGTATGGGTACATATATGTTTTCCCAACCCCAGCACATTAGTTTGCTAATTCCAGATGTATGAAACGCAGGCCTAACTGTATCTAGTATATTGAACGCCAGATAAACTAACTTGGCCTTTTTTAAATAAAAATAATTCCCTCACTGGAATACTTTCAGTCTTTTGACTGTATGGATTACAGATGGAATGACTGTTATATGTGAGTACCGCTTTCTTTGACAGATTCTAGTATGGGTACATATATGTTTTCCCAACCCCA